>NC_045619.1:57751631-58066214 GCF_009829155.1 Mustela erminea
TTATCCTCAATGAACTGAAATTCAAAGACAGTGTTTTCCAAGGTCACAAAACCACATACACGGAAGAGATGAGACTCAAACATCAATTTTCCTGGGATTTCTCTGAATCGTGCCCTGTTTCTATGCCTTCTATCAAAGTCTTCCAAATCCTTCAGTATCTTTTACAAAGTTCTGTTGTAGAACATCATGGCTTCCTTCACACCTTAAAGAAAAGTATGGTAATTTCTTCATACTTTAAAAAATGAGTCCAGGGGCGCCTGGGTGGCTCAGTGTTAAAGCCTCTGCCTTTAGTTCAGGTCATGGTCCCAGGGTCCTGGGATTGAGCCCTGCATTGGTCTCTCTGCTTAGCAGGGAGCCTGCTTCCTTTCCTCTCTCTCTGTGCCTGCCACTCTGCCTACTTGTGATCTCTGTCAAATAAATAAATAAAATCTTTAAAAAAAAATGAGTCCATAGTGAAAAGTAGTTAAGATATACCTAGGTATTTCAACAATAACATGGCCTTGGAGAAATAAGGTAGAATCTTAGGAAAGATATTTCTCGAAGATAGAGAAGATCTAGAAATTGAAGCACTTTACAATCCTAAATCTGATATTCAGTGAATGAATGAGAAACTTTAGCTATCTCTTCTTTCTGTAAGAGTTCCATTCTTTGGTCATGAATCATCAGAGCTACAAAGAACAGACTGGCTGTGAAGAAGACAGGCAAAACGATCCTGTAGTTTTGGGGACCCACAGACTGAAGGAACAATTCAATTCAATACAATAAAGATAAAAATAAGAAAAAAAAAGGCAGTATGTAATCAAGTTGCTATCACATGTCATCAAGCAGCAAAATGCCCTATAAAGACATGGTCAGTGTTGACCATAGTTATTGGGGGAAATACTTTAAAGAAAATATTTGACAAATCAACCCAATGTGGAACAAAATATAGCTCTTGGGAATTTGTCTTTTAACCTCTGCCAAATTCCTATAGTGGTTTAAAATCCTCCATTTTAAACAAACAAGAAAAAAATGAGAAGGAAAAAGGAAAGTTGAGAAAGAGGGAAGAGAGAAAAATAAGAAAGCCAATCAAGTGACTTGGAAATAAGCTGGCTGCTGAGCTGGGCTGGCGGTATGGAGAAAAGAAGACGGATCAGGAGGTCAAGGGCAACCGGCAAGCACTGGAGGTGTCGCCTGGAGATGGAGGTGATTGGCCCCTGTTACGAATCTCCATGGGCAACAGGTGAGAAGAAACGAGTCTGTGTGGCCAGAGGACCTCCTCTGGGTATCAGGAAGAATTTCCTGACTGTAAATGTCAAGAGCACTGGTTCTCAGGATCAAAGGGAGGCTTCTGGGATGTGCCTACCCTAGGACTATTTTGTAGCCTCCAGCAAGAGACTGGTGGTTTCCTGCAGCCCCGAGGATGGGCTGGATGGCCTCCCCACAGTGTACCAGTCTCATGTTGCTGGGAGGTGTGCCATGCACTCCAGCTTTACAGCCTCTGCCAGCTGCCCACTCCCAGCTCAGAGGCTGTGGAGTTTTCCCCGCAGAAAGAAACAACTAAGTCTTTCACTCCCTGTTCGTCCCTTGGACTAGTCCTTAGGTATACACTGTTTTTTTCAGCTCTTCAGCACTTAGGCTCTTTCCTTCAGAGCCAAGGGCCTCCTGGGAACAATGTAGTGTCTGTGTGTTGACAGTAACAGCCTGGGGGCCAGAGAGGCTGGCCAGACTCTCCCTGTCCTTCACATAGGCTGCCCTGCCCACCGCACCTGCAATAATCCACCCTTAGCCCCAGCCGGCCCCAGCACCAAGTGGCCCCTTTCTTACCTAGTCCCCAACCTTTGACCTAAGTTGATTCCCAGCTCTTTCGCCACATTTCTACCAATCCTCACGCAGGATGGTCTCTACCCACCTCCCATCACACCCACGGAGTTAACAATAACACATTAGTGGCTCGTGGCCGGACACTAAACAGTGGGTGCCAAAGCGGGAGATACCTACTGCTTAATTGGGCAGCTGGGTATTTACCAAAGGTTCAGCCTGCAAAGAGATGCCAGTCTTCTCCTATAACATTATTGCTTTTTATTTACTGGGCGATTGTTGATTTACATGGGAGTTAGGAACGCTAAACAAGCATAGGGTTTTTTTTACATAGCCTGTTTCTGCTGAGTTCGGAGACTTGGAAACATCATTTGACTCTGGCAAAAAGACAATTCCAGAAAGGTGTTTAAAACTGTCCTTTTGTTCCTGGCCCTGAGTTAGAAAGGGACATGTGCTTAGGAAGAGAGTTTTCTACCCATTACTATCCATAAAAGGACAGAATCTATGGTGCATGTAAGACTGGTGCATTGTGCAGATTCAATAGGAAGTGACAAATCAGAAAAACCTTCTCCAGAAATGTCTCCCATTCAAAGAGGTATCACAGGAGGTCTGTTAAAGGTGCCATTCAGTGGTGTGTGCTGCGGCGTATGGGACTACACAATGTGAATGTGTAGACGAAGACGGGATGGGTAGTGAGAGAGTGTAGACAATTTAAAAGAAAGGATAAGGAGATAAATGAGATTTTAAGGAAAAACAAAAACCCAGAGAGCTCTGTGTGTGCATATGTGTGTGTATAAGGCTTGGCGATCCTGTCGTTTCTTGTTTCTGAGGTTCGAGTTGCCTTTTTTTTTTAATTTCATGTAAATACTTGGTAGTATGCAGAACTATCAGGGAGAGATCAGAGTTCCACCTTTGGAGTCTTTTCTTCTGATGCATGATTTTCTCTCTGAAAAACATCAGGACATTGTTACTTAGATTTGGAACCTACGCTTGGTTTTGAGCTCCGAGGTTAGCAAACTGAGCTATTTAATGACTCCTGGAAGCCCTAAATCCATCCTTAATTTTTATCTCATGAACTCTAGTATATAGGAATTTGGGTTGTTTCCCATTAATAATGTCAACAGAATGGTAAAACCCCACATTTAGCTCCTTCGAATATGCGAGATGTTTTCAAAGACGCATGTGTAGTTCTGTTCTCATGACTCTACCCTGGCAAGCATCCCGGTCCTCTCCGCCGTATATCCCCATGTACTGTTGCTCTTAATCAAAACCAGTAAAGCTCAAAGACTTTTTACTTAACAGGAAATAAGAGGACACAGAGAGGAAAACTCAGCTTGCTGTACCTGAAGTCTCTACTTACCAGACGTTTCCCTTTGAGAAATCCATCACAAAAGTTTTGCACACGCTCCACAGAAAGTTCTGTAATGGCCAGTGTATCCCACGCCTCATCCAGAGTCCGGTAAATTGCCAAAGCGGGCAGTTGAGACTCATTTAGTTTGAAAAATGAGATCACCTTCCCATTGGCCTTCACACCACTGTCCACCAGAATAAAAAGAATCTGCAGTTGGAGAGGTTTGAAAGGGGAAAAAAAAAATCTGAGGTCCAGAGGAGAAAGAGACACCTCATAATTGTTGCTGTTTACACTGATTGAACTTGTGGTCTGTGCCCTATAATTTAATGAGTTTCTTCTTCTTTAATGAGTTTCTCTGCTTTGGTATTTTATCCCTTTGATTTAATTTTAAGAACACAGAACTGGAAACAGCTTTAGTGATTAGCTAAATATGCAAGTATAGCCTAATGGTTGGAAGCAGATAATGCATTTTAAATTTCGCTTCTGGTACTCTCTAGCTGTTGTGACTTTGGCACGTTACTCAGCCTCTCTGAGACTCAGTATTCTCACTGGCAAAACAGGCTTTTGTTGGGGGAGATTAAAGGAGAGGATCCATTTAATATGTCCAGCACGGTTTTCAGCATTTGGTAAATGCCTGATAACTGTCAACTATTTAACATAATTAAATCAAACCTTCTACCCCAAATAGAAACCTTTAGAATGTTGTTAGAAGATCATTTACAGTCAGAAACACTGAAAACTTCCCGTGTTAGAGAAACAGTCACCTGAAAGCCAGTTTATGTTACTACCAGACACTTGTCAACATTGAAAAGTTCCAGTTTAATGAAGTGGCTTTGAGGCGGTCGAAGGTTTATTATTTCAGTGATACCAAATAGAGCTATACAAGGTAGAGAAGGAGCAGAACTAAATAAAACTTATTGGATATCTAGTAGACACCGGGTACGTGATAGGTGCTTTACCTGAGAAATAAGTCCTGAGTCTAAAACTTTAAGAGATTATGGCAAAGAATAAATACATTGTGGCCAATAGGGGATTTTTATTTTCAGATCTCTATTTTTCTCTCCACTTCTCAATGCAGGATCTATTTTTCTCTCCACTTCTCAATGCAGGAAAAAAATGTAGACTTCCCACCAAGGGAAAATATGGTTATATAGGTCTTTAACAATATAAAACAGACCCTTAATTTTGTTTTATTATTTTATTTATTTTATTTATTTATTTTCAGCATAACAGTATCATTATTTTTTCACCACACCCAGTGCTCCACGCAATCCGTGCCCTCTATAATACCCACCACCTGGTACCCCCACCTCCCACCCCCCGACCCTTAATTTTAAATCAGAGTAGTGTGATTCATTATGTCCCCATTCTTACTTTGTTATCTCTTAAGCATACTCACTTTCCTCATTTACCTAATTTCCCTGGACCCATCTTCCCCTTTTCAGTGTCCTCTGTCCTGGTACTGAGTACTTAGAAGGGTATCTCCCATCTCAGACTTACCTTTCCCTGGAAGAGCTTGGCTGCCTTCTGGTATCTGTGCAGACTTTCTTCATACTCTGGGGAGGCCTTGTTCATCATCAGTAGAAGATGAATCTGGATCATGCTATTAAATAGACCAACTGCTGTCTGGCAAATTGAAGTGTATTATAGTAGAATGAAAGAGACAAAGAGAAAAAAAAACACACACATAAGTAGCAACCCAGTAAATAAGTAGGCAGAAATATGAATGAGAGCTGTCCACCCATAACACAAATGGTAACTGGCCTCCAACTTGGCCATCAGAAGGTCTCAGCCTCTGGCTCTCATGCCACTGTGTAGCTCCCTACTGCTCAAGCTGGATAAGGTTGAGCGGAATAACCACAGGGATATTACAGACACGATGGCGCGTGACTTCCAAGGTTAAGTCATAGGTGATGTAGGAGCTTCCGCCTTATTCTGCTTATTCTCTCTTCTGTAACGCACTCTGGGGAAAGCCAGTCCCAGTGTGAGACATCAAGCACTCTTGCGAAGAGCCCCAGACAGCACAATGCTAAGACCTCCCACTGACAGCCAGCTCTAACTTACCAGCCTCCGGAAGTGGATCGCCTAGCTCCTGTCAAACCTGCAGATGACTGCCTCTCTGACCCAGGATGGCAGGAGCCTCAAGATCAGAAGCCCCTAACCTAGCCACTCCCAAATTGCTAACCAATGGAAACTGTGGGAGAGAATCAACTTTTACTGTTCTACTGTTCAGAGTTTCAGGTTTATCAATGAGGAAACTGAGGCACAAACCCTCCCAGTCACGTAAGTGGCAGACTGGGAGTCACACCAGGCAGTCTGGCTCCAGAGTCCAGACTCTCGACCATCAGGATATGCCTTATGCATATAGCTCATTGCAACACCCCATCTAAACCGACTCCACCGGAAGCTGTCTACCTCAAACCTTGCAAAAAGATAAGCCCTTCAGGAGACCAGAAGCATCGTCCCTTTATTTGCTGATGAGAGAGGGTGATTTCCTGTGAAGTTGTTGGTGATGAAGGGGAGCCAGGATGAGGAGAGAGCGTGAAACAATGGCACTGGCTTGTCTCATGTGTCTCTGTTTTAAACAAATCCCATCCCTCCCCACTTCTCCCTCCTAAATGCAGAAAGTGCTGCTGTAAAACTGGCATGTGTAGGGGAAGAGGGAGAGTGCAGAAGATTAATGAACTGTCAAGGCAGAGTTCCAGGGTGATGGGAAAGGCAGCAGCTAGGTTGGCTTCTGGAAGCTACACGCTGCTCTGTAGTGATCCAGCTCTATTGGCCAACCTGTAGGCAAGGAGGGTTCAATGAGTTCTTTCCCAAAGTTTCTCCTGGAGTTCAAAGCCAGTTCTTAGATTGTAAATTTGAGAGACCAGATGTTAAACAGCCATCTCTTGTTTTACTAAGTCCTGCTACTAAAATGTAAGGTATGCATCTGTCCTCCCATGGCAGAGACAGAGGATATTTTTGGGAATTCAAGAAATCAAAGCTAAGGAGTCAAAAGGTATAGCTGTCTTAGCAGAAGGCATTTAATTTTAATTTAATATAATAATTTAAAATTTTTTAAAATTTTAAATTAAATTATATTGAATTTTTAATCAGAAGTGAGTAATTTAATCTTAATAGACACAGTCTAATTTTTCACCCTGAAACCAAGTATTGAGTGTATGCATTCAGAGTATACAGCTGGGGGTGGGGGTGCCTGGGGGACTCAGTCAGTTGAGTTTTTGACTCTTTGTTTTAACTCACATTGTGATCTCAGGATTGTGGGATCAAGCCGTGCACTGGGCTCCATGCTTAGTGCAGTGTCTGCTTAAGACTCTCTCTCTCTCTCTCTGCCCCTGCCCCACTCCCCCAACCAAATTTATAAATAAATCTTTTAAAAAATAGCATAGAGGCAGCTTAATACAAGGTCATGAATTCTGCCTCATCATTGTCACTGTGCAAACCTCTGCATCATCAGCAGGTAAGAAATAGCTATGGTAGTGGGGGCAGGTCTCCAAATGAGAAAAATATCATTTTTGGGAAATGAAAAAGTCACAGTAAAAGTTGGACTTGCTTCTCTAAAGAAATTCTTACCTAATTTCTTCTTGATGTGATTTGCCTTCACTATTAATGTGGATTTTAAAAACAGTGTCAGTATTTTGTAAGAGACGAGACAGCCCAGTCCTAAGAGCTCAGGAAGACCAGTCCTTGCCCCTACCTTCATTTGTGTGCAGAACTCCAGGACCCTGGGGCCGTAAACCCAGGCATTTTGACCTCTACAGACATAATCATGAGAAAGATGACAGTCTAGGAGAAAAATGACTGTTTGATTATTGCTGCCAACACCGCTGGGGTGCATGTGTTTGGAATCTTAGCAAAAGTGGAAATGGAGTCACCACTCCATGAAGACAAATGTGGTGTGAGAGGTGGACAAAAATTTAGTCAACAGGAAAGGGGGTGTTTCCCATTGAAGGCTATGTGGGGCAAAGGAAAAACCACAGGATTCAGTCAGACAGACGAGTCATTAAAAAAAAGCAGGGACAAGTGCAAAGGGTGTGTCTGAAGCTTGAACAGCTCGTCATATGGCCCTGAGGAAGTTAGGCCACTTTTCGGAACCCTGTTTTCTTCTCCTGGAAAATGGAAATAGACAATAGAAACTAATGCATCAGCGAAACTGCCTGCCTTCCACGGTGCCTTTCCTGCTTACTACGGGATCCCAGACACGTCACTTGGATCTTAAATGTGCTCCTCTATAAAACGGGCATAATCGTTTTCTCTCTCCCACCTCAAAATGGCAACGTGAAGATTAAACGAGAAAGTGGGTGTGAAATGGCTTTGGGAGTTCTCGAACTCAAGACGTGCATTCTCAAGTCATATTAGTAGAGAACGTACAGCATTTCTGAACTGAGGAAGCCAGTAGAAATGAATATTCTATCACTTTACGATCTGCCCCAGGGAATGAAAAACACTGGGCACAGAAAGTACCTGTAGAGGCTGTAGAGCGTAGAGGAGCAGAAGATGATCAGAACAGGTGGATCCTCGCCTTGGCCCGGTTTGCACGCAGCGCGCAACCCCGGAAGAGGACAAACCTAGAGAGAAAGCCCACCGCGGGGAGGGTCTAGGCATGCGCAGGAGGTACCAGGCCCGGAGCTGTCAGTTACTGGTCCGCTAGCAGGTAGGGGAAGGTTTTACAAGTTTTTACAGAATGTTACATTGCTGTGACATCCAAATATGTGATCAGTGGGCCTTATTTTTTAATATTTTGTCTATTAATTTACTTTCATTGTATTTTGCCAATGTATTGGTCTTGGATGCTTTTGGAAAAACGTGGACCTTCAGCAGAGATTGCGATTTTGTTGAAAAGTGTGGTCTAGAGGATTGCTTGGATGAGTTGCCTTTAGTGAGCCCTCCCAGGCAGCAAAACTCAGACGTTTTTGAATCGGTCATCTTGACTTTGCATTCTGGCTCTCTTTCTTACTAGTCGTCTGATGGGTATTTAAGGGTCCGCCCTTCCTTCCTTCCTACTTTCCTTCCTTCCTTCCAAAAGACTTATTTGCTTATTTGAGAGAGAGAGAGAGAGAGAAAGCACATGTGGGAGGGAGAGAGAATCCCAAGCAGACTCAGAGAGAGAGAGAGAATCCTCAGCAGACATGCTGAGCTCAGAGCCAGATGTGGGGGACTCAATCCCATAACCCATGAGGTCACAACCTCAGCGGAAACCAAGACCCAGATATCCAACCAAGTGAAGCATCCAGGCACCCCCTGATGGGTATTAAAGTTTTTTTTAACCCCGTTTCTTTCTTTTTTGAATAGGGACAACTCTGTCAAGCATAAAGGGTAGTAGTAAGGATAGCAACATAAACGACAATAATGGCAGCTACTGGTCAAAGGATTAGAACTCCTGGAGGAAGGGATCTCTACTATGGAGACAAGTACCCTCTGTGACACAGGAACTTAAGGGTCTGGAGACAAGTGCTATTGCTTACCACAGGGTTGTACTCTGTCACCAAGTGGAGGCTGTTGATCTCAATGAAACGGCTTAATTTGGTGGCATCAATGCTTTCAATGTCTTTGCTCTCTAAATCCAGTTTTTCATTATCCACCTGGGTAACACAGAAAGGATAAAACTGTCACTGTTGTTTTTATTCATTCGTTGGTAAATATTTCTAGACCATCTACCACACATCAGGCACTGACTAAGGCTCAAAAGACATAAAGGTACATACGAAATATTCTCTGCTTTCAAAGAACACTGTCCTGTGGGAATCAAAGAAGTGAACAGAAATGTCATCACAGGGGAATTGCAGGCCCATATGTCACCTACAGGAAGAGAAGAAAACTTCCAGGAAGAAGCAACTCTTGAAAAGTCAGGTGAGTGAGGATGGGGAGGGAATTGTAAATTAAAAAAAAGTATTTGCAAAAGGCAGAAAGGTGCCATGTTCTGGAAGCTGCAGTTAGTTTGCTATGACTGTAACAGTAGATGTTAAGTGTGAGTAGGAGAGAGACAAGTTTAGTGGGGTAGGCTGGGGTAAACTTCTGGCGTTGAAGCTGAGGTAAATAGATTAAAGTCTAACCGGAAGGCAAGAGGATCCGCTTGCATAATCAGATTTTATGTATGTATGCAGAGAGGTATGTATGCATGTATCCTTTTAATGTGAAATAATACACACATATAGAAAAAAATATATTATTATTTCCACAAAATGGAAAATATAAAAAAAATCAGGTTGTAAAAATCATTATAGGGCAAACAGTGTGGGACCACCATTTGGGTAAAGAAATAGAATATTGCCAGAATCCCTGAGGCCCTCTGTCTTCCCTTCTAAACCATAATCTGCTCTTGCTCTATCTCTCTTTTTTTTTTGCCAAACATGACCATTTCTTGACTTTAATGGGGACCATTTTCAATCCTCCCTTTATAGCTTTGCCACTTAAAGATGCATCTTTTGATCCTATGGTTCAGTTTTCTTTATTAAAGTTTATGTAAGTGGAAACAAACAGTGTGTTTTTGGTATGTGTACCTCATTTCTTTGTTTAACATTCTGTTTAGTAGGAGTCATCCGTGTGCCTGCATGCATCTGAAATTCGTTCATTTTCCTTTCTATATAGTGTCCCATTGTATAAATATGCAATGTTTATTTATTCATTTACTACTGATGGATAGTTAGGCTGTTTCCAGTTTCTGATTATTGAAATAATTCTTCAGTGAACACTCTTGTTCATGGTAAATATCTGTTGACCACACACCTTGGACTGGGATTTTTGATTAGAGCGCATTCGTATTTTCAACTAACTAAAAATGCCAAACTGTTCTCTCAAGTAGATAATAATTTATGCTTGCACCTATATTGCTTGAAAGCTCCCATGGCTCCACAACCTTGCCAACATTTGCTATAATCAGCTTTTCTAGTTGTATTCATCTTGGTCAATATGGGGTGGTGTCTTATTGTGTGTGTTTTTTAAAGATTTTATTTATTTATTTGAGAGAGAGAGAGCAAGCAAGAGAGAGAGCATGAGTGGGGAGAAGGGGCAGAAACAGAGGGAGAAGCAGACTCCTGGCTGAACACGAAGCCCAATTTGGGGCTCGATCTTAGGACTCTTGGGATCATGACCTGAGCCAAAAGCAGACACTTAACTGACTGAGCCACCCAGGTGTCTCTTATTTTGGTTTTAATTGTATTTCCCTGGGTAACCACTTGTATATTCTCTTTTATGAAGTGTCTATACAAATCACTTGCCTATTTTTCTATTGAGTGTCTCTCTTTTTCTTGCTGGTTTGAAGATTTTTTTAAAAATATATTTTATATGTGGGCCCTGTGTTGCTTCTATATTGTATTATCTTTCCTCACTGGGAATTTATGTTATTGCTCATAAACAGAAGGTGGTTTCAATGTAGTTGAAGCTATCAATCACTTCCCTTATAGCTGGTGTGTGTTTTTGTTTTGTTTTATTTAAAAATCTTAGACCGCACCAGGGTCATGAATATATTCCCTTATATTATCTCCCAGAAACATTACTATTTTATCTTTCACAATGGATAGGAAATCCACCTGGAACTCATTTTTCTCACTATAAAATGGATGCTTAGAGCCTTGATTTTTATCATTTTCCTTTTCTAAACTGTACATTAAAATCTACACATTTCCCCCTTACAGGGCTATAAATGCATCCATTAATTTTATGTGTCGATTTCTTATCATTCAGTCCAAAATGTTTTTCAATTCCTGTTCTTACTTCTCTAAACTATTGGCTATTTAGAAGTATGTTTCTTAATTTAATCTTGTTATTAATTTCTACATTTTACTTATATCATTTGTCAACTTCTTTATATGTTATAAATGTCCTTAAAATTATGTATATTCTGCAGCTTTCAAATACACTATTCTGTATATACTAGCAGCTCACTTGGTTAATTTTGTACTTCAAATTTTCTGTATTCTTACTGATATGTTTAGCTAGTTTATTCTATCAAGAGAGTAGTATTAAAATCTCCCATTTTCATTGTGAATTTAACCATTTAAAAAAATAATTCTGTCAGTTTCTGCTTACATATTCTCAGGCCATGTATTAGATGAATGCAAATTTAGAATTGTTACATCTTCTGGCCAAACTGATATATGTTTCATTATAAAATATCGTTCTTTATCTCTTGTTGCCTGAAAGACTACTTTGTCCGACATTTATATGTTAAACCAGCTTTCTTTTGGAAATATTTGCATGTTATAGCTCTATTCTTTCACTTTTTAAAAAAAATTTAGGTAGGAATTTCTTTTAAAAAATTTTTTTATTTAAATTCTAGTTAGTTAATATACAGTGTAATATTGGATATCAGAAGTAGAATTTAGTGATTCATCACTTACATTTAATACCCCAGGGCTCATCACAAATGCCCTTCTTAGGGGCGCCTGGGTGGCTCAGTGGATTAAGCCGCTGCCTTCGGCTGAGGTCATGATCTCAGTGTCCTGGGATCGAGCCCCGCATCGGGCCCTCTGCTCAGCAGGGAGCCTGCTTCCCCCTCTGTCTTTGCCTGCCTCTCTGCCTACTTGTGATCTCTCTCTCTGTCAAATAAAATAAATAAAATCTTAAAAAAACAAAAAACAAAAACCAAATGCCCTTCTTAATCCCTATCATCCATTTAGTCCATCTCCCACCTATGTCCCTCCATCAACCCTCAGTTTGTTCTCTATGATTAAAAGTCTCATATGGTTTGTTTCTCTCTCTCCCTCTCTCTTTCTCTTTCTCTCTTCCTCCCCTTCCCATATGTTCATCTGTCTTGTTTCTTACATTCCACATATGAGTGAAATTATATGGTATTGTCTTGCTCTGACTGACTTATTTCACTTAGTATAATACACTTGGGCTCTAACCACATCATTGCAAATGGCAAGATTTCAGTCTTTTTGATGACTGAGTAATAGCACATTGTGATATATATATACCACCTCTTCCTTATCCATTTATCAGTCCATGGACGCTTGGGCTCACTCCATAGTTTGGCTCTTGTTGATAATGTTGCTACAGACATTGAGGTGCATGTACCCCTTTGAGTCTGTAATTTTGCATCTTTTGTGTAAATACCTAGTAGTGCACTTGCTGGATCAAAGGGTTTATCCCTTTATTTTAAACTAACTAGATATTTTAAATGTGTTCCTGTGTTTAAAAATGAACTGTCTTTTGTAAAAAGCACAGAGTTGTATTTTTTAATCTAGTCTTCTTTGCCTTTTGATTGCATTATATTTATATAATTACTCATACATTTAATTCCATCAGCATTTCTTATTGGTTCTGCCTGTTCCAAATCCCACTTTCTTTCCTTTCTGGACTACTTTGAATTGATTGAGCACTTTATATTATTCCTTCTTTTCTTCCGTTGGCTTAGAAGTTACACATGCCAGAGTCACTCTTGAGGTTCACCAGCATACAGTATACAACATGCATTCTTTAGGTATCCGAATCTAACTTTAACTGGTAATTTTGTCTCCTTTTGGACAATGCAGACATTAGAACATTCTAATACAGGTTTCCTCCTTCCAACTCCATTCCCTGATTCCACACTGAAGACTTACCGGTCATTATTATAGCACATTTTAATTCTAAATCTCACAAGATGTTATTGTTATTGTTATATAGTCAGTATACATTTGCATTCATGCACATTCTTATATTTCAGTTTCTTGTCACTTCTTTCTGCACTTTTGAGCTCCCATCGGGGATGTTTTGCCCTCTGCCCAGAGAATGACTTTTAGTATGAGTAAGATCTGTTGGGTGGCATAGTCTTTCAGTTTGGTTGCTTAAAATATCATCAGTCCAGCTTTATTTTTGAAGGCTATTTTTGCTGGAGGTAGAATTCTAAGTTGACAGTTACTTTCTTTCAGTTTTTGCAAGATATAATTCTTTAATTCTTTCTATGTAGCATTCCTTTCTTTCCACTGAGAAGTTATCTGTGAAATTTAGTATTACCCTTTGACTTTTTACCCTACTCTTTTTCTTTGACTTTCAGCTATTATACTATGGCATGGCTAAGGGTAGATTGTATGCATGATACATGTATAATTATGTATGTGTAGAGGTATATGTGTGTCTGCATATATGCACGTATGTATGGGTATTTATAATTTATATATTCATATATGGTCATCTTAATCTAATTTCAGGGACTGAGATGATTTAAATCCATTGCAGACCCTGCGAGGGCTGATTTACTTATGGTACATCCTTGTCCTTAGGGTACTGCCCTCTAGGGTCCAAAGTGAGGCAAAGGGTGTTTTACTAAATCTACCTCCTACTTCCATTTCTGGGCTCTGGAATTCACCATTTACTTTTCTGGCTCTTTGAAGATCTCAAAAAATGAATAAACTTCTTAGTCTCTTGATTGCTTCAAGAATTGGTAGGAAAAGACCCCCAGACAAAAAACAGTCCCAATACAGGACTTTCTTTTTGGGTTTTCATCTTTTCTAGATCTTACTCTAGACATTTCTCTCTCTTTTGCTATTTCTCCAAACCCACCCACCACCTTTTAAAATAAATTGCTTTTGGTGGAAGGGTTACCTAGTTACCTAGTCCATTATCCCATATTTGCATTTTAAAGCTACCTTTCCACCACATTCGGATATATTAAAACATAAGACTTCATATTGTCCATCATTGTTCTAGAGTTTTCCATTCCCCTCCTCCAATCTACTCAGGCCCATAAAGGCACAAGATAATGCTTCTATCACCCATAGCAACTATGCCTACAAATGTTAGCTCCTGAATGGTTCTGTTGCCTAAAATAGTTTGAGATCACTGGGCCACCAACACTTGGACCTCTCAACTGCTTTCCCTTAGATCTGCTATCTAGTATAGGTCCTACCCAGTCTGATCTTCCCTTAGAACCATCATTTTGGCCCCAAGATACTTTCTCCCAATCTACCCAACAAAGTCAGAGGTAAGTCTCATTATAGTTTATGTAGGAGGGAATTCAGGCATAGATAAATTGAAGTCACTAAACTGTAGGAATCTGATATTGTTCATCATCATCATTCCCAAGATGATTCCCATTGCCTATTTTTCTCTTCTTTTGTTCAAGCAATATGCACCTTTAAGAAGCCCAATGCACTCTATGGTTAACAATATTACTTCTTGATATACCCAGTCATTCTCTTAAAATACATTTGTGAATAAATTATTTGAGAGGGGAGAAGGTCAAAGGGAGAAACAGACTCCCCAAGAAGCTGGGAGTCCTATGCAGGACTTGATCCCGGGACTCTTGGATCATGACTGGAGCTGAAGGCAGTCATTTAACCAACTGAACCACCCATGCACCCCCCACTCAAATAGCAATTTAATCACTTTATTTTGGGGCACCTGTCAGTTAAGCCTCTGCCTTTGGGTCGGATTATTGTCCCAGAGTTCGGAGATGGAGTCCCCCATCAGGCTCCCTGCTCAGCGGGGAGTCTGCTTCTCCCTCTTCCTCTGCCCCTCACCCTGGTCGTACTCTCTCTCTCTCACACTCTCTCTCAAATAAATAAATAAAATATTTAAAAAAGAGTAATTACTTTATGACTGTTCTTCTCAACTCAAAGTTATAAAACAAATAAATGTTGAGGTGCAAAAAAACGTACTTCAAAAGAATTTTGAAAAAAATCATCAAAACAATGGAATATTTTAAAATGTGAACTCCTGGGGTGCCTGGATGGCTCAGTGGGTTAAGCCGCTGCCTTGGGCTCAGGTCATCATCTCAGGGTCCTGGGATCAAGCCCTGCATTGGGCTCTCTGCTCAGCAGGGAGCCTGCTTCCCCCTCTATCTCTGCTTGCCCACTTGTGATCTCTCTCTCTCTCTGTGTCAAATAAATAAATAAAATCTTTTAAAAAATGTGAACTCCCTTTGTATATGTAATTGTTTTAATATTCACAAAATTCTGAGCAGAAGGCTTGCGGCAGAAATAGCAAAACAAGAGAAAAATCTTCCTAGTGGCGTCTCTGCCCAGCCCCTCCCCTCCCATCCTCCTCCTCAAGTCAGTAACAGTCAGGAGAGAAAGAGAATGAGCAGTCCCTTTGCGGCTGCTTTGCCAGCTGGCATGTATCCTTCACACTTAAGGCTTTGCTAATTGCAAACGTCAAAATCATCATTATTACAATCCCAACCGGGGCCTTTTTAATATTTCATGTGTCTAAATACTTCCTGATTATTTGTCTAGGAACTTGCAGGCCTAGTGGCCGCGTCTCAGCTAACGGAGTTGTGCTGTGGCCAGGAGCCCCTCCCTCTCTGCTCTTTTCCAGGCAGTCCCTCACCATTTCCCAGAACAGGGAGAACAGGAAGTGCCCGCTACTCCAGGTGTTTCTGGACTTCAGGAATGCAGAATATTGGAGGCCAAGGATATTAAGGGGTGATAACATTCTCTAAGTAGCAAAGTGTTTTAATAAAAACCAGTCTTCTGAAGTCTCTCCAGTTTGTAGTGCTTCTTTTAACGAAACATGGCAGATTAGTTCACCATGTCTTAAACTAATAAACTCTGGAACATTCATGTGTAGGGTTCCTGGAAACAACATTTGAACAGGAAATCTCCCTTCTGTAAAGGGAATTATTTGCATAATGCAGTGGACAGAAAATCCGACCCTGAAACCAAGAGCTGGGGAAAATTTTTTTTTACATATTTTTCCAGTTTTTGGAAAGAATTTTACTTGAGATATCATATTCTTTCTCTCCCCAAGAAAAGAGGCACCAGAAGAAAAACAGAAAAAGTAAACCAGAGGGGTTGCCACCTTAAAATATAATTTTGAATCTTCCCAAGAGTATTTGAAGTGGGCTATTTTATGTTTTAGACATTGTATCATTACAACAGATTAGTTTTTCCTGTTCATTGGTACTTCAGCAATATTCCTCTGAATTCCTATGTATTTCTCTAATTAAGTACCCAGTTTTTCATAAATGTATTAAAGTCATCTTAGTTTACACCACAGTTATAGTATTAAATGTCTTGAATAGCACTGAGAAATCATTTGTGAGACAAATACCCTCATGTTCCTGGATTTGTTTTTACAAACTGCTTAGCTCACCATATATTTGGTAATACATATATTTGAGAAAAAATACTTAATAATTTGATAGATCTCACTTCTTACATTTATTAGCTTATTTTTATGCACTAGTTCCTTTTGATTCTCTTTGTTTGGCAAGGTGCATTTCTTATAATAGGAATCCAGCACATAACTGTCCAAGGAATGAAAGAATGCCTTCACTGTGTTTCCATTACTATCCTACTGGGTCAGAGTGAGGCTAATTATATTTCTTAAAATAGAGGTGATTGAGGAAACCCAAAGCAGGATAAACATTCAAATAATATCTGAGATTCCATTTTAGAACAGGCTCGTGGTTTATTCAACCCAGGATTACATCTCCATTGAGGCAACAATGAGGGTGCTGTCAGGGTAGAGGGTCTACCTGTAGTCACACTCACAAAAGACAAGCTGTCATACACACCCAACAGGTTGTCATACACAACTTATTATTGTTTCACTGACTTAAATTCTTTCTGATCCCATTTATATAGTTGGCCCGCACTATTTCTGGAGGATGATATATATAGCATTTAGCATTATATATATAGAATATAGCATTTGCTGGCTTCGTATTGCTCTAACATTTCTTTCTTTCTTTTTTTTTAAAGATTGTATTTAATTATTTATTTGAAAGAGAGGGATCACAAGTAGGCAGAGAGGCAGGCAGAGAGAGAGGAGGAAGCAGGATCCCCACCAAGCAGAGAGCCCGATGTGGGGCTCGATCCCAGGACTCTCAGATCACGACCTGAACCGAAGGCAGAGGCTCAACCCACTGAGCCACCCAAGCGCCCCTGCTCTAACAGTTCAAAGCATCCAGTCATGTCATCTCTTTACAGTCTTACTGTTTTTCCACTTATTGTGATTTCAGCTTATCTCTAAATATGTTCTTACAACTGAAAATTCTCTGTCTACATCCTGAGATTTCTTTGCCAAAATATGTAGTGTCTAGATTAAATCCTGAGAAATAATCCTAGGGTTTAAGTAGTTCCTTGGGAGGGGATAGAGAAATGGTTTAGGAGAAGGTTTAAATAAATAGGCTGGAGAACGAGCCTGATAGAATCTAGGAGTAAAAAGAAAGGTTTTCGTCAGGCTTAAGTACTTCAGAAAGTCACTACAGTATCATAGAAATGGAGTGTTTTGGAAACAGCAAAGCTGGGTATGAATCAGACGTCGGTTTATTCCATAGTTGTGAGAATACAGAATATGGAGCTTTAGTGTTCTTACTGATAATGTAGGAATAATAATAATTATTTCATCGGATTCTTCTGAGAATTAAATGGTAGAACACTGAAAAACACCGAGCAAAATGTTATCATAAGTTAGGCACTAAAAACAAAGAAACAGGGAGCCTGGGTGGCTCAGTGGGTTAAGCCTCTGCCTTCGGCTCAGGTCATGATCTCAGGGTCCTGGGATGGAACCCCACATTGGGCTCTCTGCTCAGCGGAAGCCTGCTTCTCTTCCTCTCTCTCTCTGCCTGCCTTTCTGCCTACTTGTGATCTCTGTCTGTCAAATAAATAAATAAAATCTTAAAAAAAATTTAAAAACAAAGAAACAAAACATACAGAAGGGACTGTACATTTAAGATGAAGATACTCGCAACAGGCTCACATTTCCCAGTTTAAAAAGTAGTTTTGGTTGATGTTCCTTGAAAAAAAGAAAAGAAAAAGAAAAAGTAATCCGAAACTCCTAAATAATAATTCTGTTAGAATACGGACTAAAGTTTTGAAAGTGTAAACTGAGAAAGGTACGTTTATCTAAAAGCTGGCTTGGCATAGGTTGAACCTCTCCCAGACCAAGCCAATGGAATAGGGCAGGAGCCTGTGTGTTTGGTTTTGGTATGGTACATCAATGATCTCATCCACGGGGTTCCCAGGAGTTCATTCAGAATAGGTCCGACACTAGTGGTAAACAAAAAACTGTTGCTAAAGACCTGTAACAGCCCTGGGAAGTCATCAACAGGCCTTTATAAAGAATATACTGAAAGCCAGGCTAATGAACCCATTAGAGATCGAAAAACTAGTAGAGACATTGGAAGCAACCGCACCGGTTTCTCTTCCTCACTTGTGTATCTTGGTAGCATGAAGACTTCTTTCTTTATTCTTTTAAAATTTTTAATTTAAAAAATTTTTTTCTTGATTGGATTATTTGTTCTTTGGGTGTTGAGTTTGCTAAGTTCTTGGGAGGGAGACAAACCATAAGTGACTTTTAATCTCACAAAACAAACTGAGGGTTGCTGGGGGGAGAGGGTTTGGGAGAAGGGGGTGAGATTATGGACATTGGGGAGGGTATGTGCTTTGGTGAGTGCTGTGAAGTGTGTAAACCTGGTGATTCACAGACCTGTACCCCTGGGGATAGAGTATTATGCCTCCATCAGAAAGGATGAATACCCAACTTTTGTAGCAACATGGACGGGACTGGAAGAGATTATGCTGAGTGAAATAAGTCAAGCAGAGAGAGTCAATTATCATATGGTTTCACTTATTTGTGGAGCATAACAAATAGCATGGAGGACATGGGGACTTAGAGTGGAGAAGGGAGTTGGGGGAAATTGGAAGGGGAGGTGAACCATGAGAGACTATGGACTCTGAAAAACAATCTGAGGGTTTTGAAGGGACGGGGGGTGGGAGGTTGGGGTACCAGGTGGTGGGTATTATAGAGGGCACGGATTGCCTGGAGCACGGGGTGTGGTGCAAAAATAATGAATACTGTTATGCTGGAAATAAATAAATAAAAAAAAAAAGAGAACTTGAAAAAAAAAATTTTTTTAGTACTAAGACTTTTATATCAGGCCTTTGTGAGATTTATAAACAGCAAACTGGGAAAAGAACTTGTGGACGTGTAGCTGATTAGCATTTTCCTATGGAAGGGTTACTCCCAGGGTTTCAGCAGTCACGTGAAAGGCATTAGTCTAACCTTCCATACCTGCCTAACCAAAGCTTTTCACCAAAATGCTTGGTTTAATCCTATTTCACAATGGTGGAAAGAACGACCTGCAGCTACCGTCCAGGTGGGCAAAGGATTAGGGACTCAGATGGACTTTGGGTGGTGAGTCAGTTTCTCAAGCCTTCTGAGTGTCTTCATGACCAGAGGCATATGGTGGAGCTTTGGAGTACGAATGTGAGTGAGTCGTGGTCCCTGCCCTTGGATAGCTCATGGTCTAATGTCACTGTTAGGTGAGACAGACACGGAGAAACGTAACATGTGCTTTAAAGTGGTAAATGTAAATAGAGATACAGAAGTACAGAGGCACAGGTAGGCTGATTTGAAGATTCCACAGAGGCATCGTGAAGGATGCAATGCCTCAGCGGAATCTGAGAAGTTCGCTGCTGGAAGCTAAGTCACAGGGGTGGTGGCAGTCAGGGTGGTGGCATGCTACGGAGGGGCCTGTGTGAAGTCATGGAATTGTATCATCACTCTCTGGTAGGGTAAAACCTACCACAGGAATGTGCTAGAAAAGGGACTAGAGAAGCAGGTAGTGGCCAGGTCATAAAAGACTATATGTGCCATTAAATATCTTGGTTTTATTCTGTAAGAAATGGAGAATATTGAAGAGCTTTTAGGAAGGGAGTGTTGTGGTCCACTTTGCATTTTAAATACATCATTGTGATACCAATCTAGAAATTGGATTCGAAGTAGCAAAGGGAGATAATTAAGAAGCTATTGAAATGGTTTATGCCAAAGATGCTAGGAGCCTAAATGAGGAATGAAGTAGAAAGAGTGAAGGGGAATATAGCTTCAATTAGATTTGAGGTACAACTGGCAAAAATTAAACCAGATGAACATAGCCATTCAATAAAAGTATTTTAAAGGAAAGAGCGTAACTCAGCAGGTACAGATCATAAATTCAGTTTTGAACATGTTAGAGCTGTAATGCTGAAAGAAAATATCCCAAATAGTTATATACAACAAGCATTTGAATCATGAGAGAGGTCCCAGGCTAGAGATAAAACATTTCAGATCCTCAGCAGACACATAATAGTCAAACAAAAAGAACTGTATTACCTAAGGAAAATACATTCATTCATTCATTGATTCACTCAACAAACAATGGTCACCTGCTGCATGACTGACACTTTTTTAAGGTTCTGTCATTGAAGTAGTAAACAAAATAGTTCGGGCTTCTATGGAACATGAATTCTATAATCCAGACTGGGGAGAGCACTGGGGTCAGGAAGCAGTGTACATGGAGACAGAGGTCTCAAGGAGACTAAGAAAAGAAGACCAGAAGTAGGTTCCTAGGAGTTAAGGAAAGAAAGAATGTTAAAGAGATAATCAATAATGTCAAATATGGCAGAGACGTTTACCTAGATAAGACTTAAAGCATGTTCATTGGGTTTGGAAATATAGAAGCCATGCTGACTGGAACAAAGCAGTTTTTTTTTTTTCCCCAAAGATTTTATTTATTTATTTGACAGACAGAGATCACAAGTAGGCAGAGAGGCAGGCAGAGAGAGAGAGAGAGGAGGAAGCAGGCTCTCCTCTGAGCAGAGAGCCAGATGCGGGACTCAATCCCAGGACCCTGAGATCATGACCTGAGCCGAAGGCAGAGGCTTAACCCACTGAGCCACCCAGGCACCCTGGAACAAAGCAGTTTTAATGGAGTGTGGGGCATAGGTCAGATAGCAGGGTATTTAAGAGCTTGAAGAAAATGGAGGCACTGAATATAAAATACATTTAAAAGAGATATGGATGAGAAGGGGAAGGACTGTACAGAGATCTTGATAACTTTATCTTTTGTCCCAATTTTGCATTTCCAGTAGATTCTATACATCTTTATCTTAATATTCCACCAACAATACACATTTTACAACTAATAAGGCATCAGAAATCCCTATTTTTGTATATGCCCTCACTATTCCTACATACTCCGGCTTTAAACTTTGCTTCCTATCCAGAAATTTCATGTTTGACCATTAGCAGGATCTGCCTTCTTTTTTTTTTTTTTTTTAAATTTCTTGTTTTTTAAATTTTTTTAAAAATGATTTTATTTATTTATTTGAAAGAGAGAGAGTATGTGAGTGTGCTTGTGCATTCATGAGCAGGAGGGAGGAGGAAGAAGAGGAAGGCGGAGAGAGCAAAGGGAGGAGCAGGAGGAGGGGAGGGAGTAGGGACAGAGGGGGAGGGAGAAGCTGACTTCCCACTGAGCAGGGAGCCTGATGTGGGACTTGATCCCAGGAACCCGAGATCATGACCTGAGCCTAAGGCAGGAGCTTAACCAACTAAGCCACCCAGGTCCCCCTTTTCTTCTCTTTCTTTTGTCCCCACTCTACTGCTCCGTGCTTTAGTACATGGTTGATTTTGTCAGCCTAACAAAAGTCCTCTAGACTCCTGTGTTTTTGCTTAACAGTCCATCATCCTAGCCATCACTGCCAAAATCATCTTGCTAAAACACATTCCTGCTCATGTTACTCCTGGATCCAAAGGCTTTAAGGGCTTTGCAGTGCCAACCAAATTAAATGTAAACCCACTAACCTGGTATTCACATTTCTCCATAATATGGTTTCAATCAGACTTCTTATATTTATTTTCTCTAAACACTTACCCTGAGATCCAGTCAAACTGGCTTGATCACTGTTTCCTAAGTTTGATGTTATTCCCACCTTGGACACGAATTCCCCTCTATTTTGTCCAAATTTTATCTTTCCTTTAAATCCCAGTTCAGTTGTCTCCTTCATCTTTTTTTTTTTTTGCCAAAATCCCTACATTTCATTCATCCTTTTAACGACTTGCATTGTAGATACTTGTAAACTATGTTTACATTCTCAACTATATTTTAAGACCTATGAGAACAGAGAACATATTTAACATGTTTTATTTTCAGTATCTTGCAGAGGGCACAGTGGTTGTTTAATACATGTTTGGTAAATGTATGTGAACACCCAAGGATATAAAAATATAAAATTTTGGAGCTCAAGATGACCTTAGAGATGACACAGTCAAACTCTTTTTTATTTTACAGATGAAGGAATTGAAGCTAAAAAATGTCAAGTGACATTTGCAAGTCACTTGTCTGGTCAGTGACAAAACCATGTTGCAATCCTACCTCTTGACAATCAGTCTAGTCTTCCTTCCACCTCATGACAGCACCTGTTTGGGAAACTTCAGTGGAGCCGTCATCTTTGTCATTGTTGTCCCTGATTCCTTGGTCCCTGGCACCCTCATTAGTATTAAAGGCAAAGAGCCCTTTCTAGGCTCACAAGTTCATAAGTCCATAACCCAAGGAAAAACAGAAAGAAAGCTCCAGCAGCCCACCCAACTTACCATGCGAAAGAGGGAAATGGTGTTCCCGGTGATGTTGTAGTGGGCCAGAACTTCAGAATCGGTGCTGATTCCAAAGGACACGTCTTGGAAGTTTTGCACCATACTATGGAATAGGGACACTGCTGGTATTTCTAAATCCTAAGAACAAGAAGAAGAAGAAGAAAAACCCCACAGGATTATGTTGGAGAGGAGAGAAATAGAGAATAAATGTGCTTACTCATAAAAAAAAAAAAATCATAGACTTGATTTCGAATCAGATGAAACAGCACTTACCTCCAAGACTGCAGGCTCAATTCACAGTGGGATTGTTGATTTTCCAGGCTGAGTGGGCTAATAGGTAGCTACAAAACTGTAGCTCAGCCTGAAACTTCTGTCTGGCCTTATCATAAAGCTTGTAATTTATTAGCAGAAGAGGGGCCCACAAATTATATAGGCCTGCAAAGTTTGCCTACATTGTCATTGACCACCCGAGTAGGCAAAAGTTTTGGGAACAATTTATGGAGGAAAGAAGAAATGCAAAAATAAGAAATAGGTGCTGTCAAAGGGCCAAAAAGGAAGAAAAAAAAAAGCATAAAGGAAATTAAAATGGAAGCCTAGAGGTTTTATTAACAAAGATTTGTGTGGGATGTGGAAGAATAGTCACCTTTCCCTGCATTAAGCCTGAGATAGTGCCCGTGAAGATACTATTCCTGTGCTGTTCCGACTCTAGAAAGCCCTGCAGGAGGGAGCAGGGAAGCCACATCTGAGTAAGGATTCCAGCCCTTCCTTGACAAGCTGGCATCATTTTCCCTGCTGTCAGAGGACCTTTGCCCAGAGCAGCTCCAGGCAATGAACAGGAGGGAGCATATCCTTTTCTGACATCTTTCTGGCCTCAAGGAGGGGAAGTGCAAAAAAGAAAAGACACTGACTAGCCTTGCCTCTGGGGTCAAGCAGAGGGAGTTGGTATCTTGCTCCTTGGAGATGGTGTATGGAGTTCATTCGAGGCTATGAACTAGTGCTAATCTAGGCTCCTCCCCCCACCCCCTTTAATTCTCCTTAGTGTGGAATTACTCATGGATCAAATGACCAACGGCATCTGGTGGCTGCTTAAGTTATTGCAAATTCCTCCATTCCCACTTTCATTGCCTTCCCGAGGGTGGCTGTTGTGGTCTCCAGCTCCGATTTCTCATTGTTAAGAAATGGGCTCCCTGCCTTCCTCCCCACCTGCATGTCATTGCAGCCATTTCTGGCTGTGTATCCAAAATTGCTAGGGTGAGGGTGCGTTGTACCTAATTAATGGAAATGGATAAGAAGGTCTGCAATAAGAGCAAGGGCTTGATCAATGAGAATAACCAGATGTTACCTTCAAAGAAAGATAAAAATGCCAGAGTGGTGCCCTTTCATGTATGGCTGCTTTCATTAGCCAGGCAGCCCATCTGGAAGATGGCGGCTAATGCCTTCAATATTCAAAAGGTCATCCTTTCTCAGCATTTCAGAACAAATGGAGAGATAGAAGGATGAGGGACTCCCTATTTGGTAAGACTTTAGACAGAGATTAACCATTGGCTACTGTGTGGCCTGATGATAAAAGCTGGATTTACTCTGATTCCTGCCTCAGCAGTCCCGATACAGATTTAAGATTCAGAGCACTCCCATAATGAGGAACCTCAGAACTCCTGAAGCAAGTATGAGAAAGACATAATTCAGAGGCGGGGAATGTCTTGAAATTGAGAGGTCTCGATTGAGAGGTACAGACTCTGTACCCCTTGACTTCTAGTGCAGGATCATCTGGCCATCAGGTGACTGTTATGGCTGCTCTGGGCCATGAACCTCCTGGTTCTTTATGGGAACAGAAACAGGGACAAACCTGGAAGAAACCAATGATGGCCACCTCAGCAGCAGCAATGAATTCCATGGTTGCTGGGACATCTGTGAGTGACACGGGTTTCTGAGAAGCAGCAGAACCATCTAGAGAGGGAAGAGAGAGAGAAGCAGAAGGTATGGGAGAGGAGGAGTTCTAAATGCTGAGGGCATCTCTACTTTTTCTCTCTATACCAAGGCCAAAGAGATGACAGTCTCTGGGGGCACTGCCATTATCCCAAAGCCTTATTGTTTTACTAACATATGGAGGGTGCCCCCACCTTATGGTTTCTCTCTGAAGGACAACCCTAGATTTCTTTTTTCTCTACTGGGCAACACAGGTCTTTATCCATTTTCCGTTTCCTGGAAATGTTCTTTGTTTGGAGCAAAAGGACCCAGGGCACTCCCATGTTCCCTTCCCTTCCCCTAATAACATTTTCACCGTATGGTCACCCAAGTGCTTTTTCTTTTACCTGATGATTCCTGAACTTCTGCAGCAACTTCTGGGGACAGTCGCCATGTGAAAAGAAATAATAGAAATAGGAGTCTGGGTTGGTCAGCTTCCATTGTTCTTTCCCTGCTCCTTCTCCAAGCCCTGGACTTTGTCTTTTGGGAGACCAACTCAGGGCAGCCCACTCCTGGTAATTGGCTGTGGTGTTGTTAGTGTTCTGGGAACTGTGCAGCTGGCTCTATGGGAACCTTCAACTTTTGAGATAAAAGACCAAATTCTGTGACAGGATCTCAGAACATAACCAACCAGAAGAAGAAAGTAGTCTATTCATATGAATTAAAAAAAAGAAATATTTGCAGGTATTGATCTAAGCACTAGGGATACAAAGGTAAGTAAGATCCAATCCAGCCTGTCCCAGCTTAGACTGTTAGTGTGAGAGATGGACAAGTGGATCATAAATATAAAACAAGACATGACTAAAAATTGAGAAACCCATAGGATACTATGAGAATACAGACTTAAGGACATTTAGGACAGTGGTGGGGTTTAGTGAAGGTTTTCTTCCTACAGCGGATGTGTAAGAAAAGTCCTCTATAAATAGGCTGTTGTCAGGCAACAAAGGTGGACTGAGAGTTTTGTGTAAAAAGCCAAACATGGAGATGAAAATGTAATGTGTGAGAGAACTATTAGTAATTGAATTTAGGCCATATTGTAAGGGGTATTACATAAAAAGTATAGGATCTTATTCTCCAGGTGATGGGATTACGCTGAAAAATCATAAGCAGGAAAGAGGTGGTGTCTGATTTAGCCCACAGATGCCCTTGGATATCCAAGATGGGATTTCCATAGGCCTTGGGTTACAGAGGTCTCAAGCTCGGGAGAAAGTTCCATGTGGAACTATTACAAGGTGAAATAACTCAAGATTTCTACTACTCATATTCTGAATATCTGCTGCTCATCACACTGGAACAGGGAGACCAAACTGTTTCCAGTGATGTAAATACCTTTTCTCCTGTGTCCAGCCCACATGCCCTCTTAGGAAACTCACAAAGGTAAACAGTCTAGTTATCATATTTGTTCGAAGGAAGAAAGCAGGGAAAAGAGGGTCTCAGTCAGATCATATAATTGTTTTATTTACTCTCTTATGCTGTTTACAGTCTCCCAGAAAAGAAGAACCTCCACTGGTGGGGAACATGATTAGGGACCTTCACTGAGCCAGCAGCAACCACAGAAGAATCCAGGGGTGGGAATGAGCTACTGTAACCCAAGGCAAAAGGACTGTTAATGATGGTTTGCCTATTTCCTGGCCTCTAGCTGCTCCAAAGGGAAAGGTAGAAGGAAATATTAAATGACTAGTTATTGAAATGAAGAATTTTGAAGAACTGGCCTTAATGGGGGCCCAGAAGGAATGGGCAGGATTAAAGCCTGGGTTTTAAGCTTCTTGTGCTAGGGACCACTTGAGACATTGCAGGATAAGATGTGTTGGTAATAGAATGTGGGGCGCATTGGGGAAGGGATCCAGCTGTGAACAGGGAGGAGGGCCAGGGTGGTGAAGGTGACTGAGAGGGTACTTCTGGATGGCGAGGTAGGGAGAGGGATGGGTGGATGTGCTCATTCTGTCCACTCCTTCTTAATGGACAGGTTCCACTCCCACGTAAGGTGGTCGTGCTTGTCATCGTCGGTGAAGAAGGACTTGTTGTGGTAAGTGCCTCGGGCCAGCATGCCCTTGGGAGCCTCCTCAGTTGGAGTCAGGAACTCATACTCCTCTGGCCGAGGCCCGTAGCTGCCAACCATAAATGTTGCTTTGTCCACTAGGAAGAAAGACAAGTTCATTAGGGTAAGCGTCTGACAGAGGAAAAGCAAACACAGAAAACTGGAAAATTTGGAGCACAGCCTACAGTGACCAAAACTAAAAGCCATAGTTTCCAAACCGGGCTAAACAACAGATTTACCTGGGCATCTTTTTTTTTTTTTTTTTTTACCTTAAAAAAAAAAATATATGTGTGTGTGTGTGTGTGTGTGTGTGTTTTATTGGCATGCCATTTAATAATACAGTTTCGCTCTCAGAAACTATGGATCAGTAATCCGCTACAGGCAGTGTCAAGAGTCAGTGTTTTTATTTTATTTTGTTATTTATTTATTTATGATTTTATTTGTTAATTTGAGAGAGAAAGAGTGTGAGCAAGAAAGAGCACAAGCAACGGGAGGGTCAGGGGGAGAGGGAGATGCAGACTCCTCGCTGAGCAGGGAGCCCAATACAGGGGCTCTATCCCAGGACCCCAGGGATCATGACGTGAACTAAAAGCAGGAGCTTCACCGACCGGGTCACCAGGTGCCCCAAGAATCAGTGCTTTTAGGAAGCCTCACAGCTGTTGCTATCAGGAAAGTTGGGAAATTAACACCTTAAGTCTATGGGGATCAAGACTCTTCTATTATGGAGCTATAGCAGGTTATACCATTAAAAAATTCCTCATTATGGGCACCTGGGTGGCTCAGTCGTTAGGCTTCTGTCTTTCGCTCAGGTCATGATCCCAGGGTTCTGGGATCCAGCTCCATGTTAGGCTCCCAGCTCAGCAGGAAGCCTACTTCTCTCTTTCCCACTCCCCCTGCTTTTGTTTCCTCTCTCTCTCTGTTAAATAAATAAAAATCTTGTTAAAAAATCCCTCATTAATTGAGACCTGAATTCTGGTCTCATCTCTGCAACCACTTACATCGATATGATATTTCTGGGCCTCTGTTTCTTTCTCTATATAATGAATGTTAAGGACTTCCTACCTATAAACTATCATTCTATGAACATATCAGTTGGGGAGGTGAGGTAACAGCCGGTGATCAGAATGAACAGAAATCATGGATGGAAGAATTGCATAGAACGGGGAAATCGATAATTTGGTTAAAAAAAAAAAAGTGAAGAACTGGGACGAATGTTGAAAATAGTCAACCGAAGTTATTAATAGGTGAATAACTGGGACATATATTAAGAAAAAGAGGGCATTAGAAAGTATAACTAAAGGTAGGCAGGAGGAGAGACAGGCAGGCAATGTGTAGTTGACTGTTAAATATTGTGAGTAAGTTTGGAGGAACAGCTCCAGACATATCATTATCCTCTTGACTAAGTGAGGCAACATAATCTCTATACCCAAAGGAAAACAGGAAACTGAGCTGTTTTTTCAATGAAACTTGGTCCTAGAAAGACCGGTTAGGATCTTACAGGTCAACAACCTTCTGTGGGATTTGAGTAATTGAGTGGTTGCCCAAGTCATGCAAATTTGTCCAACAATTTCCCCTCAAACACTTTGCTTATTAATTTGGAGGAACTGACCTATGCCTCACTGTTTCCCACCTCTGGAAGAAGAGAGCCCCCAAGGTCAAAGGGAAATGTACCAGTACTTCCATCACCTTTCCAAGTTTCATTTGACCCTGCCCGTAGCATTGGAAGGAAACTGAAGGCAGCTCCCCAAGGCACATACAGTTTAGGTACAACTTGTCAAGGGCAACTGAAGACCAGATGATGCTGTGTTATATCTCCCTCAGAGCTTTTCTTAATTCTAGAAAGAATTCCGTTTCTTTGTTTTAAAAATTAGGTGCTGCTCCTTGCTCCCCCATCATCACTCCACACCTGCCCACATGCTACTTCCAACTCTTATTCCCAAAACACACACACACCACTGGATAGAACCATAGAAACTTCCAGTCTTGGATTTTGCTGACCCTTAGGTTTATACCTCTGAACTATTTTTTTTTTTAACTTTTGAGAGTTTTTTTTAATAGACTCCATTTTTATCCAAATTTATCTTGGTTACTCTTCCCCTTTGTGAATAATAAATCACAGAGACCTAAGGCTAAAGGTTAGTGGCTGACCCAGTCTAAACTAGATCTCTGAATGTAGGATTTGCCATTAGTGTCTAGACAGAAGTATACGTGTGCTCTTTCCTAGGGGGAGAGTCCAAAGCTTTTTGTCAGGTTCTTAAATGAGTTTGTGACTAAAATTTTTAAAAAGAAGAAGTTTAAGTATCAGTGGGGGACAGAGTTTGGGACAGTGTGAAGTGTGGGTCCCTTACCTTTCACCCCAGTCCGGTAGGTATGCTGAACATATTTCAGACCCGACACAATATCCCTGTTCACCTGTAAGTGGGAAGGATCCAAGCAATTCAGATTAAAAACGGTCTCTCATTTCTCCCTTTTCTTTCATGCTTACCCTATCTAACTGAGTCTTCTTTGAGGATGAAAGAAGGTTAAGATTTAGTTCAGAGTAAGTGTTACTATTATCATTTAGTGTGGGCAGCGAAACAGAGATTAGAGAGAGGAGGTCCCAAGAGTCAACATTGCCAACCTGGTTTTAATCATTGAATACTGTGCTGTTTTCTTGGAGGGAAGGGGGTGCTTAAATAAAACACTGTCTCGATATTCTTCATTACAATTCTCCTTCCTCTAAAGGTCCAAAGAACGGTCTTGAGCCTCCCCTTCCCAATACTACTGGCCAGAACACCGTCCCTGTTTTAGGAAAAGCTACAAAGGTACCAATGGAAAATGTTCTGTGAGTGCCCAAAAGCCCTAACCTCAGAAATGATCCACCTAGCATGAAAAACAAACAACAAGGAGCAAAACTGTAATGGAAAATCATGTCTAGAAGAGGGTTGTGCCCCTAATGTTGCTGAGATTGGAGTCTAAAGATGAGGAGGTTCTGCCCCACAGAAACATCCTCCCTGCAAATAAATAATGGGTGAAATCCACTTGTGTCTGGCAAGCATTTTGGATGGCTGTTCTTTACAGATGTTTTCTGAGATGTCACCACTTCCCCAAGCCTTTCAAATATACACAGCCAAGCACTTTGTTTTTCCATGATTCATTGTACCTAGGACTGAACTTGTTGTCCATTAATTTTATACGGTGCTCGCGTTTATACAAACAAAGTGGACATTGTGTCAGTAGATGGAAAGCCTGGTGAATTGTTCTCCAAGATGAAGAATGAAAGCATCTTTAAATAATTTTTCCCCACAGTAATTATGGCTGCCTTTTTGTCTCGGACAGAGTAATTAAACCGATTTCTCAGTGCTATATTTCATTGCGTTGGTGATAAGGCGTCACAGCAGTGAGCACGGCCAGCTAAGGTTTGAGACTGTCACTCCATAGAATCTATGGTATGCATCTGTCAAAAGTAGAATGAAAATAGCTTCATTGAAGAAATGGTGCTAAAAATGACACCCAAACTTTTTGACCGCTCTGCCAGATGTGGCTCATGCCTATAGAAAAAAGTGATTGCATTTTTCTAGAAGTCTCTAAGCTCTTCCTTTGGGCCTCATGGGAGATGTGGTCTGGTAGCAAAAAGTCTGAAAAATAGGAATGGTGATTGCTACTCAGCAATAAGGACTTCAAATCAGAGTCCGCTGTTTTTCTGCTGTTCCATAGAGGGATTTATTTATTTATAGAATTGGGAGGGGCAGAGGAAGAGGGAAAGAATCTTTTTTTTTTTTTTTTAAATTATGTTAGTCACCATACAGTCCATCATTAGTTTTTGATGTATTGTTCTATGATTCATTGTTTGTGTGTAACACCCAGTGCTCTGTGCAATCCATACCCTCCTTAATACCCATCCCTTCACCCACCTCCCTTCTAAAACCCTTAGTTTGTTTCCCAGACTCCATAGTCTCTTGTGATTCATCTCCCCCTCTGATTCCCTCCCTTCATTTTTTCCTTCCTTCTCCTGATGACCTCCATGCTATTCCTTATGGTCCACAAATAAGCGGAACCATATGATAATTGACTTTCTCTGCTTGACTTATTTCACTCAGCATAATCTCCTCCAGTCCCGTCCATGTTGATACAAAAGTTGGGTATTCATCCTTTGTGATGGCTGTGTAATATTCCAAATGCATATGGACCACATCTTTATCCATTTGTCTGTTGAAGGGCATCTTGTCTCTTTCCACAGTGTGGCTATTGTGAACATTGCTGTTATGGACATTGGGGTCTATGTAGCCCTTCTTTTCACTACATCTGTATCTTTGGGGTAAATACCCAGTAGGACAATCACTGGGTCATAGGGGAGTTCTATTTTTAACTTTTCGAGAAACCTCCACACTGTTTTCCAAAGTGGCTGTACCGTTGCATTCCCATCAACAGTGTAAGAGGTTTCTCTTTTCTCCACCTCTTCAACACTTGTTGTTTATTGCCTTGTCATTTTTTTGCCATTCTAACTGGTGTAAGGTGGTATCAGAGGGAGAGAATCTTAAGCAGGCTCCATTCCAGCCTGGGATTTGACATGGGGCTTGATCTCAGGACCCTGAGGTCCTGATCTGAGCTGAAATCAAGAGTTGGATGCTTAATCTATTGAGTCACCTGGGTACCCTGAGGGTTCATTTAATATAAATGTATTTGAGATGGGTAAGAGAAAAATACAAATATTCTCTTCCTCCACCTGAAAGTCCCTCCCCATTGCTTCCCCTCATCCCAGGAGGAAGAAGCCTGTGGAAGTCCAAGATATTACATTTCCTTGGGAAGCAGAAGGAAAAGGTGAACAAACCAGAAAGGTGGACATCCCAGGTTTTGGAGAGAACCATGAAGCTTTTGGAGGAGGGGGGCGGAGAAAGAGAAGAACACGGAGCACAGTTCAGAAAGAGACGATGCAAGAGGATTTTAGGATGTGTTCCTGTGGTTATTAGAGGTGAACCATGAGAGACTATGGACTCTGAAAAACAATCTGAGGGTTTTGAAGGGAGGGGGGGTGGGAGGTTGGGGTACCAGGTGGTGGGTATTATAGAGGGCACGGATTGCATGGAGCACGGGGTGTGGTGCAAAAATAATGAATACTGTTATGCTGAAAATAAAAAAAAAAAAAACAAAAAAAAACAACAAAAAAAAACAAACCTTCTTGGGTGTTTTTCAACAGATGTCACTAAAGATTTAAATTGCCTCTCAGTTATTTCCAGTTTGGGGTTGGCATTTCTGCTAATGGTAGCTCCATGCTGGGACAGGTTGGTTAAACTTTGTGTGGGTTACACAGAGAGAGTGGTTTTTCTCTTGTGTGAGAAAATGTTAAGCCTCTGCAGCAGATAGGACTTGAAAACCCCTTTCTGTGCCCCCTCCTCCATCACCCTAATATGTAATACCGACCACTGCATTCTCTTCGGCCTTCCCACCCATAGCTGAAGCCCATGCCCCAGACATTTCCTTCTGTTCTTATTCCCATTAAAATTTACCTCTTCTGTTTCATTTGGTACAAACCGGCTTACCAGAATGATAAATTAAGGTAGTAGCATTAATAATTAAAAATTCAGCTAATGCGTAATGCATTCTAAGCTTATTTAGATACAATGCCTTGCATATAATTCTAGGCATATTTGGATGCAATATCAAACTCTCAGGGGCTTCAATAATAAATATATAGAAAACAAGCAAGTGAAGCATAGCTCAGTATGTATTACAGAGTAGGCATCAATAAAAATTTTCAGAATGAAATTATTTTGAGGCATATTTATGTGTGATATATAGTGATTGTTCCTAGATCCTGAATCAACCCTGCACTAGGGGCAAAGAAGAGCCCAGTGTTCAGACACAGAGGGCAGATGGGGTCTTCCTTGGTGGCCCTGAAGCACCTTGAGGGATATGGCCGAGAAGGGCAACCAAGGCAAATACAGGCAATTAAGAGCAAACAGTACATTTCTGACTTACTTGGTTTCAGCCAAGATTATTTTTCTTTTTGCTTTTGGCTGCTCACTGGGGTATGTGTGTATTCATTATATGTCAATTTATCTCCTGTTTAGTCTTGCTCTTTCCAAAACTATAATTGTAATTCCCCGTTGTTTACCACGGCCCACACTCTCTGGATATATATCCTCACTGAGCATTTAGAACTGAGGCTCTAATGGTTCTATTTCTTACTATTAATTGATTCATTCCTGTGTTAATTTCACAGGAATGAAATGTTAATATGTTAATATGTTAATGTCACATATTCACAAAATATCACTTACAAAGTTTTGTGTAAAATGTTGGAAAGCAGAGAATATAATCTTCCCCTTTCTCAGGGTACTTGGGCAGTACAAGGAAGAAATGGCAAAAATGGTACAATATAAAGCAGGTTGTGCTTATGGTTGGGAGCTTTCGGAGATCGTAGAAAGAGGGGTTCTGTTGGCTAAGTGATCCACGGAAAGTTCAGGAGAGGGTCCTGGTAGGGAAAAGGCATGAAGCAGGGGTGAGCCTCAAAAGATAGAGCTCAGAGTTGGGGAGAGGGCAGTCCAGATCCAGAGGAAAAAAAAGAAACAAAAACTGTGACAACATGATAATGCAAGACGTTTGATTTTTTCTTTCTCTGATTATAGGAAGAATGCAGACTTTGTAAAAACATATGTGGCAAGATACTTACTTTGAAGTGAATTTTGACTCTGTACTCAACACCCTCCTTTAGCACAAAAGTTTCTTTTTTGAGAGCTTCAAGATCCCCTGTAGAAGTAGATTTAGAAAGAGTTTATTCTCCTCAGAAGGAGAAACAAAAGGAGATGATGGGAGTTTAAACTCCAGAGCTGTTTGCTGCGCCTGTCAGAATAACATGGTCCACATGGCCCTTAATTCAAAAAATATTAGAGTTTACACACACACACACACACACACACACACACACACACACACACACAAACGTACTTGCAATGCCTGAAATCTTACAGGTATATATGAAAAAAACTGGGATAGCACTTTCTCCCCCAAATTTGATGACAACCCTAAAATATACAAGGTATTATCAGCAACGAGTTTTGCATGACAATGTCTTTCTTTTTTTTAAAAGTAGTTTCCATGCCCAGCATGGGCTTGAAATCATGACAAATCATGTCTGAGGGGTGTGTGCTCAACCAGCCGCCCTGACAATGTCTTTTCAAATTGTCAATAATAAAAACAAGTTTTAATCAGCCACCCTAGAGGAAAATCTAAATTACCTTTCTATTTTCTCTGTTGAAAATGATATGACATACATGGCCAAACAAAAAGATGATTAAAGAATGTGTCCCTACCCCTCAATAAATAAAGAAAAATATTATGTAAGAGCACTAGCTATTTGTTCTTGTAGATTTGGTGATGTTTGTGGCATTTCCTAGCTTTAAAAAATTTACCTGTTTTGGCTCCCTTTTAACATTCTAAATATATATTCACTTTTGTACTTTATATTTGCATATGTAATCTCATATTATTTTTCTTAAGGAAAGTCTCTTAAGTGATAAAAGCTTTAGGATTTTCTAGCTCCATCCACCAGGATCTGACTCTAATTCTTGTATTCTGCTTAGAGAGGTAATCACTCTCTGTTCTTCTCCAAGTGTGATCCTGTATCATCTGACATTCTGGGGTGAATGTATATGTGTGTGTGTCTGTGCATGTGTGTGTGTTTTGTATAGCTCTGTGCATGTGCTTCATGCCATATATATGTGTGTGAAGTATATCTATATCTATATATCTACACATACACTATGTGCATATAGTATGTATATAATATACCATATATTTTTATATACAATATATATTATGTGTATTATATACACATATATTCTGTGTGTGTATATATATACATGCACACACTATGTATATAGTATGTATGTATATTATATGTATATAATATATATTTTGTATATGATTATATGTTTATTATATGTATATATAATGCATATTTGTGTACATATACACACTATATACATATAGTATGTATGATATACACTTATAATATATACTATATATTTTCTACACAAACTATATGTGTATTGTGTGTGTGTGTGTGTGTGTGTGTGTGTTTATGCTGGGATTCACCTCAGGAACTTCTTGGTGACAGAAAACCAAATTTGGGCATCCTGATGGTAGGAAAGTGAAGGAGACTGAGTTTTCCCTGCAATGTGGTCAGGCCTTAGATTTCCTGAGTGCTAATTCAGACCTCATCTCACAAATTAACGGTTGTACCTGCTAGCGTTACACAATTTCACACAGGAAGAGGCCTGAGTCCTGGTGAGAGAAAGAGAGAGAGAGAGAGAGAGGTATTCTCCTAGAGAGATGCTAGAATGTGGGGGTAGGTGAATTTGTGTCTGCTGTAATGATTTCAGTTGAAGGGGAAGTGTGTCTTCTCAGCCTGATTTCCTCCTTCAGACAAATAAAGCCATATAAGGTAAAGAGTGGATGTGCGCTGTGAGAGGGGAATCACCTAGCTGCTGAGCCTACCCTTCTGGAGTCACTTTCGCTCTGTCTTATGAGTTCACCTTTTGAATCCAGGAATCATTTTTTTTTTCCCTGAATTGCTGCCTTGGATGCCTCCAACCTCTTGACTCTGCGGCCCTTTTCCTCATTCCTCTCAGATGCAGATTTCCCCTATAATTCCCACCTTCTCAGCTCTATCTCCTCAAGATTCAAGTGTCAGGAAAGGACTTGACCATTGTCACAATAAGGGGAAAGGAAATAATTTTTTTGGGGGGGAGGCGCAGAGAGAGAGAGAGTACAAACAGGGGGAGTGGAAGGGAGGGAGGAGCAGGCTCCCGGGGAGCCGGGAGCCCCACACAGGGCTCAATCCCAGGACTCCGGGATCATGACCTGAGACGAAGGCAGACACTTAACCGACTGAGCCACCCAGGCGCCCCAGGAAATAACATCTTAATTTGTACATTTTTAGTGAGGGAAGTCCCTTCCACAAGAATCAGAGCTTTAAGCTGAACTAGTATGTATTTAATAGTGGAATTCCCAGCACTAATTAAAAGATTTTTAGATGGCTTCTTGCCTTCATGGAATTTCTTTAGTTGATATAAGATCAATATTCTCTGATGTTTAAAATGTATAAATATTACATTTCAGAAGTATACAACTTGCTTTGTAATATTTCCATCACAGTCATTTTACATGAATAATAACTCCCCTGTTGCTGCATGGAGATAAAAATCAGAGGTAAATATGATGTTACAAGTAAATAGACCCACTAATTATGACTGCCCCGTCTTCAGTTAAATAAAGACAGAGAGTAGGCTTTTCATCAAGTGTGGTAAATACTGTGTACCAGGAGAGCAATGATTTGTGAACTGGTCTCAGCATTTTTGTATCTGGGATTCCCCTTACTAGTGCTTCCTTTTGCCAGGAGAGGGGCAGAGACTAAGTTTTCCCTGTGATATCACTAGGCCCCTTGGAACAGAACAGTTGTGCCCACTTACCAGTGAGGTCCATGGTGATGGGTCCTGGGGCGCTCTCACAAACTAGGGTAAGCCGGGTGACCGTGACATTGGGAGCTGTTGGGTCTGCAGGATTCAAAAAAGAATGTAAGCCTAGGGAAGAGACACGTGGGTACAGTGTATGTGGACATTTTAAGTGGGAGAGCGGGAACATAAGAAGAAAAGTGGTATCTCTGTCTGGAGTGGAAATAGAAAGGGAAGTGGCAGGTTCCCCATGCTGGTCTCGATGGCCTTATAAATTAGAGTGGTGCTGGTTCTGCTTCTGGGACTCAGAGGTCCACCTTGTTATGAGCAGCAAACATTTCCTGGGTGGCTGTGGTCAAGTTCCTCTGCTCAATGGCACTGCCCCTCTCTATCTTAGTCTGTTGTTGTGTCTGTGGAAGAGATGAATGGGTAGGCAAGGGAGGAGTGAGGAAGAGAAAGAGGAAGGAGAGAAAATATGAGAGCGTGGAAAGAATACAATTCTAAGTGGGAGTCTTAGGTTCTTTCTAAATCATCCCCATATGTAATTTTTGCCTATTTCCATGCTGACTTGTGCTGTATCTCCCCAAAATACTTCATCCTATGGTCTGTAACTTTATGCGGCATATAGAGATTGTGCCTCACAATCTCTATATGCTTAGCCCTGGCAACCACTGGGTAGTCTTTCTTCTGCACCTGCTCCTGAGTTGCTGAAATGTATGCCTTCCACCTGCCCCCCATGCCTCTCCACACACCTGCCACCACAGGGCCATCCCCCAGGAGTGTTTTCTTATACTTGATTAGACTTTCGTCATCTTTGTCCATCTCCTGTAGTTCTTTCAGGGACTTCTGAGGTGGAGGCTTGTAATTGAGCTTGCTGTCCAGCTCATCAACATCCTCCTCCAGGTGTGTTTCTGCATCCTTTTCAGTCATTGTGATCTATTTCAGAGAGAGAGACAGAGGATGATAGTCCATTAGTCAAAAGTCAGTGGATATGGAAAAGGTTTGTGGGGCTGCTGGTAGCACCATCCTGGCCATAATGGGCTTCTGTAATCGTCAGTGATTTTCCAGGATATTTTTTCCTAGTTTAATCTCTTTATTTTTCATGCAATGAGCATATAATGCCGTTAGTCTTTTCTCTGACCTTCCTGAATTTCTCTGTACTGTGGCCAATTAACTCTTACTCACCGAATAAACAGACCAGAAAGAAATAGCTCATTTGTGAATAATGTACAAATGAAACAACATTAACACAAACAGTCCCAAATAATGAACAGATAGCCCCAGTTCAAACAATTATAGGAATAACTACACTCTAAATCCAGCCATTCCTCTAGTGTCCAAGTTCTTAGCATTGTACCATCCCTGTTGTGATGGTCTCAAAACACATGGAACCAAAGAAATGGTTGGCTTCTTCCCATTAACTGAATCCTTCCCTGAACTCCTGAGATACTTCAAAGGTAAGTCATGCAATGCTGTAGACTGCCATGATACCTGCCTGAGGTGTCTGAACGATTCCCATCCAACAGTGCTAATAAATCCCTGAGGGCAGCAGGCACTAGGTTCTGTGCTTCTCTTGAATCTCCCATAATTGAATAGTTTAGGCATTTTATAAACCCTCATGGTTTATTTGTCTTTATATCTAAAGATCTTCTGTTCCTTTGAAATGACATAAAAATAACAAAAGACTCTTTAAATTCCTTCAGACAAAATGGGAAGGGTTAGCCTGTCTTTATTTTACTTTTATCTATCACTGATCTCCCTTTTCTGGTCCCTTTCCCTTTTGGTATCTCCCTACCCTTGTCAGAAGACTAGTTATTTTATGCTCTAAGTCCTCACCTTGGCATACCCTGGAGTCTGTCTTCTTCTCTCGTTATCTACATTTACTTGCTGTGTGTTAAAATATTGAGGGGAGATTCTAATAAAATGATTCACACTTGTTAGTGACTGAATAATGGGCTTAAAAATTACTCATTTTAGGCCATGTATAGTCAGAGATTTTCAGAGCAGAATGAAACCATAGAGGTGAGATATTCTAACCCATTATGGAATTATCAAGAAAACTAAAACTCAGAGGTTAAGAGAAATGCCCAAATTTTCATAGCTGGATGAATTGCAGTGTCTTAATAAAGAGGAAGAAGTCTCTACTGAAAGAATTTCAGGACTGTGGCTTGCAGCAATGGAGCTATTTGGGGAAACATGGGAGGTATTTGGGCAAGGAGATAATTTCCTGATTTCCTGTAGTCCTCCCTCAAGAGTGTCCTGCCTGCCTTTGGTTAAAGACTACATTGTTCCTAAGTGGCACAACTCTAGACAATATCTAGCACATCTCATCTTCAGTGACTCTGCAAACCTCTGTCAAGTCCCCCAGGGGGTGAAGCTATCTCTGGCCAAAATCAGCTGTGGTTTTGAGTTTCAAAGTTTCCATCACTGGCATCAGAAAGAAAAATAATTTGGAAGTAAAGTCAAACAAAAACAATTTTAACAGAAAAAGAAGGAAAAAACAGAGAGTAAAAAGAAATGCTATCTCTTGGCTCATCAATCCTCTTCTAACAAAATAACAAGCCAAACACCATGAGCTTGATCAAGTCTGCAAATAGCATTGCAATGCCCAGGTCCACTTCCTGTGCAGGAAGGAAGCATGCAGGTTTGTTCCTATGGCAACTCTTGTCTCAGCAGAAAACTCAACACCATTCATAACTGAGCCTCTCAAGAACAGCATAATAAACATCATGACCAGCTCAACTCCTATTCCAAACAACACTCAGGGAAAGTGAATGAACTGGCTGGAAAAATAATGAAGAAATAATAAAGAATGCAATGGGTTGTGGGTAGTTTGAGGACAATCATTAAGGGGCAGATGAAGAGCAGCCAGATGAGATTAGTCAGAAGAGAGAGGTTCTCCTTTGGTGACACCCAGGAATCTGACCAGATACCCAGAGTGGACATCACACAACATATATGTAGACAGGGATGCCTGAGTGACTCAGTTGAGTGTCTGACTCTTAATTTTGGCTCATATTATGATGTCAGGATCCTGGGATCGAGCCTTACGTCTGGCTCCACGTTCAGTGCAGAATCTTCTTGTCTCTCTTCCTCCTGCTCTCTTCCTCCTCCTACTTCTCTTTCAAATAAATAAATAAAATCTTCAAAAAAATATGTGTGAACAGATCATCAGGAAACCTATCTATACATGAGGATGTCTTTACCCTCTTAGGACTCTCTGGAATATATTGCTTAGTTCTAACAAGTCATCTGCTTGAAGTCTGACCATCAGAAGATAACATCACACCCACCCATTACCTAGTTGACGGTGATTTCCATAACCTGCAGGAAATTATTTTGCACCCTGAAATTTCAATTTTGAAAGGATAGTGAGAGAGAAAGATAGGGATAAAAAGGGGGAGAAAAAGACAAAGACATGATCTAAGACAGGATTCAACAACATCTGTGGGATCATTGGCAAGTCAATTTCTCAGTCATCTAGATCTTGATATGCTTATTAGTAATTCTGAGACTTCTGTCAATTCTAAATTTCCTTGATTCATTAGAAACAGATATACAATAATTGGTTCATACAAGTGAAATGTAAATTTATTTAAAAGACAGGTAAAAGCAGAAGATAACATGAGATTCTATATAAAATTGTTGCAGTAAAGAGAAGGAAATTCAGGACCACATTAAAATAATTTGATTTAAATATATAGCATATGAAAAAATGATATGAAGCCGAATGACCCCAAACCAGCTCAATCTGGAAAGCAGATTAGAAAAAGATGAAAACATAGTAATACAACAAATAAGGAACTGGAAAAGCAATTCTCAAGGAAAGTTTCTTTAAAGCATAATACTTGGTGAGAACCTGCTCTTTATAAGGCTCAGTGCTTTACCACTTACTGATAATTAAGTTACTCTCCAAAGGGGAGAAGGAGCTGTGGGATGGACAACCACCATGGTTTGACTCATGATTCTTAATCTTTTTGGAAATTACACATCTTTTTAAAGATCTGGTGAAAGTCACAATCATCATAAAAGGAAAAAAAGAATATGTCCATGAGATGCTTTATGCAATCCAGAGGCTCATAGACTTTACTAGAGTCCAAGATTAGAAACATGACCTTGAAACTGTGACTTCTTGGAAACATGAAGCAGAGAGTTGACTGTTACAGTGGAAGCTTTTTCCTTTTGGAGGCCTGGCAGCATCAGTGACCCAAACTAGCTTCCAGCCAAGGATCATGTCTATCAAACCCCAAATGCTAGATATGAAAAAGCAGGAGATATCAGGTAACATCTGTATTTGAGAGAATATGAACACTCAGCCTGGCAGAGTAGCAAAGGTGCGTAGGGCACAGCTCTTGAGGGAAAGAGTTCTGAGGTCAATCTACCTGATTTTGGATAATTATCTCTTCAATGAACTAGTTCTCACCATGCACAGGTGTTGGTTCTGGCTTGGCTACTAATCAGCTGTCACACCCTGAGCAACTGGTTTACCCACTGTAGTGCTTATTCTCCTTCTCTTGAGGTTTGGGGGTTGGAGCAGACCACCTCTAGGTGCTTTTCCTTTCTAAGTTCTCCATCTGTAGATTCGTTCTGCCCTATGGACATGCATCAGCTGAGTTGCACACATTCAATTACCTTATTTCACTTGTGTACAGAAGAGACTTACCCAATTTTTGTTTCATTATCTCAAATTTGTCTGAAGTCCCAAAAGAACAGCATTTTTAATTTCACAGTTCATCTCTGAGGAACCATGGATTCTGCCAATGCCTTAGCCATCATGGCTTATGGAGTTTGATAATGATTTCCCAAACTATGTGTGTGTTATACATGTGAATATATAAATATACATGTAAACTATGTGTATACTGACCACACATATCAGTCTTCTCTCTTTATCCCCTCATTTTACAGTGGCATATGCCTAGAAAAGGGAGAATGGGCATTTTATGGAAATTCTACAACTACCTTCGAGTATCATCCAAAGAACAATGATGATGATAATTATAATAGTTATCATACATAATGCTAAATGCTGTCCTGAGGACTAGCTCATCACTCCTCACTACAGCCTCGGGGGCAGGCATGGTCATCATGCTCTTCTACAGGTTAGGAAGCTGAAGCTCAGATGAGGAGCTTGCGGAAGAAGACCTATTGCATAAGGAGCAGAATTGCCATCTCCGCCATCTTGTCTGGCTTGCAGGTGCTATGCTCTGTTGCTCCAGCTGTCTTAAATAAGAAGTAAAAATGAAATTATAGAACCCATTAGTCATATCGGGAATCTATCCTGAGGGTGCACAGGTAGTAGGAAATGTGCTTCTTTGCAAGCCTCTGCAGGCTTGGAGGCAGGGAGGCATCACATAGAGAGGGTTTCAGGGCCACTCTGTTCCGTGTACCCTTGCACAAGTCCCTGAACCTCTCTGCACTCCAGTTTTGTCCTCTGCAAAATGAAATCATTGCCTTAGAAGGACCTCTGAGGCCTCTTCCTAATTCAATGACTCGAATGCTCCTTTATTTAAAGAAGCCTCTGAAATGAGAAAAGAAAAGAGGAAGTGGAGGTGGGGTTGGGGAGAACCCAGTTCATCTGTGCAGAACATTCTAGCTGGCCTTTTCTCACCTTCCTCTGCAGCTCACCCACTGTTCCACAAAGAGCAGAGGTGTTTTGTTTGCTTGGAGGTCATTTTGACATTGGTTATTTGACATAGTAAAAGTGAAATGGAGACTCAAGAATTATGTGTTGAATAAGGTTAGTGTGCACTCCATCAAGACCCAAAGTACATATTGGTTGCGTGTGTGTGGGTGTGTGCTTACTACTCATTATCTTTATCTCCTGCTTCACAGATGCCTCCACAGATGAATTTTCACAGTGAACCCCTCACACCCTCCTGTTTGCTAGGCAGGCAGGCAGTGTAAGCACGAGGTGTGCTGAGATAGGAACTTAATCCTCTCAGGCTCAATTAAAATGCCACATTAAATTAGGACAAGTTACTTGTGACATGACTATGCCATAGTACAGAATGGTGGTTTTGCTTGCAAATCCAGTGAAATGTTCAAGATACCGAACTTAAGAATTTGCACCGATCTCAGGATAGAGCACCCTTGTCTGGCTCAGTGATTCAGTTCCAAAGAAGCGGAGGGTAAGAAAAGGTGAAACTCTTGAGTTTAGATAAAACAGATCACCTGGCTACTTCAAAGAAAGGTGATTTTCAAGGCCTACTAGGATCTGGACTTGGAGTCTGGTGGGCCAGAGATTCACAATGTGGTTCTGCTTTGCCTAATTACAGGACCTAACTAAGCAAATGATCTGCCTCGCCGAGCCCCAGATTTTCTACCAGTAATGTGGAAATAATGATCTCTCTTCATGGGGTTCAAGAGTTGGAGGAAACACATGAAAAGTTCTCAGACGATCCTGGCCGATAGTAGATGTTCACTAAACTACCCATTCTCTTCCTCTGCTCCCTGCCCTGTGGGACGAGTGTCCTTTCGCACAACTTCTGTGAAGTGAGGTAACTGGCTCCCTGGGCACTGAATGCTTTCCCTTGGTGCTGCAGTGTTGACAATGTCCACTCCTTCCATCTTAAAAATAGATTTTGTTTCTTTGAGGAGTACGGAAGACACAAGAAGTTCTGGGAATTGCGAGAACTGTTTATTAACTGAATCAAGCTTAAAATGGGAATATCACTATTATGTTTCTTTAAAAAGCTTCCTCATGAACAACTTAATTTTAGATTCTATTTATTGTTCCCTTTCCTAATTGAAGCCAGAGTTGAGTCCGCGAATGACGAGAAATGACAAAAGACAACAGGCGCAGCCAATGGAGAGAATATCCTTTGGCTCTGGAGCAAAATTATGTGGAGACCGATCTCATGTTCCAAAGTTGCTAGATGATCCTTCTAGATGCACAGGTCATGAATATGAGAGAGAAGAGGTGGAGATAACAAAGGGACAGCAAAATATGGAAGTACCAGAAGTAGGGGGATTTCCATCAGAGAAGTGCTGATGCAAGCATTAGTATTCTCTGTCATCCTGTCAATGTCCTCTCCCTGATGACAAGGATACATCCCACTTTCACTAAACCTGGGGCTGTAGCTCTAGATAGTGGGCTGTGGGAGAGCTGGGCCATCCCTGAAGGATGGCCGACATGTCAGAGCCAGTCAAGGATTTGGGTCTGCTTTGCTGCCTGCCTGGTGACTGGGCTTATCTGGGGACTTCAAGTTGATCCCTCGGGACACCAGAAGCTGTCTTGGTTCTGGAGTCCTCTGTGGTTTCTCAGTGTTCCTTAGCAACATGGAGGGTTGATGCCTCTTGGGCTCCTTGGGGCTGCTCTCTACCCTGTTAGCTCTGTGAAGACCATCTGAAAGAGCAAAGCTGAATGAGGAGAACCAACTCGGTGCCTGAGAGGATGGTGTCTTGTTAGATAAAATAGACATTAAAATCAATCCAGAGAATGATACACATGACTACAAGCAGAATTCTTCAACATTTCCCTGGGTGGGAGCAACGAGACATTCTTTCTTCCTGGCACACTCACAATATACTCTTCTAACCCAGATTTCTATGCAAAAGGAGAGAGAACTCAGTGGCCCCATTCAACCTTGCTGGGTGTCTGCCCTGTGAAGTTAACCATGCTGGGTATTTTCACAAATATTTATTTTAAATAATCCTCGATAAAAACTGCAGCAAGGAAGCCATTATTAAGCAAAAGACTAGACTGCCATAACTTGAGACAGTCACAGAAGTCTTAAATTCAGCATGAAAAGGGGTAAAGACACAATTTGTAACCGCGGGTGCTGAGAAGAAAGTTCAGGTGAATTTGTACCAGCTCTGGCTGTGGACACCAGAGTGTGACATGGCCCAGAGCAACTGGGGAAGTGCTTACTAAAGGGATAAACGTTGAAGTAGCAGGCTCAACATGAGAGCCACCCGTGGGCATGGCCTCTCATCCAGGGTCCCGGACAGCATAACACTGCCTATGAATAAGGACGCCCAGAATGTGGCATTAGAGAAAATCCGTCCCCCCCACCACCCCGGGACATTTCTTAAAATGTCCTTCTAAGGCATTGTAGCTGTTGGTTCTTTTTTTTTTCTTTTTCTTTTTTTCTTTCTTTTTTTTTTTTCTTTTTTTGGTGACTTTAGTCAACTAATTGAACACTTCTGAGCCTTACTGTCCTCTCAGGATTCAAACTGGAAAGTTTCTACCACCAGGCCCGACATAGAGAAGGTACTCAATGGATGTCGGTTCTTTTTCTTTATCTGCTTTGTTTCTAGTCCCTGCTGGCTGAAGTTTGTACTGTATTGTGCTCCCATAAATTGGCCTAGGCTGATCTTCCCATCAGAATGACTTCACTGTGGTGACCTCCCACTGACAACAGAACCTCCATGTTGCTCCCAGCCTACTTCCCTAGGGACCAATTCATGCTCTCCCAAACAAGCAAGGACTAAACCCCCATCCCTGGAATGTTCCTGAATGTGTCCATCAGCTTTGGTTCAGCTGGAGCACGGCGATTCCACACATGCCAGGTCCGAGCATCCTGAATGGAGAAGGAACTCTTCTCTCAGAACTCTCTGCCCATCTCACAAAAGAGTAAGATGATCTTATTACTACGCTGGTGTCACATTTGGATTTGGGAGGGACGTTTCCTTGTACACTTAATAAAACAAAGTGATGGCAAAGATCTGCGATGTCTGCCTGGGCACCAAACTCTGGATTTCCCTTGCTTGAAGATTCCTCCAGGGAGGCTCCAATATGCTAATGCTGATTTCGGTGACTCTTGGTCTCCATGTGAAAGGGTGACTATGGGGCGGATCTCTCTGGGAGAGCAGTCTGCCTTCCTGGACTGTGCTTGGAAGAACAGCAAGGGCGTGATCGGACCCAGGCCACAAGCAGCCCTAAGTCTAGAGTGTAATAACAGACTAGCTTCATAAAACATGCTGACTGGGGCCACCTCTGAAGGGAAGAATTTCAGATCATGCCTAAGGCACTTCTAATGGTCGCCAAATTCAGTCCTTGACAATTTGAAGGTGCGCGGTTCAGATATCCTAGCGGGGCTAATTGGATTTTTGTAGAACCTGTCTCGTAGAACCTATCTCTTAATAAATTATTTGATGATGCCTTCTCTGCTTTTAGTCCTCTTGGATGTAAAGATTTTTTTTTTTAGCAACAACAGGAATGAACTTTCTGCCCATCTGACTGCAGGAATTTATATATATATATATATACATATATATATTATTATTTATATTTAAGATATTTATTTATTTGCCAGAGAGGGAGAGACAGAGACAGAGTGAGAGAAAAAGCACAAGCAAGGGGAGCAGCAGGCAGAGGGAGAAGCAGGCTCGGGACTCGATCCCAGGACCCGGGGATCATGACCCGAGCCAAAGGCAGATGCTTAACTGACTGAGCCACTCAGATGCCCCTGACTGTAGGAATTTAATAAGTGGGTTTTGTTAGTGATAGAAATTGATTCCACTGTGACAAACGAGTAAATAACAACGTGTTCTACCATTACCTCCCCTTTGATTGTTAAATCCCATAGTAGTTGAAGGAAGGCTTTCATTATGCATTTCTCTTGTATCACCAGAAAAATTCTTTACGGGAAAACAGTTTAATGTTTGACAGCTTTGAGTCTTTATCTTTTTTCCTTTCAATCAGTCTCTTTACATCTACTTAAAAACAGGAAACCGCATATCTCCACCCCAGCAGCAACCCTTCATCTACTAGCATGTTCCACACCAGTTTGGGTCCACAGTCTTTTCACTTCTGACCTTGGCTGGATGCCCACCCCTACCTTGTAGGAAACCCCTCCGGGCACTCCTCAGGAGTTACACTCATGGCCCTTTTCCCACACACTCAGGATCTCATCCCCGGGCTGCTGCAGGGCGCGCCCTCCCCTCCTTCTCTGAGCTCTCTCCCCTGAGTCATTGCTAAGATTCCCTGCTCTGACTTCCCCTTCTCTGCAAACTGCTCTTACCGCCTCCTTCGTACTTTTTTATCCATTTCAAAGATAATCTAAAAAAAAATAAGCTGGAGAGGGTCGTCGCCTGGTTGAGAGATCGCCTGCATTTGCCTGTGCCCACCTATAACCTCCCCCACCCCGAGGTATTTCAACTTACATTCAGTGGCTCACGGCTCTCTGGGGTGCCTCTGTCTCTCACTCTGACTTCTGAGTTCTGGCAGTTAGAACAGGAAGGAAGTTAGTGAGGAAAAAAAAATGTTTTAAACCTACTAGAAGAGGAAACCCTGGGCTGTCTCAAATCCTGTGCCTTTGCACTGCATATCTCTTGATCAGTCAACTGAACAGTGTTCTTGTCAAGTAATGGCACAGGTGTGAGCACGACCGCCCGTGTGAGTGTGAACGTGGGTATGCGTGAGTGCTCGTGCATGGGCATCGAGGCCATAGCCTCTGAGCATTGAGGATCATTGTGCAGATATGTTGAAACAAATTAAGTCATTGCAGTGCATAAACTTAACTGAGGCAAGTAGCCGAAAACCAGCAGCAGTAAATTCGCATGAGCTTTACTTCGAATCACTGACTTCTGTTCCTGTGTGGTCTCTGCCAGCTTTCTTATCGGCCAGATATCTTGAAAGTTTGCTGGCAGCCAATGCAGAGCGTTAAGGAATTATAAATGTTAACTGCATAATCTTGGCCCTCAAACAGGTTTTTTGGAGTTTTGTTGGTTATGATTTCAAAATGTAGCTTTGCACTGCAGCACAATCAAATGTTACTTGTAGTTTTCACTACTTTTTTAATTAAAAAAGAAGTAAAGCACTGTTTTCGATTAAACCTAGGGATGTGGATTGCAAAATAGCTTAAGACTTCATTAATTCACAGTCTTGTAACACAGAATTTGTGGTAATTTAACGAGTACGAAAACTGACTTCATACCCTATTTAGAGAAATGGTTTGTGAAGTCATTTAAATGGGAACAAGTTACAGGGGCCATATTTAAACACTTTAAAGGAACAAGCAGTTCTTAAGTAGTCCAGTCACATTGATTTCATAAACTCCATAGCTGCTGTCAATTAAAAAAAAAGCTTATTTATATGAACACTTGCATATTTCATACTTACATTGTTTCGATATGTGTAGAGCTGACTAATTAAGCAAATATAGTTGGAGAAACTGACATTTATTTTGCTGTCATTTGAACGTGCTGCATCTTGTTCCCTTTATTTCGTAAATTGATGCCACCAAATATATCTTTAGTCATGGGAACTGAAACAGTCGAGGGTATGGTTATTTGGTGGGAGAAAAGAGATGAATCTAGGCAAATAAAAAAAACAGTATATAATTAAATTTAGCAAAAGTCCTGAAAACCCAATACAGACTTCGTTTGTAAATTTCCTAAAATGCTAAGATAGAAGATAGCCCTTGAATGTATCTGGCCATATTTTAAATCAAAGCAAACACTAATTCACATGGGAGAGAGTAAATTTTGTAACCTGGTGCTCCCAAGAGGGGGATGCATTTCTTCTCTCAATAACATTCGCGGAGCACCTTTATTTTTTCAGCTACTGTTCTAGGCACCAGCGAAACAGCAGTAGACTACAAAACTCTCTGCTCTCTTGTGGCAGTTATGTTCTAGGGGGGACAATGAAAAAATAACATAGGTAAAAATAAATTGTTTAGAACAAAGGAGATTTAAAAATTGGGAATGGTAGATTCATAGTCCACATTCTACTCCCCTTTTCCCATACTATTAGGGAAGATGTCACTAGTCAAACAAGGCTTTTTTTTTTTTTTTTCTCTTCTCCTGTCAAGCCCAACATGTCTCCACAATTTTTCTCAATGCACTGCATTGGGCACGGACACTGGAAGGAAAGTGTCTTTAACATCGCTAGGTATGTGTGCAGTATGTGTGTATTTATTGGGGGAGGAGAGAGCATTCATAACTTCTGGAAAAGGAGTCCATGACCTCGAAAGGATTAAGAATTGCTCGTTGAAAGTCTCTTCTTGATGATACAGCCATGGGCTTTCCATAAGTTGGAGGACAACTACCATGTTTTCCTAAAGTACTTCCTGACATCACAGTCAGGGGAGGGATGCCCCGAAATTCCCATTTCTCATTTTTCCTCCATCACTATTCACTGTGCACCTGTATTTATCAGCAGAGGGAACAGACAAAGAGACTCTTTGAAGAGACCCATGAGGGGAGACACTCTGCTTCCAGCCCATGCTGACAAAGATGTGTTATGTACCCAGACTCCCTCATATTTAAGCTTCTTCAGATGCAGGACAATGCCTGTCATGGCTGCAAGGAAGCTCTTACTCCAAGGACCTTAGTCCTGTGCTGCCAAATGAAAGCCACAGTACTTGGAAACCTACATGAGAGTTTCCAGAACAATCATCAAAACTTTGAAATATTTTCCAGTTTATCTTTGTTGTTACAAGCAGATGACTGAAAAGTAAATTCTGGACAACTCTTCCATGGGGCGGTGCCTTTGCCGTGAACCTCAAAAAGTGACAAAAGACCGAGGCCGACTGTTAACACTTCCCCTTTTTGCACAGACGTATTTCTTTGAGGCTCCAAGTTGAGACAACAAACTCTCAGAGAAGACTTTCCACCCTGAAAGCTGTGCATTCTGAAATGTATCCACCGGGCACCAAAAGCGGGCTGGGGGTGGGAAGGGGGGAGCTACAGTTAGACAGATGTCCTGGCTCTGTGTCTTCCCATCAGTGTATCCCTGGGCCATGTTTTTTTTTTTTTTTCCTTGGAGCCTCAGTTTGCCCATCTGTAAAAGAGGCACATCAACCTTCAGCATCGCTGGAAGGGTTGGAAATGATGTATGAGTAAGTGTCCAGCAGGGTGCTCAATACTCAATAAATGATCGAGGTTAAGAAAAGCATCACCATCATCAATTCCACAGGATATTCTGATGCTTATTACTGCAGACCACATATGAAATTGACCAAGAGTGAGTTATTTTCATCTATGTGCTCCCAATCAGCCTACACACATCTCAAATAAAGGTTCATTTCCAAATTCAACAAGCCCTTAAGAATTCCCATCTAGCTATATTCCAGGACCTGCGCACAAGGTCAGAGATAAACCCACTTCTAAGGCACAGTCCTAGAATGTTGCTACCAATGCAATGAGGAGGACAGAAATAAACAAATTAAATTTTTTGTGTGTGCTTAGGAAAAGAAATGTACAGGAGGTATCAAGAGAAGTTAGTAAGGACATCAAGAGAGGCTTCTTGAAGGAAGCGATTCCAACGCAAAGTCTACAAAGGAGAGCTACAAAGGGTTGGAGGTGGAGGAGAAGGCATTTGAGGAGGGGGAAAACATGAGCGAGGGCATGGTGTCCTACAATGGTGTGGTGTGTGCAGGGAATTACAAAGGAGCAGCTCGAGGTTGCTGGACTTCAAAATGAACATTAGATAAGGATAATAAATGTGCCTGAGCAGGACAGGCACAGGGTCCTCATCACAACAGATCTCTCATGCTATGCAAATAAGGAACTTGATCTTGATCCTGTCAGCGATGGAGAGCCATTGAAAGTAAAGGAGACACATGCAGAGTTTTGTGTTTTGCTCTATAGTTTACTCTGGTAGCTGTGTTGATGGGTTTGATGGGAACAAAAGCAGTTTGGAGACTGTTCAGGCCTGAACTAGAGCAGCATTCATAGTAGGGATAGACAGAGGGGGTCAGCTCTAAGAAATACTCAGGTGGAGTCGGCATGACTTGGTGAAGGATGAGGAGGGGGCGGAGGGAGGACTTAACCGATTGCTGCAAGAATGACAGGATCCGTGGTGGTATGCCCCACTGATCTGGAAAATACGAAAGAAAAGACAGATGTCTCCGGGGAGGTTATGACTTGAGTTTGGACATGTTGAGTTTGAAAACAATCATTCCATTTCTAGGAGGTGATTTTTTTTTAATTTTTTATTTTTTATAAACATATAATATATATACTTTTTTTTATAATTTTTTATTTTTTATAAACATATATTTTTATCCCCAGGGGTACAAAAACATATAATATATTTTTATCCTCAGGGGTGCAGGTCTGTGAATCACCAGGTTTACACACTTCACAGCACTCACCAAAGCACATACCCTCCCCAATGTCCATAACCCCACCCCCTTCTCCCAACCCCCCTTCCCCCAGCAACCCTCAGTTTGGTTTGTGAGATTAAGAGTCACTTATGGTTTGTCTCCCTTCTAGGAGGTGATTTTTGACAGAAAGATATATAATCCTGAATTTCAACTCTAAACTACTGATTCATCAGGTTATGGTTAGTAGTTTCAACCAGGTTTCCCAAAGTGTGGTCTGTGGCTCCGCAGATGGAATTCACACAAGAATTTGTTAGAAATGCAAATTATCAGGACAGCGCCAGACCCACGCTATCAGAATCTCTAGGGCTGGAGTCAGGAATCTGCTTTAAAACACTCTGCAAGTAAGTTGTGACGTTTGAGAAACACCATCTTAAACCACATAAATGGATGAGACCACCCCAAGAGAATATAAAAAGAGAAGTTGCTGACATCTAGGAAAATCCCATCTTATGCAAGCTCTACTTTCAAATATAACCTGTTGATTACTTCTCATCTCCTCTGCTAGCGGGCTAGCCCTACCATCACCATGCCTTCAGATACTTTTAGAACAGTCTCTGTTCTATCCACTTTCGTAATAGCTTCATGCTTTACTCTCCTCAGAGTAGTCAGAGTAAGAAGCACACTCGTGACCAGATCATTCCTTCCATCTGAAACTTCTAGGGGACCTTAAACCCATCTACAATAAAATGGAAACATTTGCTGTGGTCTGCAGGTGGGCTCATTATGGTAATCAATCTCCAAGATGGCTCCAATGATCCTGCTATCAACCCTAATCAGACTGTATCAGGCTTGGTCTTTGGGACCAATAGAGCACGGCAGAAGTGTGGCATGAGCTGAATGCTATGTCAGTTCTGAGATTATGTTATAAAAGACATCGTGCCTTCTCTCTTGATCTCTTGGATCAGCAGTTCTGAGGAAAGCTAGGTGTCATGGCATAGGGACACTAAAGTGACTTATGAGTGACAATGCAGTGTGGTCTACATGGTGAGAAATGAGGATTCGGCTAACAGCTGTGCGAGTGAGCTATGTAGGAAGTGAATCCTCCCACCAGTCCCAGCAGGCTGGCTGTCGCCTCATGAAAGACGGACCAGGAACCACCTAGCTTCGGGACTCCTGAATGGACCCTCAGAAACCATGGGATGTAACAGATGTTTACTTATAGAAGCTGCCAAATTTTGAGGTAATTTTTATGTTATTCGATAACTGGTGCCCCTTGCACCACTCCAGACTCCTCTCCCTTCTCTTTTGTTCTCTGTCCCCTGCTAATCCTTACAGGAGAAGTAGGTTCCCATTTCAGCAGGTGTTGTCTCTACAGGAATGCTCTCCTCCCGGAGAGCCATACTTGATTCATTTCCTCATTGTGGCTTTAATTTGTGTTTCCCTAATGGAGGATTATGGAAAACATCTATTTATGTCCTTATTGCCATCTGTATATTCTCTTACAGTGAAATGTTTATTTGTATTTTTTGGCCCATTTTCTAAGTGGCATGTTTGCCTTTTGAATATTGAGTTTTGAGAGTTCTTTGTATATTCTAGAGGCAAATCCTTCGTTGGGTGTGTAATTTGCAAATATTTGCTCCCAGCATATTGTTCTCTTTATTCTCTTAACAGGGTTTTTCAGAGTGAACGTTTTAATTTTGATGAGGTCAAGTATATCAGATTTCCCTGTTAAGTAATTTTGCTGGCACGTCTAAGACATGTTTGCTTAGTCCAGAAGGACTTAGGCCCTGAAGATTTTCTCCTAGTTTTTTTCCCCTAAATCTTTATAGATTTACACCTTTAAGTCTGTGATACACATTAAGCTAGTTTTCATGCAGTGTGTGGCAGTGAGGTGTGGAATTTTAGGTACATAAAGTGTGAGGTGTAAGATTCACTTTTTTGGTTCCGTTTTGTTTTGTTTTATTTCTGATGTCCATGGACAAAATGTCAATGCTCAGCCTCATTTGTCCAGGATTTAGATGTTCATTCTCCAGCACCATTTGTCAAACAGGCTGACCCCCTTCCAGTTAATTACGTTTGTACCTTTGTCACAAGTTAATGGGGCATATTTTGTGGATCTCCACTTGGGTTCTTTGCTTTGTTTCACGGATCTGTGTGTCTATTACTCAGTCCATACCATACTGTTTTGACTACCGTAGCTATGTAGTACGCTTTAACATTAGGAAGAGTCATTCGCTCCCACCCTACTTTTTTCTCTTTTAATATTTGTTTTGGCCATGCATTTTAGAATAAACTTTTCTATGTCTACAGAAAACCTTGCTGGAATTTTGATAGAAATTGTAATAAATATGGATCAGTTTAGTGAGAATTGATATCTTTATTATGTTGAGTGCTGTAATCCATAAGCACGGTGTGTTTTTTCAACTGTTTAGGTCTGCTTTGATTTCTTTTGAATTAGATTTTGCAGGGTGCCTCAGTGGCGATCAGGTAAGTGTCTACCTTCAGCGCAGGTCATGATCCCAGGGTTCAGGGATTGAGTCCCGCATCAGGCTCCTTGCTCAATGGGGAGCCTGCTTCTTACTTTGCCTGCTGCTCGCCCTGCTTGTGCTTACTCATTCTCTCTTTTAAAAATGTTTTTAGGGGCACCTGGGTGGCTCAGTGGGTTAAGCATCTGCCTTTGGCTCAGGTCATGATCCCAGGGTCCTGGGATTGAGACCCACATTGGGCTCTCAGCTCAGCAGGGAGCCTGCTTCCCCCTCTTTCCCTGCCTGCCTCTCTGCCTACTTGTGATCTCTCTCTCTCTGTGTCAAATAAATAAATAAAATCATAAAATGTTTTTAGAAATCAGAATTTGTAGTTTTTATCATACAAGTCTTGTGCATGCTTTGTTAGATTTACACCCAAGTATTTCATTTTTTTAGAGCAATTGTGAATGATGTTACTTTTTAAGTTTTAGTTTTCATTTATTCATTGTTATGTATAAATGCAATTGATTTTTCTGTATTAGTCTAATATACTTCAACCTTGCTGAACTCACTTATTAGTTATAGCATAGTTTTAAAATGAAGATTCCTTAAGGTTTTTCTATGTAGATAATCATGTCATCTGTAAATAGGAGTGGCTTCATTCCTCATTTCCAAATTATATGCTTTCTATTCTCTTCATGCCTGATTGCATTGGCCAGAATTTTCAGTACCATGTCGAATAAGACCGATGAGAGCACAAATCCTTGAATTGTCCCTGACCTAGAGAAAAAGCATTCAGTCTTTTACAATTAAGTATGAAGTAAACTGTAGGGTTTTTTTTATTTGGTTGGCTGGTTTATTTTGAAGATTTTTTTTTGAGTTGAGTTTTATTTCTAGTTTGCTGAGAGTTATCATAAATGGGCACTGGTTTTTGCAAAATGCATTTTCTGTGCATTTCTATATCAATTGATATGGTTATATGATTTTTCTTCTTTAGGCTGTTGATATAATGCATTATGTTAGTTGATTAGGCTTTAAATAGTCTTGCATACATGGAATTAATCTCACTTGATCATGGGGTATTATTATTTTTGTACATTCCTGTATTTGATTTGCTATTATTTCATTAAAGATAAAGATTTTTACATCTAGGGACACCTGAGTGGCTCAGTTGTTAAGCCTGTGCCTTTGACTCAGGTCATGATCTCAGGGTCCCCGCATCAGGCTACCTGTTCAGTAGGAAGCCTGTTTCTCCCTCTCCTGTTCCCCCCTGCCTGTGTTCCCTCTCTTGTTGTCTATCTCTGTCAAATAAATAAAGAAAAATCTTTAAAAAAAAAGAATTTTTACATCTAAATTTATGAGAGATTGGTCAGTATTTTTCCTTTTTATTGCCTTTGGTTTTAGTGTTAAAATATTTTATGAGGGTAAACTGGCTTAATTAAATGAGTTTAGTACTGTTCCCACTTCCTATTTTCTGAAAGGAAGTATTGTATTTTTAATTAATAGGTTATTTTTTTCAAGATTAACAATGTTGTTCTGGAAAAGGCTTAAATATTATTGGACATTAGGAGAAGATGGGGGAGAGCCTTGTACCTTCCTTCTTCACATTTAGGGCGTTCCTCTCTGGGGTCCACCGTGTATTCATCAGAGTGGGAATCCTGGTCTAGGAGAATCCGAATGTAGAGGAAATGTGTCTCTGATGTGTGTCTTCCTACTCAAAGGTATTTTAAGAAACACTAAAGAAGGATTAGAGATTAGTGCTTGTGTAAGGAGCTTATTGGTCAGCTAAAATTTTGATTACTTTCTAATTACTTAGTGCCTGCCCTTTAACTCCCTGTATGTGATTAATAATACTTTCCCATCTGTCAGAAAGTATCAAGAACCAAGGATTATAGAACTATGAAACATAATTTTTAGAAGCATTTTTATGATATTTCGTTCTTAAATTTGCATACAGTAAAAATCCTTGGAGTTACAGATCTCCCGCTACAATCATGATACCAAATAATCCCACCACCCTTTAAAATCCCTCGCCTTGTCCCTTTACCAGCAGTCGACTTCTCTCAATCCCTGGCCACCACCGATTAGTTCTCCAACCTCATAGTTTTTCCATTTTGGAATGTCATTAATTAAATCAGATACCATTAGAGCCTTTCAACTCTGGATTCTCTCACTTAGTAAAATGTGCTTCCTATTCATTGATGTCATCACATATACCAATAATTCTTTTTCTTTTCCCAGCAATGTTTCTGCTGGCTTTATTTCTTATGCCTCTGAAGTCTTGGAGTGTCCAGGGCAACCAAGGGTCATCCACAGGAATTTCTTGATCATCAGTCATCTTGTTCAGAGCCATGTGACTTCACTACCTGGTTTTCCGATCAGAGATAGATAACTGATCAAGAGTCAGCTCTGAAGAGGCTAGCAAGTCACCAATTAAGTAAGCTGGTAGAACTCTTCTGTCTCCCAGAGGCAGTGCGTACTTCCTGGTGGTTAGCCTGGCTACTCAAATCCTCTAAGACTCAGTGGCAGCAGGAGTAGTAGAGAAACAAAAAGAACAACCACTTGGAACAGAGAACAATGGGTACAGTCCCTGAAGATGCAAACTGACCAGATCTCTAGAACTCCACAGAGTCTTGAACGATTTTTAGGTCTCCACAAGCCCAGAAGAATGTGGTTGAGTTTCCTGTCTTCCACACATCCCCTTGTATCCCACACTTCCTCTTTTTTCGTTTTTTTTTTTTTTTTCTTTCTAGAAGTTCAAAAATTTCTTTTTTTTAAATTATCATTTCCTTTCTGTTTTAAGAACTTCCTTTGTCATTCTTTTAGTGTAGGTTTTCTGGTGATAGATTGTCTTAGTCTTTCTTTATTAGGATGTCTTTATTTCCCTTCACTCCTGAAGGATAAATTCAGAGGTGACAGTTCTATTTTTATCAGGACTTAAAAAATGTTGTGATACTTTCTTCTGGCCCCATGGTTTCTGATGAAAAATCCTCCATCATTCCATTTTTTCACCTCTAGGTAAGATAGTATATATATATTTTTAAATTGCTTTCAAAATTTGTTTTGTCGTTAGTTTCGTCACTTGATTATGATGTGCTTGGCGTAGATTTCTTTGGGTTTGTCCCATTGGGGTTCGATAGCTTCTTAATTCCATAGGCTTTTGTCTTTCATCAAATTTAGGAAATTTTCAGTCTATTTTTTCAAGTACATTTTAGCCTCATCCTTTTCTCCTCTCCTGGAACTCTGATGACATGAATGTTAGATCTTTTAGTTTCCAAGTTCTCGGGTGGCTGTTGTTGTTCTGTTGTCGTCGTCATCGTCGTCATCTTCTTCTCTTTCTTCTCCTTTTTTGCCTCCTCCTCCTCCTTTTCTATTTATTTTCTCTCTTTTAATCAGATGGGGTAATTTCTACTGTTCTAGTTTCAGGTTCACTGATTCTTTCTTTTGTCTTTTTTCTGTTGTCAAGCCCATTCATTGAATTTTTGTGTTTGTTATTGTATTAGTCTAAAATGTTCATTTTGTTCTTCTTTAGGTACCTTGTTATTGCTGAAGAGTGGTGAAAATTCCCCACTTGGCTTCCTCTGACACCATTCTGGTAAGAAGGAAGAGGGTGCCTCGTTAGCACTGGTTGGAATGAAAGTCTAAGGTCCCTATGTGGCCTTCTCTGATACTACTTAGGTGGGGGTGGGGTAGGGTTACCTAATTATAGCTGGGCCTGGATGGAAGTCTCGACACTTAACCTGTGCGGATGGGTTTGAAACTGGCCTTTTTCCCCAAAAACAGATGTTGGATTTTTCCCCATGGCATAAGGTGATTTTTGTCTAATTTTTTTCTGTCTTACTAGATTACATCTTTTCTGGTCATTTGTCTAGAAAGAGTAGGCTTTTTGAGAGTTTTTTTTTTTTAAAAGATTGTATTTATTTATTTGACAGACAGAGATCACAAGTAGGCAGAGACACTGGCAGAGAGAGAGGGGGAAGCAGGCTCCCCGCTGAGCAGAGAGCCCAATGTAGGGCTCAATCCCAGGACCCTGAGATCATGACCAAGCTGAAGGCAACGGCTTAACCCACTGAGCCACCCAGGGGCCCGAGAGGATTTTTTTTTATCTGCTCCTGTTTGTGTTTCTGGGTTGCTGCCTCTCTTCCCTCTAGTCCAGGATATACAAAACTAAAAGAGAGCTCAAGGAATTTACTGCCACATTGTTCCTAGAGCACTAAATTCCCTATTTGGTCTCTCTTCTTCTCTTGACCTTTTAAAATACTCTTATGTTTTTTCTATATATAATATTTAGGAATTTTAGCTGTACTTAACACAGGAATGGGGAGAAGCATATCTACTCCATCTTGGTCCAAAACTGGATGGAAAATAAATTTTTAAGTCATTAAAGCAATTAGAGGATTTTCTAATCATAAATCCTTGAGAGCTAAATTAGAATCACTTTATTTTTTTAAAAAGTTTTTATTTATTTATTTGACAGACAGAGATCACAAGTAGGCAGAGAGGCAGGCAGAGAGAGAGGGGGAAACAGGCTCCCCGCTGAGCAGAGAGCCTGATGTAGGGCTTGACCCAGGACCCTGAGATCATGACCTGAGCCAAAGGCAGAGGCTTAACCCTCTGAGTGACCCAGGTGCCCCTAAAATCACTTTAGAAGAGTTTTTCCAACTATATACTTGGTCGTACATCTCATTCCTCACATTCCATTCTTCTGGCTTTCCCTGGGAAAGAAGTGTAATGGTACAACACCCTCCTCCTTCCTCTAACAGTGAGAATCACTGGTTACAAATCCTGTTACCAATGAAGGTGGTTTATCTTTCTCAAGTGCGTTGGGATGGAAAAAATTGAGAACCTTGGCACATTTTGGTATATGACATGAAGAAACTGAGGCTGGAGGAGGTGGCATTCTTGTCACATAGCAGAGATGTGGTGAGATCAAGCCTGCACATGGGTCTACAACAGTACTGTGCAAACAAATCACCTTGAAACCTTGTTAAAATGCAGCTTCTGGGTCAGTAAGTCTGGAGCAGGCCCTGAGGTCCTGTATTTCTAACAAACGCTCGGGTGATATGGACGCTTATACATTTTGAGTAAGAATACTCTAGAGCATTTGGCTTATTGCTCTTTTCACTGCCTGTATGAGTTGTAGTCCTTCAGCAAAGAAATAGAGAATGGGTGAGGGTTTCACAGAAAAGAATCTCAATATCTATGTGCCTTCTAAGAGTAGAGGAGGTCTGAATTGTAATGGAGACCAGAGGTGGGAATGGAAAGACTCATCCAGACACTAAATATTCTACTGGCTCTGCACTGCACTTGCTGCTTCAGAATTCCTCTAATTTTGGTGAAGACCAAGGTTATTATTATTTTTTCATTAAAAAAAAATAAGCTTTTTAGCTGTCCATGTAATCTGCTTGGGGCTGTCAGTTAAGAATCTATCCTTGCCTGGGAAGGATAAATTGACCTTCTTCCTCTATAACCTTATGGAGTGCAATTCTCTAACAAGTAACAATTTAGGGAGGGCACATTACAATTCACTGGCAAGGCATGAGAGAGACCAGCAACATGTGCATCTCGGTCTATTCTGCTTTGCTATAATATAATAGAAAGATAGCAGAATATGCAAGGTGTTTCCAGATTTAGGCCATGATCCTGGCTCCACTACTAACTTTATACACAGTCTGGAGTAAATCACTTTATTTCTCTATGACAAATTTCTCAAAAGAACTTAATGATGCTAGCCTATGGACTAAGGTCTATATAAAGTGATGTACAAATTAATACTAGTGGCTCAACGTAATGGAAAGACTGCAGCCAAGGGTACCAATGAGTTGAATTGTAGCTGAGCCCTGTGCTCTGAAGCCTTTGATATGGAAGATTCAGCAATCAATTTTCAAATAAATGCCATCAGTTAAAAGTTATCAGCTATACGTTGGGCTCTTTCTCTGTCAAGTACCACTGAATTTTGTGTCATTTTTGATTTGCGGTTCTATCTTACTGAGGAAATATATCCAGAACTTATTAGGGAGAGAGATCGTATACTTTTCAATGTCATTGCTCACACAATCAGCATCCCAGTGTCCCCACTGCAGCACAGGACACTATGATTTTGTTTATCTTTCCAGTTATCTAGATTCCCATAAGAATTATGACACGATGCTTGTGTGGTGGGGATTGACTTATGACTGGGGCGGGGTGTGTGTGTGTCAGGGAACCGGATGGAATGGGAGACAACAAGGACAGTGGTGGGAATGAAGGAAGACAAGAGATTGCGAATCACAAACCACGAATATGCCCCTGGATATCAGCATGTTGTGTGCATTTGTAGTTTCAACACCTACTGATTGACAGGAGAGTGCCCAAGTCAGTTTTGTGAGAGTATTTCACTTGTCAGAAACCTCCTAAGCCTGTCCCAGTCTCACCCTTTATTCTCTGAACTTCTTTGTACGTGGGTTGGTGCTCTAAGCTCCTAACAGTGGGATTACGAGGCATGTGGGTATTACAGGGAGATAAATCAGGAGGCATAGATCCTTTATTCATCTGCTTTGAAGAGAGCGACTGGGCGGTTTATGGGAGCAACATTCAACTCTGTGAGTATTTCTCAACTTCTGGTGTTTAAATAGGTTTTAATTGAAAGGCTTTGTGGGTGGTGGAGGGTTGATCTGGCTCTAAAATAAAGAAATGGACGAAAACACACTGAACCAGCGGGCCTGGGCTGGGGCCGGGAATGAAACTGGGAAAAAACATGAAGGAAATACATCCAAATTGCCTTATAATGTCATGCAGCCAGCTAATAAGTGAAACTTGGTTATTGAGAGGTTGCTGCAAAACTTGATTACTCAACTCATTTTGAAAGAACCCCACACTGACTCTTCTTTTTTGTGGCTCCCAGTTTTCTGGGAAAGGAGGGATCTGGGGCACTAAGTGACCACAGAGCAAACAGTTCTTTACTCCCAGGGTGTCCATGAAAGAGACCAAAATACAAAAGGGGGGACATGAGAGTGTGAGGATAAGGAGAAAGAGAGTCAAAAGGCAGTCAGAATGACCCCAGTGCTGTGTGGGTGGCTTAGCCTTCTCCCTCTGAGGCCAAAGTGTTTGTTTGTTCCAATCCGAATGAAGGTACTTGCGGATTTTTTTTTTTTTTTTTTTTTTTTTTTTTTTTTTGGTCTTTTCATGGCTTTGGTTAGGGTCTTCCTTGGCTCTCCAGATTATCTGATTCTCTCTGCCTCAGCAGGACCCTGGTGATATTTATTGGCCCAACCCCATCAGTGCAGGGAGACCACTCCTGCACCTATTTCCTCCTCACCCCTTCTCTTAGCCCCCCAACAATAGAATTATCTATTTGTCTATATCTATGCCAAGAAGGGGAGACCTGGAATTTTGGGGGTGATGATAGCAACATCAGAGATCCTGACTCAGGACCTTCTGATACTGCTCTGCCTTAGCTGGGGTTTATGGATGATCATCCTCCTTAGCTTCTTACTCTGAACTCTGCTGCCTTGCATCCAAGGTGACACTAACCCTGATTCCCTACAAAACTGTGCTTTGATGTACTGCTCTGCTGAATCCACTTCCTTCTGCAGAACAACAGTTTTTACTCTTCAAAAGGGCTGACACTGCTTTAAAAATAGAAAGCCATTCCATCTCACAAAGGAATGAATGAATTTCTTGACACTTTTGGAAGACAAAAATGTGAAACATCTTCCTACAGCTGAAAGCAAGTCTGACACTGGATGGAGGATTATTTAGCCTGGGGATGCCCTTTTAATTCCTAGGAAAGCATGGCCGGGATAAGTTTAGCCTCTGGTGATATGCGGCATGGACAAGACTAACTTCCAAGGCAGGGAAGGGTCATATTTGCTCTGTTCCTCCCAAATGGTTTTACAGGGAGAACTGGAGGGCACATCCATGACAGAAAAACTCTACGAGTTAGAGTGTCCTATCTACTCAAAAATGAAATATTATACATGAAATGCATAATAAATACAAAGTTTTTACCCATGGTGCAAACCCTGAGGATCAGGAGGATCCAGGGACGAATGAGGCAACTGTTCTATAGCGCTTTCGGAAGAGAATACCTTTATATAATGCATCATACATACCTAGAGAGGAACGGGAATGCCATCTGAGCCTGCGACTTCAAAATCACATATATAAATATGCAAAAGAAATTTACAAGAGAAAAGGGGAAGTATAATCAAGGAAAGATGGAAGTCAAGTGTGATTTTTAAGTTCTTTGGGGCTTCTTTTGGGGATGTCAAGGGAATCCAAGCTTACAGCAGAATTTCAAGACCAGTCATAAATTAATAGGGTATTGGAGGGATACAGAAGATGACCCAGCAAGTGCTGGTGACAGTCATCTCTCTGGTATGTGACAAGGGCTCTTCAACCGTTCGCCCAGGAGAAAGTGTATAGGAAGGGCAGGTGAACCTGTGTCCCAATCACACATTTGTTTGTTGGCTTCCTAGAAGGTGTATTACATCATTACTATTTTTTTGAGCACTTTGCACCAAACACTTATTTATATTATGCCTTTTACTTTTCTCCATAGCTCTAAAAAGAAGGTATATTGGATTAATTTCATAGATGGAATGAGGTCCAGACAAGTTATGCAATTTATCCAAGGTCACATAGACAGTTTTTGTGGAGCAGGGATTTGAAACTATCTATTTGAATCTAAAACACATAGTCTTTACATTGCATTGCCCCCAAATGGTAATATGACTGATTAGTTTACCTTAAACCCTCATATTATAGACTCTAGATCTGACACAGTGGAATCCTAGATAGAACTGCTAGATCAAAGTAGAAGACACCCAGTAAAATTAGAATTTCAGATAAATAACAAATAATTTTTCTTGTATAAGTATGTACCATGAACTATTTAGAATATACTTATAATAAAAACCCCATTTGTTATTTATCTGAAATTCTAGTTTAACTGGGTGTCCTGCATACTTATTTGTTAAATATGGTAATCCTAATCCTAGTAAACTCCCCAGATGAGAGAAGGAAAATTTGGGCTTTCTTACTATTTTGAAAGAATTGAGAAGTCCAAAAATCTTGATTGGAGAGAAATTCTCTAGTTTTCCTCTGTGGCTTTGTCAGAGCCGGGATGTGCCAGCTACTGGTATAAACTCAGAGAACAATGCTACTCTTGGCTGCCCAGTAGCAGTTTCCATGGTCCCAACCACACTTGGAAGAGACACAAACTTTGCGTGTTTACCAGGGCGAGAGAGGGGCCACAGCACAAGAACTGGATTCAGTGAACAGACGAACAGGCAGCCCATTTCCTAAAGTCACTGAGAGCTTTGTGAAGTGAAGACCAACTGATGCCTTCTTTATAGTTTGGTGGAGAAATCACAGGGTCTGGCTCTCATCACCCAAAGTTCAAGGTAGTAGTTCAATGTTTCCATTTATTTATTCAACAATTAGACAAATATATACAGCACATCTGCTATGTGCCAGACACTATTCTAGGTTTTGACAGAAATGAACAAAAATGGAAAAAGAAGCCCACTAGAGCACATTCCAGTGGGGAAATAAGACAAGATCCGTGGCATAAGCAAGTAAACCTGGCCAGGTTCGCCATCCCTGGTACCCACTCACAGATTAGTCAATGCGTTTCTATGGAAAAAGTTGAGAACTAGCAGGAGAAAATGAAAATAGTAATTGGGGAAAAGAAGAAAAGGAAAAAAATGTCTTTTAGGCCAGGATAATAATTTAAACTGATTTTGAAAGTAATAAGAAAAAGCTGATGAACTTGAAGTCATACAATATAACATTTGAGGTATGTTCCGTGTGGTGGAGAAAGAGGAAGATGATTAGCATGGACCAAAGATGGGTCAGGGAGAGTTGAAGCTAAGAATATTAGCATAAGTCTATAATTTATAGATTATATAAATAAATAAATCTTCCAGGTAGCAGAGCATGGAACTCTTACCCAGAGTTTGGCTCAGGGTAAGAGATTAGGGGTACTTAGAAGTTCTTTGGAGTTTTTTAGACTCTTCCTTCCTAGGAGAAGTATTATCAACTTTTGTGATAGAAAGGAGAAAGAAGAAAAGTCATCCTTTAGCTTAGCATATTTACTTTTAAAATTTATCTTGTTAAGACATCCCTATTTGTACTTGAAGAATGACAATGTACGTTTCTACGGCCAAAATCAAAGTCTGTGAAAATCATATTGGATAAGTCCATGATTTGGATAGGAGAAAATGTTGAATATTTCAGAGAAATGGGTGATTAAAGAACCTCATGTCTGAATATGGAGTTAAAGCATAAACCTACTCCTGAATCATCCTCCGTTGATTTTCTTGTGTGTGTGTGTGTACTGGGATGTATCTCATACTACACGGGTGTTAGTGTCCCTGGTTCAGAGCTCTCCTTGTTATCTCCCAGAACTAGGAGAGGAGTATCTTGATTACACAAGGCTTAAACAGTGTTAGGTACTGTAAAATAAAAAGCCCATAAAATGTGAGGCAATAAACATTAGGAGTCAGGTTATTGTGTAGTAGGGTGGAAAATATATTAAACTTAAAGAACATATCAGTGCTGTAAAGACTATAGATAGCATTCAGTCCATTTTCCTGTCTTCACAGATGATGATCACAGAATGGGAAGTACTTATCATAATAGATTCACATGGAAAGCTCGTGATAATTTATTGAAACAACACATCTATCTAGATTTTTCGTTTGCAATCTATCTGTTGTCAGTCTGCATTCCACTACATTGAGTGATTGATTTATACCATATTTTCTTGAAAATCTCTTTAAAAAATGATTGATTCTTCCCTTTTGAGACAAGATGAAGTCCTGAACTTTTCTGACTTTTCCAGTGAGGGTCTAAGAAGCAATGGTCCCTGTACCCTGAAGAATCTTTTTTTTTTTTTTTCCCCTCTCACCTTCTAAGGAACCTGAAAGAGAACCATCAGACACTCAACGACATCAGAATGAGCGACAACACTACTTTGGCTCCTCCATCTTCAAACCAGGGTCCCACTACCCCACGCAAGGGGCCCCCCAAGTTTAAGCAGAGACAGACTCGCCAATTCAAAAGCAAGCCTCCTAAGAAAGGTGTTAAAGGGTAAGACCAAAATGAAAAAGACTTCTATTTTTTTCCCCCACAAGCCTGCTTTGATTTTGAGAAATTAATGCTCCCAATATTAAATAGACTTAGAAAGATTTCTACCCCATCCTCTATTTTCCTCTCTACCACAGTCTTTACTGAATCAGTTAGTTTTTAGCCCTGGAATGCTTTCTCGCTCACCCCTCAGGCTGTGGTGACATTTAAAACGACAAATGGAGCCGGTCATAGCAACCTTTGACTTGACCTTCCAGACTTTTCTTGACCACTCCTCTTCACCAGTACACCCTGTGGTTTAATTTGGAATACTAAAACACAGGCCATTTCCGGAACTCAGAGTTTATTTTTATGGCTTCAAATGTTAAGTCTTCAATTCTTTATTTTTCTCTTTCTCTTCTTGGCAAAATCCAATTTATTCTTTAACATATATTCATATGTTAAATTATTTTGTGAGGCCATTACTGACTCTCTTAGACAAATGTGATCATGACTTCCATGTCTGCATTTCATACATTCAGCTGTGATAACCTGTATTGTTTTACATTACATTTATTTATTTACATCTGTTCTCTGAGATTGAAGTTCCTCAGAGAAAATTCATTTTTTTCTCAATTCTCTATGTTTAATACAATGCTTGGCACATAGTAAATGCTTGATAAATGCTTTTGTACTGCTAACCAAATAGATGAATTAATCATTTTAATGTCTTTCATACTGTGTTTTCATTCCAATTTCTTCCTTCCTTCCTTCTTTCCTTCCTTTCTTCCTTTTAAGATTTTATTTATTTATTTATTTGACAGAGAGCTCAAGAGAGCACAAGCAGGGAAAGCAGCATAAGAAGGAGAAGCAGGCTCCCTGCTGAGCAGGCAGCCTGATGTGAGACTCTGTCCCAGAACTTTGGGATCATGACCTGAGCTGAAGGCAGACACCCAACCTACTGAATCACCCAGGAGCTTCCATTCTATTTTCTATTTTTAAAAGTGGAGCTTGACTAAATTTCCCCAGGGATAGTTCTAGTTAGCTCTCAGTTGTCTTAGGCTAGATTTTTATGAGGGGCAAATCTCACCACAGAGACACACTGTCTGAAACCAGCCTGAGTCACTTTGTCTTTTCCCCAGGTCAATGCAAATAAAATATTTCTCAAAGACAAAAACTTAAACCTCTTCCTGCCCCCTTAGTCAGGAAGCTGTCAGTAGGAGACATTTCAGGATCCTTTCACTCTGATGTCAGCTAATTTTTCTTTTTCTCTCTATAGGTTTGGAGATGACATTCCAGGCATGGAGGGGCTAGGAACAGGTGAGCCTCCGAAGACTGTGGACTTTTACCACTATCCATTCTTTAGGCCTCAAAGGGCAGTGAAAAATTACAAGAAATAGCTAAGGCAGCAAGCAGGTCCTTGAAGACATAGAAGTGTGGGGGTTAGTTTAATCACCTCAGTAAATACACATGTGCCCTGAGGCAAAAACTCTAATAGAAATCAAGCTAAGGCCCAAAGATACTAAATCCTCTTGTTCTGTTAAACAATGCTTGAGGACATCAAGTTGTAGACTTTCATGGTAGAAAGATTCTCAGCGTTTGTCTATCCCAACTTCATCATTTCTTCAGAAGAGAAATCTGAGACAAAGAGGAATGAAGCGACAGTAGGAGGCCGCAGAGTGAGGTATTGGAAGCAAGGGAGGAGCCTGGAGAACTTTTTCACTCTACCAGACAACGCACTCCCTAACCACCGTCCTCTTCACAGATGCTCTGGCACCCAGAACAGGGCCTACACACTGAATGTACCCAATCCAAGATTTTTCAGTTAGCTAGAATAATTGGATTTGTTGGATAATGAATGAAAATGACTGGCTCTTCCCTTTAAAAATACTAAACTGTATTTTTTAGAGCTATTTTGAGTTTGCAGAGACCTTAAGCAGGAAGTGTAGAGCTCCTGCATACGCCTGTACGTAGCTTCCCCTATTATCAGCATCTTGCATTGGTGTGGTGCATTTGTTGTAAATGATGAGCCGGTGTTGGGAACATTATTATTAGTGAGCATTCATAGCTTATATTAGGATCCATTCTTTGTGTCGTCCAGTTTTGACAAATGCATAGTGTTGTATTTCCATAACTACAGGTACACACAGAATAGAGGTCCTAAAAATCCCCCATGTTCTACCTGCTCATCCTTTCTCCCACCCTCCACAAACTCTTGATAACCACAAATCATTTTACTTTCCAAAAAGTTTTGCCTTTTCCAGATTGTCATATGGTTAGAAGTATACAGTCTATAGATTTATAGCCTAGCTTCTTTCACTTAGCAATATTTATTCACGTAAGTTTCCTCCACGTCCTATATGGCTGGATAGTTCTTTTTTTTTTTTTTTTTTTTTAACCACAGAATAATATTTCATTCTATGGCTGTATCACAATTTGCTTATCTTATTAAAAGACAAATCGCTGGGGCGCCTGGGTGGCTCAGTGGGTTAAAACCTCTGCCCTCAGCTCAGGTCGTGATTGAGCCCCGCATCAGGCTCTCTGCTCAGCAGGGAGCCTGCTTCCTCCTCTCTCTCTCTGCCTGCCTCTCTGCCTACTTGTGACCGCTGTAGGTCGAATAAATAAATAAAATAAAATCTAAAAAAAAATAGACATTTTGTTGCTTCCAAATTTTCACAAGTATAAATAATTCTGCTATAAACACCACTGTGAGGGTTTGTATTTTTTGTATTTTTTTTTAAGATTTTTATTTATTTATTTTTTAGAGAAATAGCAAGTGACAGAGCTTGAGAGGAGGGTGGTGAGGAGAGGGAGAAGTAGACTTCCCAATGAGCAGAGAGCCCGATGTGAGACTCAATCCCAATACCTGAGCTGAAGGCAGATGCTTAACCAATGGAGCCACCCAGGTGCCCCATTGTGCAGGTTTTTGAGTGAAGGTATTTTCAACTCATCCAATACACTTTTGATAAATGGTGTGATTAGTAATCAGTGTCCTTACCAGGCAGTTCTCAGTGTATTTGCTTTTTACAGTCAAATGTCACTCCTGGGAGCTCAAATACATTTTCCAGCTATTTTCTAAAGCTCATTTGCTATTCTCCTAAATCAACTGCTTCTGTATTTTGGCCAGACTACATAAGACCAGCAGATTTCCTTTGGGCTCTGGAGGATATGCTTAACTCTGCCAACGTATTTGGAACACTAGAAAGAGCTTTATATTGAGGGGAGATCTGAGATCTTTGGCTTGGTTTTAATCCCATCTCTATAACTCTGATTTTTTTTTTCTTTTGGTAGGTATTTAATCTCTTTGGGTTCCAGTCAGCTTCTCTGTAATTCAGGGATAATAATATTTTATTGCCTGAAGCAAAAAATTGGATTAGTAGATGCCTTGAGATTACTTCTCAGTATGCAACTGGATATATTAGGCATTTCAAAATCTAAAGGAACTAAAGAGTGAGTTAGAGAAGCCCAAGGAATGCATCTGAATGGGCAGGGAGTAAGAAGGCAGTGGATTTCCAGATCATGGGAATTTAAAATGCTTCTATTTCTCATTTTAACTCTTGGCCTGACTAGAATTCCACTTGTGTTCTTTCCATAGTCATTGTGCTTTGAGGAGACCTGTTTGATCAGTGACCTGCACCCCCTCATGCTAGCTCCAGTCAAAAGCCTTGGGTCACCTCTCCAAAGAGCTACAGAATGAAACCAATGGAGATACCTACCTGGGGTGGGGGGCATCAGAACTGTGCAAGGGATTAATTAGGCAGTCAGTCTAATCCTTCCTGGGCTAAGGGCAATTATAGGTAACTTTCTGGTTACTGAGACAATGAATGGGAGAGAGGAGTGAGGTGTCTCCAGCCAAAGGATGTCTTCTGGAGCACAAGAAGGCTTCTCAAGGCTCTGGGGGGCAGGGTCAGTGAGGCTGGCTTACAAGCTCTTCTTCCCTCTCTTGCAGACATCACGGTGATTTGTCCCTGGGAGGCATTCAGCCACTTGGAACTGCATGAGCTTGCTCAGTTTGGGATCATCTGAGGCACCAGAGGTTCTGCCATTCTCAACAGCAGCTGCTGTAGTTTTGATTCCTTTTGCCCTATTGATCTGCCAGAGTCTTGAAATTCAGCTGTTAGGAAGTGGTTTCTTCCGCTGACAGTCATTTCCCTTAAATTGCTGCAAAGAGCTCTCTTAGCGTCAGACCCTCTCCTGCCATATAGTTCAGCTCAGAATAGTGGATGCAGATAGACTTGTTCAATCATTTCAAACTTGACCACCTTTTCTTATCAGCTGCTTAGAATTCATCCATAGTTCTCTAAATGTTGTTTATTTGTGAAGTCCTTCAAATCTATTTAAAGGCATTCCCTGTAGTTAGTAGCAGCTTTTAAAGATAACATTTATGTCACTCCCTTCCCCTTCTCATTTAATAAAGGACATACTGACCTTGAATCTGATGATGCAGTGGTAGTAAATGCTGTATGCAAATATCTGATACCCTGTTCTGAGAGCCAATTAAACAAAGAAACAAGCACAGGGCATATGAAAGAGCGTGGGAGGAAGAGTCAAGCCCTGATTCTGCTTTGTAACTTTGTGAATCGTGCACGTTCTGGGTCTTAATTTTATGGAACTGGGTCATCCCTGAGGTCCTAAGCAGCTTGTACAAATTGGACAGCCTTATGTTTGATGGAAGACTGGAGATTCAAACTCAGGAATCTGATAATGTGAGCCTTCCTCTCCCTGCCTTATCTCAGCTGATGGAAAAGATTTAGATGCTAGAAAGTTTAGACTTAGATGCAAAGGACAGGTGGTTGAACCCTCTAGATAAAATGATGGGTTGCTTCACCGTGGAGGTTGTGTCAAATGTAATGTGTACATAGCTATCTTTCCTCAATACTTTCAAGGCAATTGTGCAATTCAAAGCCTGCCTCTGTCTGACTTGGATGCTTTGGGTACCGGCTGTATTAATTTCTTCATTTCAGTTTTGTAATCTGTGGCGAAAGAATGGAGTAAATTAACCGAAAGGAGAGGCGGGATTATAGAGAGGAAAGAGATCTGGGTTCCAATCCTGACTTGACCAGTAAGTTACTCTGTAATTTGGGACAAAGTTTTCTCTCTTTGGATACTCTAGGTTGCCTGAATTAGATAATATAAGGTTTGAGGTGGTGATAATTCCATGGTATTGAGGCCTGCAGAGTCTAAGTAAGAGAATTCAAGGAGCTCACACTCAAGAAAATGTCTTGTGCTACAGGCTCCACACCGTTTTGCACAAATGACCTACTGACCTCTAGCCAGAAGACTAGAAGCCCAAGGAAGGCATCTAGATTAGTGTGGGGAAAGGAGACTGTGGACTTCCAGACCATGGGAATTTAAAGCACTCCTATGTTTTTTTTTTTTAATTCTTGGCCTGATTAGAGTTCCATTTCTGTACCCCCACCCCCACCCCTTAGCAGAAAAGAAAAAGTACAGAAGAAAAAATAAAGTATAAGTTCAAGAGTAGAACAGTGACGTGCAGGAAGAGAAGCCTGGATGTGTGCCTCCCCCTCCAGGAGGGACTCCAACCTCTGCCCATGTCCCTGTTTTCTGTCCGGCGGTGGTTCCATTTGATAGCCAGGGCCCCGGGTTGAGCCTCTTTCATTCTCATATGCCTCTTGGTGATGGAGGTCCTGGTTCTTGTCCAGCTAGGTGAGACTCTGGTCCACATTTGGCTTACTTTGCAAATGTTTCTCTAAACATTTTAAGATACACCCAGAGAAACATACTTAATGGCCAGGCTGGAGAAAGATCTAGAAACCCTGCTACATGAAGAACTGTTGAAGGAATGGATAATATTTAGCCTAGAGGGGGGAAATGATCATTACCAGCAAATATTTGAGAAGTTGTAATGATCAGGATGAAGTAGATATATTTTGTGAAGTATTCTGGCATTTGGTGGTACACTGGAACAGATAAATTGAAAGCTATTCAAATCCCAGAATCCTATTCTTTCCATTTCTAATTCTACATCTACCATTTTTTTTTTAATTTCTAATAAGAAACAAGAAAGCCCTTCTTATATAAATGGAACCTAGGAAAGAGATAAAGGTAAATCATGGCCCCCATCAAAGTCCTGGCAGCAGAGATGCCACACTCAGAGTAACTGAAGAAGTTTAAACAAAGGGACTATTTTCTTTTTTAAGATTTATTTATTTATTTATTTGACAGAGATCAGAAGTAGGCAGAGAGGCAGACAGAGAGGGAAGCAGGCTCCCTGCTGAGCAGAGAGCCCGATGCAGGGCTCAATCCCAGGACCCTGAGATCATGACCTGAGCCGAAGGCGGAGGCTTAACCCACTGAGCCACCCAGGTGCCCCAACAAAGGGACTATTTAAAAAGGCTTGGGGTAGGGGTGCCTCACTGGCTCAGTCAGTAGAACATGTGACCCTTGACTTTGGGGTCTTAAGTTCAAGCCCCACATTGGGTATAGAGCTTACTTAAAAATGAAGAAAGAAAGAAAGAAAGAAAGAAAAAGAAAGAAAGAAAGAAAGAAAGAAAGAAAGAAAGAAAGAAAGAAAGGAAGGAAGAAAGGAAGGAAGGAAGGAAGGAAGGAAGAAAAAGAATAAGCTGAAAGAAACTTGGGAAAGGTTAAAGTGTTTCTATAAAAGGTAGGACAGTAACTTGGGGCTAGCCACACTGTTGGGGCTACAATGTTTCCAACCTTACACCTGACTGGAATCCCAGTACGTCTTCTCTATAAGAAAGGCCCCCCGGAAGGGCCACAGTGATCACAGTGATCAGCCCACAGTGATCCTGTGAGTCATTGGGAGGGGGTGGGGAAGAGGCTCATCGACAACTCAGTGTTCTTCTTCTCCCATTCTCTACTCTCCTGTTGATGCCTCCCATTGGATAAACTCAGTTGGAAGTCAGAAGACAAAGGAGCCCATTTCTCTGGTCTTCGGTTCACTTCCAACAGCAGGGATCAGGTGGAGAAGGGTGGAGAGTGGATGGGAAGGGACAAATGGGGACGTTCCGTCGGGGCACAGGAAGCAAGAGCAGATGTCATTTGTCCACCGGCGATTGTTAGTTGGAGTTGGGAAATAAGCCCGGGCGTGTGTGAAACCTGCGGAGGGAGAGGAAGGGCAACGTCAGATAGGAGAACACAACAGACAAAAGAGAACAATCCAAGAGGAAGTTCTAGTATTTAAGGGTTTGGAGAATTTGTGGAAATGTTCTGACACTTTCTTGATGATAATAACCACTGAGGATTTCTTGAGAAAAACACAGAATGTGGTTCCATTCCAGAATTACTGAATAAAGTTCTGCAGGGGTGAGATCTCAAATCTTTTATTTTCAAGAGGGGCTCCAGGGTATTCTTTTAAAGTTGTGTCAGTTTGAAAACACAGATGTGGTCCCAGGCTATGTTGGGAACATTAGGAATTAGAGAATTCCCGTTGCCACCCAGATCCGATGGGTGGGTCTGGGTGCTGATATAGGGTCGATGTGCCCCTCATAACATATGCAATAGATGTGAGAACAGGAACTAAGATTTGGGTGTCCCGACTCTTAGATTGATAGAATAGACATGCCTCACGACTTCACACCTAACCCAGTTTAAATGCTTCTTAAATTGCACAGAATGTCAGAGAGTTTAGAATGTAAGTGTTAGACTGAAGCAGTTCCAGGAAATGTAGAACCAAACAGGCACCATGACTCCCAGGTGAACCTCTTGCCATTGTCTCGGGTGGTGGTCACCCTTCCTCTGTAGCCTATGTCTCTCCCTGTCCTCATCTTCCTCCTTGGACTGAAATGGGGGGGATGAGGGGAGGGAGAGAGCTTTGTCCCAGCAGGGGAGACAGTGTCCTTCCTTCCTTCTCCACCCCTTTTCTATTTGTTCACATTATTGGATAGAAGTTGGGGTTGGTGGTGTTGGTGACATAAGCACCAACCCTCATTCTAGAGCTTAGGAGATTACCATCGGAGCAGAAAATCATGTGTAAGGAGAAAATTCTCCTCCAGAGTGCTCCACCGCAGATAAACAAATGCAGCTGTTATTAAACAATTGGAACTGTGCAGTTTGCCTCTATTTTTTTCCTTTGCACAATGAGAAAAACAAGAATCACCATAAACTGAGGAAAGGAAGGAAAGTATTTTCTCAACAACGAAAGAAGTGAGGGGAAAACACACACAATCTTAGTTAGACTAAGATTCTGCACGAGGAAAACCAGTCACTCGAGACTGATCAGCACAGCAACTAATATTATGACAACTGAGCAAATATAACCCTGCATTGTTTTAAAGAGAGAAACAGAAAAGGACTTATATTTTAGAAGAGGCCAGAGGGAAAGGCATAGGCCACCAAAATTGTGTGCTTGTATAAAATAGCATAATGCTTTCTGCAACTCCAAATGAGTTATTTGACTCTCCTCTTACTTTTTAAGGGCAGAGTCAGACTGATGGAACCACGAGTTTAAAATAAGAATCGTAAACTTAAAACATAAATCCACATCAGTCTCACCATGCCTTTACAGCCAAACAATCAGGAGGGGTGAGTTCTGCCCGGCTGTGTTGCCTACGATCCGCTGGACATCTTGGGCTCAGTGTTTGAAAATAGAGCAAAGATATTGGACTAAATACCAAAGGAAGCAAGGTTCCTTGCAGTATAGAATTCTAGAAACCAAATAGACCTGAGCACATTTCAACCATGAAAAACCATTCTCTTTCTGGCCAGAAGATCTAAGGCACTGAGTCCCCAGCTCTTTTCACGTATAATACTACCACCTGCTGTAATGAACGAGCACCTCATGGACACTTGGAAGACCATTTCTATCAGAAAACTTGTAAATCCATGGAGCTGGTTCTGAATTTGTCCCCATTCACTGACCTGTTTCAGTTGTTGTACTCCATGGGTATTTATGTGTATTATGTGCATGCTTATTCGTGCCCAAGATAAACATTAGAAGAATATACATGGGAACAAGGTAAATCTCATTTTCACCCACTGCCCTCTGTCTCCCGCCCATTCTCAGGCAATCCCTGTTACTAGTCTGGTATGAATACGGCCAGAGATGATCTTACGTGCATGCATCTTTCCCTTTGCATGACGATCATGTACCGTAGTCACTGTTCCATACCTGCTTGGTCACCTTCTTCTTCTTCTTCTTTTCTTTTTTTTTTTTAAGAGTTTTTTATTTATTTGACAGACTGAGATCACAAGTAGGCAGAGAGGTTGGCAGGAAGAGAAGGGGAAGCAGGCTCCCTGCTGAACAGAGAGCCTGATGCGGGGCTCGAGCCCAGGACCCTGAGATCATGACCTGAGCCAAAGGCAGAGCCTTTAACACATTGAGCCACCCAGGAGCCCCACTTGGTCACCTTCTTATGCGGGGGATTGCCCCATGTCTGTACATTTTTATGTTCTATACACACACACACACACACACACACACACACGTGTGTGTGTGTGTGTGTGTGTATGTGTGTGTGTATATATATAAAATCTATCTATCTGAATAGATATCTATCTATCCATCTACCTATCTATATACACACACTTTTCCTAACACTCTTGTCTACATATAATATTACTAAATTTTTATTTTGCCTGAGATTGAGCAGGTTTTCAGGTTTTAAAATCACATTTATGAAAAAATCAATTTTACATCTTTATGAATTGTCTTCTTATATGCTTTGCCTATTTTCTGATAAGATGTTTGATCTTTGTACTGAACTGTAAAATACTCATCTCTATCTGTCAATCTCTCTATCTGGCTGAAAGAAAATACTTGTTTTTTATGTGTAGTAATTTTCTTTTCCTATTTGGTTTCTTAGTTTTTTATGTTCATTTATATTATTTTTTATCATGTAGGTGTTTTAGATTTTATGTAGTCATATTTATAAATTTTAATGACTTCTGTGTATTTTTGTCTTACTTAGGTTTTTCCCCTTCCAAATTTGAAAAAAAAAGTTTTTACATTTTCTCCCAATTTTTCTTTCATTTCTTTCCTTTAAATCTCGGATTCATTTGAAAGTTATTGTTGCAGAGAATATTTTTCCCCGGTAAAGAGCCATATATCCCAAGAGAATTTATTTATTTCACAATATGTGTTCCCACTACTTTATTGAATCTCTGTGTTCATCACAGTGGCTCTATTTCTGTCATTTTACACTGATCTGTCCATTTTTAAACAGATACCAGCTTCAGACTATGTCGTAAGATCTGACAAAACTTTCATTGTCTCAGAATGATTATCTGTTATACATTTTCTGGATATTATTGTATATTTATTTTTTCATTTATAATTTAAAAATCAGCTTGTCTAGCTCCTTCCACTCTCATCCTGCACATGAACCCTCTGAAAAATTATCTTGGAATTATTTTTATTGTGGTTAAAAAAAAACGTGAAATATATTCTCTTAAATTTTTATGTACAATATTGTTAACTATAAGCACAATGTTGTACAGCAGATCCCTAGAAACATCTCACCTTGTATGACTGAAACTATACCTATTAACTAACAACTTCCCATTCTCCCCAGCGCCTGGTAACCTCCATTCTATTTAATATAAATGGAATTATGCAGTATTTGTCTTTCTGTGACTGACATATTTGACTTAGCATAATATCCTCAAATTTTATCCATGTTGTAGCATATGACAACATTGTCTTATTTTTCATGACTGAATAATATTTCATTGGATGTATCTGCTCTGTTTTCTTCATTCATCTATCAATGGACATTTAGCTTGTTTCTACCTTCTAGCTATTTTGAATAATGCTGCAAATAAACATGGGGGTGTAAATATCTCTTTGAAATCCTGATTCAAATATTTGGGATATATACCCAGATGTGGAATTGCTGGATCCAGTGATAGGTCCATTTTCTTTTTTTATTTTTTGAGGAACTGCTATAGGGTTTTCCATAGGAGATGGACCATTTTATATTCCAACAAAAGTGCGCGGGGCTTCCAATTTCTCTACAACTTTGCCAACACTGATTTTCTGTTTTGTTTTGTTTTACTTGGTTGTTTATTTTTTTAATGGTTATTCTAACAGGTATGAAGTAATCTCATTTGTGTGTTTTGAAGAGACTGTCTTTTCCGCATTGTGAAGCATGACACCTTTATTGATCATTTGACTGTATATGTATGAGTTTACTTTTTTACATTCTAGTCTGTTCCATTGATCTATATGTCTGTGGTTATGCCAGTACTACACTGTTTTGATAATTGTGGCTTTGAAATATGTTTTCAAATCGGGAAGTCTGGGGTCTCCAGCTTTGCCCTTTTTTTAAGATCATTTTGGCTATTTGGGGACTTTTGTGATTCTTTATGAATTTGGGGTTATTTTTTATATTTCTGTCAAAAAGACTATTGAGATTTTTATAAAGATTGTATTGAATTTATAGGTTGTTTTGCATACTACATACCTTTTAACAATATTAAGTTTTCTAATCCATGAACATAGGATATTTTAATTTTTTTTTCCCATTCAGTCACTCTATGTCTTTAGGCTGGAGAATTCAATCCACTTTCATTATTGATAAGGAAGGACTTATTATTGCTTTTTTATTAAATGTTTTTTGTCTGTTTTGTATCTTTTTTGCTCCTATCTTCCTCTCTTGCTGTCTTCTTCTGTATTTCATCAATTTTACGTAGTCATATGCTTTGATTCCTTTCTCATTTTCTTCTGCCCATCATCTATAGGTAATTTTTTTTCTAGTTAGTATATTATTTTCATAAAGCATCTTATCATGATAACAATGTATTTTAAGCTGATAAAAATTTCAATGGTATACAAATACTCTACACTTTTGCTCTTCTTTTCTAGGTTATTGGTGTCAGAAATTACATATTTTTATATTATGGATCCTTGAATATATTTTTATAGTTATAGTTTCTTTCTGCTTTTGTTTTTTAACTTCTAAACTAGAATGAAGGTGGTTAACATAGGGCACCTGGGTCGCTCAGTTGCGTAAGCAGTAAGCATCTGCCTTTGGCTCAGATCATCATCTTCATGATGCCAGGGTCCTGGGATTGAGTCCACATGGAGCTCCCTGCTCAGTGAGGAGTCTGCTTTTCCCTCTACCCTTCTCCTCCTGCTTGTGATCTCTCTCTCTTCAAATAAAGTTTTTTTTAAAAAGTGATTAACATACCACCATTACAATATTATAATATTACAATATTCTTTGTCTATATATTTACTATTACCAATAAACTTTATATTTTCTTATGCTTCTGTGTGGCTGTTTAGTGTCTTTTTGTTCTCACGTGAAGGACTTCCTTTATTATTTCTTGAAAGGTATTATGTCTGTTTACAAAATGTTGGACCAAAAATAGTGCTGAACTTGAGTAGACTAAGTTATTTTTTGAAAATGAGATGTTTGCCAAAAGAATATATCTGTATCTATATATCTATATCTATATATGTATATATCTTTTTATTTTCCAATCCCCTCAACTTGAGATAATGTTTTTGATCTCAAAGATGTCATGGTGGAACGTTGTAAGATGCAAGCAAGGACGGGAGGAATCAGAACCGGAAACAGAAGCAAGTAGTATGCTTTGGTTCTATCAATTCAATAAACCCGTTTCTTGACAATTTTGGAGACTTATTATGGGTAAGACCCAAAGCTCTGGAACCATAGAGATAAATGGGTTGCCTCTCCAAATGCATTTTCTCATCTATAAAGAAGAGAAAATTGCATTTGATGGAAGTGTTTTTTGGATGGGATATTTGATATTTGATGGGAGTGTTTTTTTGAAGGTCATATGAGATAAGAGTGTAGTATTGAGCTCATAGTAAATGTTCAGTGATCACAGTATGATTGTTGTTGTCTTTGTTATTATTATTATGAATTTCTTGCTCTTAAGGTGCTTATTGCTTAGCACAGAGACAAAGTTCGATAGGAGATTACACCAAAGGGAGTCATCAGCTATACGAGTACTGGGAGATTATGTGTATGAAGAGGATGAGAAGTGAAGTTAGGAAGAGTAGTAATTTGGGTGAATATGCCATTGCTCTTCATTTCCGTCATCTTCTGGATGAATTATTACAACAACCTTCAAATAATCCTTCGGTTCCCACCCCTGCTCCCAGCTCATCCTTTAGACCGCAGCTGTAGTGTCTTTTCCCCCAGAATTTAGCACGTAAACTCTGTGAGGACAGTGACCTTGAAGTATTATTCTCAGCTGTGTTCTCAGTGACTGGCATGAAGTCAGACAGACAGTCAGCATTCGATAGATATTTGTTGAATTAATGAATAAATAATGAACTAAAATACTCTGGCCCTAACATTCCTATCTTAGCCCAAAGGCGGTCTCTTTCATGTTCACCTTGTATCCATGAGAGGTCACCTGGCAAAAGTGGCAAAATACTATGCTGACCTAGATGTCTGTAGGATCAATGTTGTAAATTCAGCTGAAACTTCTACATACACTGTCTCTCTTCCTAAAAATCAAGAAACTTCTTGAGAAATTTCAATTAAAGGCATATCTACCAGCACCCTGCTTACATATCCTTCGCTGGCTTAGCAGAATTCTATTGATCTATGCTTTTAAACACCTCCGTAGAGTAAATGAACATATTGTTTTCTATTAAAGACCACAATGTTTTGGAGCACATTCACTTTTGGTTTGGGCTCTATTATTAGCTCTATTTTTAACTCTATTTAATATTCCATCTGTGGTAGAGAGAAGGGCATTGGGTATAATTAATTGTGGAGTTAACTCACCAAATTTCTGGTTTGGGCCTTTTTGTATCTATTGCTCAACATTTTTACTAAAACTCTCAAACATTCTTAAGAAAACATTGTGGTGGCCAATTTTGTCTCCCATTTAAGTGTCTGATATGGCCAATTGCCTTGATGCTCAATTATTCTCATTATCTGCCCTTTGAAGTGGGATGTCTCATCTTACATATGATGCCCAGAGACAGTGAATAACGTCCACTAGAATCACAGAAAATCTAAGAGTGGGTTTTGAGTGAAGACCTGGGAGCTGATAACTCCTGGTTTGATGTTAGTTCCTGTTATGGATTTTCCCATGTTCTTCATAGCAAACATGGACAGAGAAAATGTATATATTTATATACACACTATATAAGCACATGTACATATACTGTACCTATAATACCTGTGTGTGTGTGTGTGTGTTCAGATGAAGCAATAGAAAATTGTCATACACGTGAAAGAAGAAATGGATATTTATATAATATTTCCTATGTATCTGATGATTTAGATTACCTCCTTTTAGTCCTGAGAATAACAACACAATACATGCGTTGTTAGTAGCATATGACACTATAAGAGAGTAAATCTAGCATGCTTAAAATAGCAGAACTGTGATTGAGATGCTGGAGTTAAAACACAAATTGAAAAGCTCTTTTCTTTACACCTACTATTAGCACAGGATGAAAAGGGACTTAAACGACATTGAACATTCAAGTATAAATGACCAGTTCCCTGGTAGTTTGGAGGTATTCTGGGAATAAGATCTATATGGCCTCAGTTAGAACATACTCAGCTATGTGGGGAACCTGGGTGGCTCAGGTGGCTGAGCCTGAACTGCTGATTTCAGTTCAGGTATTGATCTCGGAGTTGCGGGATCAAAGCCCACATTGGGCTCTGGGCTCAGTGACTGGCATGATGTCAGGGGAGTTGACTTGAGGTTATCTCCCTCTGCCTCTCCTCCCCTTGCGCTCTTGCTCTCTCTAAAATAAATAAATAAATCTTAAAAAAAAAAAAAAAAAGAACATATTCAATGATGTGATGACATTTCTGCTTGAAATATGGAGACATTTACATAAGTTTAATGAACATTTTCATTATCAACTATTTTTTAAAACTGTGTTTTATGGGTTGAATTTTATTCCCCCCAAAAGATAGGTGAGAGTCCTAATTCTCAGTACCTCTGAATGTGACCTTACTTGAAAATAGGGTCTTTGTCTATAGATGTAATCAATATAAGATGAGATAATATTGAAGTAAGGTGGGCCCATAGCCCAACATGACCACTCTCCTTATAAGAGAAGGGAATTTTGGTCACAGACACCGACACACAGGGAGGGTGGCCATGTATAGATGAATATGGAGATTGAAGGTAGGCTGCCATAAACCAAGAGACACCTGGTACTATCAGAAGCTGGATTAGACAAGGAAAGATCCTTCCCTGGAGGCTTTGCAGGGAGAACGGCCTAGCCAGCACCTTCATTTCAGATACGAGACTTCAGAATTGTGAAAGAAAAGATTCCCAATAAGTTATCCTGTTTGTGATACTTTGCTATGGCTGCCCTAATTGCCTTGTTATAGTTTTATAGTAGGAAATTAATACACTCTGTTAGGTCTTAAAAAGGGATACAAAAGCTAATGATTTATTCATTAACCATTATTTTAAAGATTTATTTATTTATTTTAGAGAGAGACTGCGTACCTGAGTGAGGGGAGAGGCAGAGAGAGAGAGAGAGAGAGAGAGAGAGAGGGAATCTCAAGCAGACTCCACATTGATCACAGAGCCCGATGTATGGCTTGGTCCCAAGACCCCGTGATCCTGACCTAAGCCAAAATCAAGAGTCAAACGCCTAACCAACTGTGCCATGCAGGCACTCCATCATTTCTCAAATATTTTGAGCACCGATTTGTGCCAAGTACTCTTGCACAGGCATAATCTGTGCTGCAGGCATAATAAAGAGCAAAACCAGACATGATCCTTGCCTTTGTGACACTTACACTCTAGTTGGGGAGAAATATAATAAACCAGATGACATACAGAAAAACACAATTTCAACTGTGGCTAGGTTTATGATCATCTGTGCTGCATAAAACTGTAAGTGTATTTAATGGAGAAATAGCCAGGTAAGGCAGCCTGGGTAGACATTCTCGAAGAAATGACAACTGAAGTGAGTGAGATGTGAAAGAAAAATCTCATCATCTAGATGATGGGGTATAAAGATGTGGGGAAAGATACCAGGCAGAGGGTAGAGCACATTTCAAGGCCCAGGGAGGAGTGAGCCTGGAAGTTCAAGGAATTGAGCAAAGACTGTGAAAAGAAGAGTATAGGGAGGATGCAGGAGAAACACATTACAGGACAAGACTGGAGAGACAGCGGGAGTCAGACCACGTGCCTTGTACGCCATGCCAAGAATTAGACCTTTATTCACCCATCCTAAGAGAATGTTAGAGAAAGCCAAGGGGTTCAAGGTTACTCCAAAGAAAAGATCTAGTGGCTGATGGTGTGCTTGTACCAGATTATGTCCTGGGTTCTTCCCACCCAGATTACCCAGTGTCCTGGAACCCAGGCAAGAGAGGCTATAGTCAGGGACTGTGTCCCTGAAATCTGGGAGAAGCACTGAGAACACAATGGAGCAGGAGGATATTCAAAGTGTTCTAGAAACACTATGCAAGAGCAACACCAGCAGCATCTGCATCTTTGGCAGCCAGCATTGCCCCCAAAAAGCCTGAGCAAGAAAAAGAGAAAATAGCGAAGAAATCATGATGGCCGATTTTACGTATCAACTGAGCAAGGCTATTGTGCCTACTTATTCAATCAAACATGAGCTAATAGGCTAGGCAGATAACTCTGTAATTGTGATTAAGGTCTACATTTGATCGATTAAAATAAAGGAGATTATCCACCAGGACCTGGGTGAGCCTGATGAAGTCAGTTGTAGGCCTTGAGAGCAGAACTGATGTTTCTCTGTAGGAGAGTTCGGCCTGTGGACGACAGAACCCATTTCTGCTTCGGAGTTCCCAGCCCGCCTTAAGATTTCAGGCTTGCCTAGCCAGCCCCCACAGCCACATACAACAATTTCTTTCTTTTTTTTTTTTTTTTAAATATTTTTTATTTTATTCATTTGACAGACAGAAATCACAAGTAGGCAGAGAGGCAGGCAGAGAGGGGCGGGGGAGAAGCACGCTCCCGGCTGAGCAGAGAGCCCGATGCGGGGCTCGATGCGGGGCTCGATCCCAGGACCCTGGGATCATGACCTGAGCCAAAGGCAGAGGCTTTAACCCACTGAGCCACCCAGGCGCCCCTACAACAATTTCTTAATTAGAATGTCTTATGTTTCTAACCTACTCATTCTGTTTCTCTGGCAGAAAAGGCTGACCTGTGCAGAAGGGAAGGTGCTAAGAGGTTTGGCTGATGAAACTCCTGCCAGAGATCTCAGAAGTAACTGGAGAGGTCAGGGTAGTGAGCAGCAGATTGAATTTCCCACAGTGGGAGTGGAAGTCCAAACCAGAGGTACACAGTTTGGGGATTGTTATTTCGAAAACTATGTTAACGTTCAGACCGTCAAAGACCTGCCCTAATGTAGCTCCTCACTATGGGAGAGGTTTAGTGATGCTGGAAGTGATGCGGGGAGGGTGCCCGTCTCTGAATGGTATTTATGGCGTGATTGAGCCTTTCCTCAAAATCTTGCTCTTAGTTCTTTGTGCTTTGTAATTTCTACCAGCAAGAGAATTAAAAAAGAAAGCACACTCTTTGTAGAACTGGACTTAGACTGCCATCTAGTGGATATTTAGCTTCATAGTCTAGTGTCAGCAAATGCATAAATGGGCACAAATATTCTTAGGAAATGTTAAACAGGCAACAGACTTTACATTATTCACTGCATTACCTCATCTTACAAAAGGACAACATGAGGCACAGAGCATGAAATGACGGGTCACCCTTATTTTTTGGGGAGCCATTTTGATACATAAGCGGCGTGCTCAGCCCAAGCTCAGGAGGAGGTAAGAGCAGGTTAAAGGCACAGGTTGGACAGAGATGAGATCTGGGGTGTAAATAAAGATAGGATGAGGTTCAGAAATGGCCGAGGCCGAGAGATGGTTCTTTGCACATTATTTTATTACAAAATTACTGTTATAAAATCAGTGTAAAAATACATACTCAATAAAATTAAAAACTTGTTATCAATAGCAAGATGCCCATCATACCCTTTCTGTTATCCCTGTCTTTTTAAAGAGAATTTATCCATTTATTTGACATTTGAGAGAGAGAGAGAGATCACAGAGGCAGAGAGGCAGGCAGAGGGGGAGGGGCAAGCAGGCTCCCTGCTGAGCAGAGAGCCCATGGATGTGGGGCTCAATCCCAGGACCCTGAGATCATGACCTGAGCTGAAGGCACTGAGCCACCCACACGCCCTGTTCTCCACTTTCTAAGGGTAATTCTTCACCTGCTTCTATTATTTTTGTCTTCTCATGGTTAACAGTAAAACTTTAAATTATAAGTTTATATCTTTATTTAAACAATATTTGCAGAGTCCTTGCTATAAAAGATGAGACACTAACTTATATCATTGGTTACTTCCCTATGCAGTCCCATTCCCTCAGTTCAGTACTTACATTTTTAGATCTTCAATTCATTATCACTATACTTTCATCGATACAGTTTGAGTGACATTTCTTCTATCAGCTTTCATCATTATCTTGAATCTTTACTTATTTAAGATGAGATGATGAGTGCCTTCACCCCTTTCTCCAACTTTCTTTCCTCCTTTCCACATTCTGTCGGCCACAACTTTTCTTTTACATTCTCAGGACTTTTAGTATGAACATTCCGTTCACTAGCCTTACAAAACCTTCTATATTTTCCTGTTAATTGACCCTAAAAACAAGACTAATCAACAGCAGTCGCATTATTATGACTATATAGTTTTTTCTCCCCCAAAGTAAGGCCAAGTAGTATGCTTAATAAACATTTCTTCTCTATTCGTTCAGTATCTACGTTTCTGGACTGCTCAGTGGAACATCTTTCCAACAACAAAAAAGAAGTCTTGGGGCACCTGGGTGGCTTGGCTGGGTAGGTGTCTCTTTTTTTGTTTTTTGTTTTTTTTAAGATTTTATTTATTTATTTGACAGACAGAGATTACAAGTAGGCAGAGAGGCAGGCAGAGAGAGGAGGAAGCAGGCTCCCCGCTGAACAGAAAGCCCGATTCCGGGCTCCATGAGGGGCTCCATGTGGGGCTCAATCCCAGGACCCTGGGATCATGACCCCAGCCGAAGGCAGAGGCTTAGCCCACTGAGCCACACAGGTGCCTCTGGTTAGGTGTCTCTTGATCTCAGAGTCCTGAGTTCAAGCCCCACGCTGGGCTAAGCCCTCTGTGGGGAGCCCACAGAAAAAAAAAAAAAAAAAGAAAAGAAAGAAAAAGAAAGGAAGAAAGAAAAAGGAAAAGAAAGAGGACTCTCTCCCCTAAATGTCATGCATGGTAAAGTCTTTGTTTATTTCTTTCTTGTTTTTCCAATTATCTTTTTTATTTGCTTGTTCTTTTTTTGACAAAAAACTGTATGTCTTTGTCATACTCTTACAGCTTAACTAGCTTAATGATTATTTTGTATAATGGACCAAGTCCTCTGACTACTTCCTTACCGGATGTCTGACCTACTGGGCTCATCTGGATCTGGCCGTTTTCCAAGCTTGTAGCATAGCTGTGTTGTCCCAAACAACAGATTAAATTCCAGATCAGACTTGTGTTTTCCTTCCTGGAAACATTTGTGATTTTTTTTTTTAAATCATTGGTGCTCTTAAATTTATAAGGATTTTTCATTTAGTCTACTCAACAATCAGGAACGGACTCTTTCTCTGTTGAAAACGTTTTTTCTCAATTTGGGGGATTTTCTGCCCCCTGCTGTTTCTTTGATAATCTTCTCCCCCCCCATTTTCTCTGCTCTCTTTCTCTCTGAGATTCAAAGTCCTTTTCTGTTTTCTCTCATATTGTATTTCTGCTTACATTTTTGCTTACATTTTTTGATATTTTTGTCCTTTATTTTTCCTATCATTTTATTGTGTTTTGTTGTTGTTGTTTTGCTTTTTGTTTGTTTGTTTTTCTCTCCTATTTTTAATCTCTTTACCGGTCTCTGCTGCTTCTTCCCATCCTGTTCACGGATGTCAAATCTTTTTGTACACCAGGGTTCTGTTTTATCCCCTTCGTGATTTTGTTGTTGTTGTTGTTGATCTTTTTTTTTCTTTATGCTGCTGGGCTTTTTTCCCCCTCACATATCGGGTCACTTAAGATTTGTTTCTTTATATATAAGAACGAAGGATGGGAATTGGTAAAAGCATCTACTGTTATTTTGGTTTCCAATACTGGCTCTCAGACAGCGGCTCCACTGAGTGGAAATTCTGAGAGGGAGTTCTGTTTACAAAGGCGGACGCTGGGTTTTCCAGAAGCCGTGCAGGGGGCTCTCAGGTGCACTTTCTCCAAAAGTCAGAGCAAGGAGACTTTACTGTGGGTGCTGACTTCACACTAGAAGTCTTAGCTTCCCAGACAGCTTGCAGACGTCAGCAGTGAGGGAGATGGAGAGAAAAGAATTTAACCGACAAACCTCTTCTCTGTTCATATTTTCAGCAAACCTGTCTGTTTCCAGGTTCCTGACCAATCCCTCAACCTGAGCCCCACTGAGATTCTGGTTGGCAGGGGGTAGCAGAGGGTATCCCCCACCCCAGGTTCATTCCAGGGTATGACTTCTTTTTGCTCTAGTCCCTCAGCAAACTCCCACCCATGTTCTGTTTTCTAGGGATTTCTTGAAAGCTCTTATCTATTGGTCATTCTTGCTTCTATCCCTGCTGCTTTCTTGACTTCGTGTGTGTGTGTGTGTGTGTTTGTGTGTGTGTTTATGTGTATGTGTGTTTCTGAAATATTTCAGTCTGTTCTGGAGATATGGGAGATAAAGGCATGTGTTCTTGAACAGTTTGATTCCCTTTGATTTTTATTATCTATCTATCTATCAGAGAGAAAGAGAATACACAGGGGGAGCACAGGCAGGGGAGAAGCAGGCTCCCCATTGAGCAAGGAGCCTGATGTAGGACTCGATCCCAGGACCCTGGAATCAGGACCTGAGCTAGAGGCAGATGTTTAACTGCCTGAACCACCCAGGTGTCCCTGGTTCCCTCTGGTGTTAAAATGTTCTATTTCACTAGTGCTAGTGTGTGCTTTTCTGATTTTTAATAAAATCAAAAAAATAAAATGCTCTTCCCTGCATTTGTTCATGATACTGGTTTCAGGACAGAGGAATTATTTCACCTCTATTTTGTTGAGTAAGGATTTCCAAAGAAACTTGGGAAATAGTCTCTGTTTTTTCCATTTAATAAACCAAGGACAGGCTGAGGGCCTCTGTGTGTTCTGAAACACGAAATGCACTTTGGTACATAAAAATATAGCAGATTGTTGCTGCCTTCTAGGAATATAAATGGTAATGGCAGGGACAAAGCTTTCCAGGAAAACAAGAATCCAAAAAAAAAAAAAAAAGAGAGATTATATAATTAAATCTCAAATTGTATGAAATAAGCCGATTGTCTTTTAAGCTCTTTCAGCCAGAGTGAGAGCTGTGAAGACTGGAGACAGCATGGACGTCTCCCTAGAGGAGCTAGGAGATGAGCCGGCATGAGTGGGACCACAGTCGGAGGAAAGGTGGGCGGATGGGAATGGTCAAGGCACAGTCGGGAGGACCCAGTGAAGGTCACCCTGTTCTGGTCTAATGAATGAGGCAAAACCCAGTCGAATGTGTGGAATCACTTCTTTAGTCAATAAACATTAATTAAGCATCTCCTGTGCAAGCGAGGTATTGTGTTGGGCACTGGATGGGTATAGCAGGGAAAGCAATCCTTTCCCCTTTCTGTTTATATAAATAGATGCAGTTGATAGAAGCGTGAACACAGACATAAAGACAGCTCCCATTAGGTCGTTCAGTCTCCTCATTTGTAAAACAAAGACGTTAGACTCTCTATGCTTCCTTTCAATGATTATAACTTGTTATTCAAGAATCATAGTGAGAAGTGCTTAGAGTGGTTGACTTATTCTATTTCAGATCTAGGAGCTCTCAGATTGCTGCAGCTGCATGGCAAGAATAGATTATTAATATTCATTAGTTTTTGAAAGACAGATATTAGTGGATAGAAATATAATGATTGAAGTTTTCACCACTGTAATTGGTTTTGTAACATTGTAACAAGGTATTAAAGCACTTCCTACTAAGACAGTCTTACTGTGAAAATACAGAGGGACTGTGGATTTTGGACAGGGTGAAACTTACTGTTTGCTGATCAAACAGATGCAAAGGTCCCTGGGAAACAGGAAAGGGAGGGAAATCCCCCCCAGTTTAATGACCATTCTTTACAGTGGGAAGGAGCTTAATAAGGGACTTCAGCATCTATTCCAGAAAAACAAAGAAGTACATGTCTAAATCTTTTTTTTTTTTTTTTTTTTTTTTTTTTAATTTTCCAGCAGGATAGGTTAATTCTTAGTGTGTGCCCAGGGGGGAAATCGTCTGAAGACTGTAGAGAACCCTGGAAAAATATACGTTGGTTTCTAACACTTCACTCTTTAAGATCCAAGTTACTCTGAATACATTTACAGTCCCCATCCCCACAACATGCTTATCAGAGAAACTATATTCTGGAATTGGGTAACTTTAACACCTGAGATTTATTGATTAGCTGCAAGTAAACAAGAAATCTGTTGGCTTAAACCTTTTTTTAAAAACCTTCAATTTTTTTTTTTTTAATCATGAGAAAGGAGATCAAAAGTGTGTAGGTGCTAGAGACAATTCAATTGCTCAAAGATGTCAGGGTTGCTAAAACATGTCATAGGAGGTACCTCTGGGTTTCCAGGTCCTTTTTTTTTTTTTTTTTTCATTAACTACAAGATGTTTTAGCACCAGTCATCACATCCTTGTTCACGAGAAGATGCAGGAGATAGGAGAAGAGGCTAAAATAGCCAGAGAGTACAACACCTATTCTGGTCCGCACTCCAGCACACCCCTGCTTTGAGATCAGAACTGTATGACATGGTTACCTCTAAGCAAAGGAGGCCAGAAAGAGTCCCAGGTTTGTACAAAGAAACCATAAGGATGAAGCGGGTGGGGAATGGCTTTTGGGGAGTCAGTCATCAAGATCTGCCCAATTATGTCGTAAAACCAGCATCATAGTCTGAACAAATAAATGCTTCCTATTACAGATTTTCCCCACAGCTGTTTGCCAAGATCACCTATTGATTGATATTCGTCTGTTTCTCTATTCAACAAATCTATTACTCTGAGTCAGGCGCTAGGCACAGTGTTCAGTAAATAACACACAGTGTCTTCCCTCGGGCATCTTCCAGATGAGACAGATAAACTAGAACTGAAGGGAGAACACTTAAATCAGCTTGAAGTTGGAAGGCACTGGGAGGAGGGGTTGTGTGCCAGCCACTGTCTTAAGTCTGGGAAACACACACACACACACACACACACACACACACAAACCTTCTCAGTCCACTGGAAAGAAACAGATAAGTGGGAAAAGGGATCAGATAGAGGCTCCTGTCACCTTGGTTCTTCCATTATTAAGGCCTATGGGACAAAGGAATCATTGGCTTTCTTATCCATTTTATTTTGTTTTGTTTATTTTATTTTATTCCATTAATTTTACTTGTTCGAGAGAGTGAGAGAGAAAACGAGTTGGGTGGGGGAGCGGCAGGGGGCAGGGACAGAGAGAATCTCAAGCAGGCTGCATGCCCAGCATGAGGGTGACACACGGCTCCATCCCACGACCCTGAGATCATGACCTGTGCAAAATCAAGAGTTGACGCTTAAATGACCGAGCTACCCAGACGCTCCTTCTTATCCATTTTAAAATAGGATCTCAGATGTTCTGTAGATCTAACATCTTGTACACCCGATGCTTAGGCCCTTAGAAACAATATTCTGTCTAAGCTCTACAGGCCTGCCGTAGGTTTTCTGGTAAACATACACGTACACGCACACACATACTTTTCTCTACCTTTCTCCCCGTTCTATGACCTGAAGACCTCTTAACCTCTTTCTTCACTCCATGTCTTCTTTCCCTTTTGTATCTTCCTTCTCTCAATAGTTGCCTTAAACTCATGAAGGAGTTTCATGAACCTTCAGCTAAAGAATGCACACCTCAATCTGATATTCAGTCAATATGACTGGATGGCTTCTCCAGATATTGATATTTCCATAACACAGGTACGTAACTCCTGTCCTGATCTCCTCACATGATCCCTCCACCCCTGCTCCTTAGCCTCTTTGCTACCCAGTCAGAAAGCAATGGGTTAATACCTAACACTGCGTGAGGCCTGTAGGACCTCATTCTACTACCCATACCTTTTTGGTTCTGAAAGATGTTTAATATCTCTTCTGAGGTATTCAGTAGAGTATAGAGTCTGTAAAACTCAATGTCTTCAGAGGCCAGTAGGTGATGGAAGTGGGTGCAGCAGGTTGAGCGGGACTAGAGGTCATGAGGTTGTGCCCCAGGACAGCATGCTCACATTGGAGGTCATCTTCAAGGACGGCCACAAGAAATTGAGTGCTAGTGTTACCAGATTCTCAGAAGAGGAGTCAGAATATGGGTGTTAGTGTCAGCTGTGAGAAGGAATAGGGTGAGAAGAGTTTTTTAATCCCTCTGGAAATAAAATTTATGTTTATAGCATTTTAAATAGTTAGTATATAGGGCATCTGGGTGGCTCAATCAGTTAGATGTCTGCCTTCAGCTCAGGTCATGATCCCAGGTCCCTGGGATCGAGCCATGCATTGGGCTCCCTGCTCCATGGGAAGCCTGCTTCTCCCTCTCCCTCTTGTTTGTGCTCTCTCTCGCAAAAATAAACTTAAAAATTCTTTAAAATAAACAGTTAGAATATATAACCAGCAGATGTTTTATAGAGTTTAAATTAAGTAACTGTATACTGGAATCTTAGTTACTTTTCCTCACATAAGCTACCATAACACACACACACACACACACACACACACACACACACGTACACACAGATTTGATTAATATTCTCCATATTTTCATAGTCATGGTGCCTAGAGGAAGCAAAACAAAACATATGTAATATTTATTTTGCCCAGAGTAAAAATATAACTGAGCTAGAATAACCATCTTACATTACTTTTAGGTAGGCAACTCACTGTACACTAAGCTACCAACAGGTGATTTGCCACCGAAGCTTTAAAGAAAGTTCTTGAAACATCTCTGGGTGTTAATTCTCCTGCATAAGCTGTGCCCAGAGCTCTTCACTAAATCTCTTGGAGAGGATCATGTCAGGCACTGGGGGGTATTTGTGGGGCACTAAAACATCCTCCAACAGAGTGTCCCTGCGTCCACCCACACTGTGTGGGCTTGAGCTGGCGTGTGCGTCTTTGGCTTTTTTCAGGAGGCAGCAAAGCTTAGGTCTTGTTGTTTTATCAGAGATGTGTTGTCTGCCAGAATGCTTCATACGAGCTTCTGAGAGCAGGAATGATCGCTTAGGAGAGAGAGAAAGTTAATGTAACATGCCAGTCCAGGGGCACTGGAGCGATGAGTTATTTTTATAAAATATTTCATGTGTTCATCACATAACAAAAAGGGAGTGGATTGAAGACCCCTTTCCCCCATGGTCCTAGCACTATGGCCATTGGTTATGTGTTTGCTGTCCGTCTACCCCATTAGAACTTGAACTCCCCCGGGACAGGGAATCTGTCTGTCTTACTCACTGTTACAACCATCCCAGAACCTTGAAAAATGCCCAGAAATGGACATCTAATAAATACTTCGTGTTGAATAAATACATGAAGAAGTGAATGGGATGATTATTTGTGTGCATGGATGGCCAGGAAGATCAACACGGCGTGAGCAACGGCTTCCCTACTCTAGACACAGCAATGTTTTTTGTTTTTTGGGGTTTTGTTTGTTTGTTTGTTTGTTTTTTACAGATTTGATTTATTTATTTGTTAGAGAGGGAGAGAGAGCACAAGCATGGGGAGCAGCAGCCAAAGGGAGAAGCAGGGTCCCCACTGAGCAAGGAGCCTGATGCGGTACCTGATCCCAGGATCATGACCTGAGCTGAAGGCAGACGCTTAACCACCTGAGCCATCAGGCATCCCTCAGTGCTGTTCTTTGTTTGCAAACTTCAGGTGCCCATGGAAGCCATTGGTGTGATTTGCGACTGCCTCAATTTACGTGAAAATGTTGCTAAGAAGATACTGTGTTGATTCATGAAGCTAGGCTCTATCCCAAACCCAGCTTTCTATCCTCAGCTTTGTGATGCCGGGTTGAGAGGCTGGAAAACACAGTTTGGGCTGCCTGGAGAAGGAGGCCCTGGGGCAGATAGAAGGAGATAGAAAGAGAAAAGTTCCTGTTCCTGTGAACAGCACACCCAGCAGCCCCTGCTCTCTCGGCAGCAGTCACTGCGGCATTCCCTTCTCCAGCTCGCTCTACACTCCCCCTACCTCTGCAAAGCTGTGAGGACCAGCCAAGCAGTGCCTTCTCTGCAGAGGCCTGGTGAGCTCCAAGGGCCCTTTCTCTATCCCTGTGTTCTTCCCTCCACTGCACTTTCCCTACGGTGGTTCTAATTTCTGGAAGTTTTCTCTGTATCCCCTACCTCAATATCTCCTTTCTGCACTTTCCACCCTCTAACATTTATTTAGGAAGTTCCTTAATTGATTATAATTAATTTATACTATTTCTGTCTGTTAAATAATTAGTATGTTTTCCAGTTTCCTACCCTTTAATGGACAAAGAGATTGATTATGTTATTTATCCTAAAGCTACGTGTGTTTCTACAAACTCTATATTTTATTTATTTTTTAAAAGACTTTCTTTATTTGAGAGAGAGAGAGAGAGAGAGCACTCACATGGGAACAGGGGGCAGGGAGGGTGGTTGAGGCACAGAGAGGGGAGGAGACTGACAAACCGACTCCTCACTGAGTGCAGAGCCTGACACAACTGGTCCCAGGACCCTGAGATCGTAACCCAAGCCCCAATCAAGAGTCGACCACCAACCAAGCCACCCAGGTCCCCTGACGAACTCTGTATTTTAAAGCTCTAACAATTAACCACAAACTTGCAGAACTTTAAGAAATTCAATTTAATTATAATTGCAGGATTCAAAAATATTTTTCTGATGATGGTTATTTAACTACGTAAAATACATGGAAGCATGTACACAATATAAATGCCATCATTCTATTTATCCATTTTAACAAATTTCAGTTGGATCAACATATATTTTACTCTTAAGAGCAACTTTTTAAAAAAGTACACCATTAAAAAAAATTATGAATGGTCCATAAATTCTGACATCATCATCATATCTTTCCACGATATAGGAGGGGAGAAGAGCTTCCTATGGGTTCATAATCATAACCCCAGACTGGTGAAAAAAAATTTTCTTTTTTTTTTTCAGATTGAATAATTGGAGTGATTTTCAGAAGGGCCTAATCACCACAGACCTCTTGCTCGTTCCTCCTAGAGCCAGTTCATGGCTAGAAGGATGCAGGTACATAGAATTTGAGAAGCCAGTTCTAGGAAACCATCCTTTCCTGCCGGGTCAGAGTCACAGCAGCTCCCGAACAGCTCAATAGGACCCCTGGATGGAGGCCAGCATAAGGACAGAAAATGCCTTCTACGGTGGCTGAAATTCTGTGTCATCTCACAGTTACACCCACAGTAGGCTTTGTGCCTCAGAATTGTCACCTAAGGTCCAGCAGCCCCTGGACTTGGCTAATAACAGCATTTCCTTATATTCTGCAATATGTTTACCTTTTTTTTGCAGTGGGAAGTTTCCAGCCATCAGTAGAGAGAATGGCTTGACCTGTGGAGAGGGCATAAAGCATTCCTCTCTCTCTCTCCAATTTCTATGGCTTCCTTCTGCCGACCGAGTGCCTCTTAGATACAAAGCATAACTGTAGGCACTTTTCATACATTTTCTCTCTTGGTTCTCCACAAACCTGTGTTGTAAATGTTATGATGGCAGAATTTATCATAATTCTTGAGCCCAGAATTTAATTCCCAACAAGTAGAAAGTGGTGGAGCTAGTCCTCAGTCAAATCTAAGTCTAAAATCTGCCATTGTGCCTTTTTATTTTCCCTCCTTTCAACATCACAGATAGTGTGCCTTTGCGTGTCATCTAGTGGGGGATTTTCCCCTAGGTTTTATTAATGAAGACCACAGAGGACTTACGTCTCTCATGACTTCTTTTTTTTAGTTGCATTATTTTTCCATTTCAAAAGCAGATATTATGCCATTTCTTACATTTTTCAATAAATTATATGGCATCTGTATTGGTCTAAGGATGTCCCTCTGAGTTTCAGATATGAAGCTATTGATCACTCAAAAATTCCTTCTTTAATTTTAACATCACGTTGGTCCTTAGAACTTGAGGTTTCACATTTGCTCTGTGAATAGTTTTCCAGCGGAAGATGGCAGCCTCCTTTACTGTTCTTCTAAAATTATGTAATTTGGGGGTATTTTCTTTAGCAAACATTGAACGAATATTTAGTATATGTTTGATGCTACAGTGCGATTCTTACCGCAAAATGACCTAAAATAGGCAATACTGAGTAGCTCAATTTATAAATAAGAGACACTGAAGCTTAGAAGATAATTGTTCAATGTCACCAACTAGACTACTAGTTGGTGGGGCAGTTCCTCAAATGCAAATCTACCCAAAGCCCAAAGCCTGTTCCCTGAAGCACTAAAATCTATGAGCCTCCGTGTCCGCGGCATCATACCACTGCCCAAAACTTGAGTCAGAGCCGAGGCTGACAGAGCGCATGCGTGATGCCGGGTGGCCCTGTTAGTTCACTCCGGAGCCGAGGGTACCGTGAGATGCCCATAGAACAATGATCCAGCTCTGTTGTGCCTGACTATTTCTGTCACCCCAACTTGAGGAGTGACGGGCCTGAAGACGTCTTTTTCACTGTTTTCATTCCAGCACTTGGCATAGCAAGGAGCACGGAACTGGGGTTTAACAAATATTTATTAAATAAATGGATGGATGATGCTAGGCTTGCCAAACATATGCTCGACTTTGCCTTCTGCGCCTGTATCCACCTGGGAGAATTTCCATCTGCTTCAGCCACCATCGGATCTTCATAAATAAACACAGAGTCTTTGTCAAGTTGCTAATGGACATTTGTTGGTGACAAAGCTGATTAAGGGATGGGGAGAAATTACTTCTCTGATTATCTACAGGAACAATGAGAAATGTTTTCCAGTGGACATTTCTATGACAATGCATTTTACTGAGATTATATTGGCTGTGTCTTTTTTTGTGGCAAGTGGCATAAACCCAAGTGACACTAGCTTAGCAAAGAGCATATTCATAAATTTTAATGTATTGCTGGGAAATGGAGTGTCGAAGTTGGCTTCAGACCCCGATAGACCACAGAGCTATACAGTCTTGTTTAGATTTCTCCCCGATCGCCCTTCCTTTCTATTTATTTATTTATTTATTTATTTAGAACCATGATTTATTTATTTAATAATTTTATATATATATTATTTAATAAGTTTATATATGTATAATAATTTTTTAATAATCAGGGCATGTCTCTGATTCTGACTTCATTCTATGAAAAAGCACTCCACATTCGGCTGAAGAGGAAAACCAGGAGAGAAGGACCGAAGGACCATAATTCAAAAGTTCTTAGGGGCACCTGGGTGGCTCAGTGGCTTGAGGTCTCTGCCCTCAGCTTGGGTCGTGATCTCAGGGTCCTGGGATCGAGCCCTGCATCAGGCTCTCTGCCCAGCGGGAAGCCTGCTTCCCCCTCTCTCTGCCTGCCTCTCTGCCTACTTGTGATCTCTGTCAAAAAAAAAAAAAAAAAAAGTTCTTAGAGTTCTTCCAGAAGAATCAGTGTCATCTGGAAGCTGGTTGGAAATGCAGCTTCTCGGGCCCTATCCCAAGTCCCGTTGACTATGAAACTCTGAGAACAGGGATCAGTACTCTGGGCTTTAACAAGCCCTCCAAGCCATTGTGATACACACTAAAATTTGAGAACCACTGGAGTAAAGGATGGAAACTGACTCATGAAATAAATAAGCTCCACCCAGTGACCTTTCCATGTACAGAAGTGGAGGAACATGGAGATAGCCCCAGAGGAGAAATGTATGCCTGGGGGTCATCTGCAGTATAAGTCACTCACTTGAGAAGAGCTTAATTAATCCAACTTATTTACCTCTTTGTTCCTATTTGGAAGAGTTTTCAAGAAGAGAAGGATTTGGTGAAAGCTTATTAATGGATAATATTTCGGTAAAGTCCAAAGACTTAGGAAAGAACTGGAGGACAGTGGGGTCTGTGCTCCACCCAAGAAAGGCATTCAGAGTCAAAATCCCCGACATCCCCCAAATCCAGAGATCCCACAACTTTGGGAACTCTGTAGCTTCTGATTTTATTTTTTGTTAAAAAATTTTTTTAGCACCGTTCTTTAACTGTACGGTAATTAGTAATAAAATCATTGGATAAAAAAGCATTGTTTGTTAATTTGGGGAGATAGCACAAAGAGGAAAAGGTCAGGGAGAATTATGATTCCCTCTGAAACCGGTCTTGAGGAAAAAGCATCCATCTAGATGAAAACAGAAGCCCCAGCTCAGAGGAGGAGAGGAAAACGACCTAAATTTATTCTGCTTCCAACAATAGAGGGCCCCCAAGGACTACAGAGGGTTCCCACGGACCTTGGTTCCCTTCGAAGTAGTAAGAGGCCACTTTGAAATGCTGTGTTCTGTGCTCTTGGCCCCCCTTATCTGCAGGGAATTCATGCCAAGACCCCCACTGGGTGCCTAAAACCATGGAGAGTACGGAACCTTAGATACACGAGGTTTTTTCCTAGACATACACAACTGTGACAGAGCTTCATGTATAACTGAGGCACAGTAAGAGAGTAACAACAATAACAAATAAATAGAACAAGTATAACAATATACTGATAAAAATTATGTGAATGTGGATGCTGCCTCTTTCGAAATGTCTTCCTGTACTCACCATTCTTGTGATGCCGTGAGCTGACGCCAGGGCTGCTGTGATGAGATGAAGTGAGGTGAGTGACCGAGGCGGTGGGAGCAGCCTTGGGCTACTCTTGACCTTCAGAAGGAGGCTCATCTGCTTCCCGCACCATGACTGACCGCAGTTAACTGAAATTCTGGAAAGCAAAATCATGGATAAGGAGCAATGACTGTATGATCTTTCTGTTTGGACTATAATTGTTTTTACTCTCCTTTGCGCCTTTTATTTATTTATTTTTTATTTTTAAGAGATTTTCCCTCTGACAGGGCTACTTAGAATCATCCTATCCGGGGCTGTCGTGGAAAGAAGGTTGTCAGAATGCCTCTTCGGGTCAGTAAAATCGGTGGCGGCCGCTTGGCAGTTCCTGAGCTAAAATTAAGATAGCAAGAGTGAAGAGAGAGCTAAATAATAATTCTAAATAATGTAATAATTCAAAATTGAATCATCCTAATCATTAGTGTAAATAAAATAGTTCTAAATAGTAACAATAGTAATATGTGATGGCAAACACTTTTTGGTCTTTTGCAGCCTGCCAGGTCCTTGAGTTGTATTAACTCAGTTAATATTCCCAGCGACGATCCATTTTACAAATGGAAAACAAAAAACAAAAACCTGATACAGCTTGACCAACTCGGTTTTTTTTTTTTTTAAGAATTTATTTATTTATTTGAGAAAGACGGAGAGAGAGAGCGCGGGTGCATGGGTGCCTGAGTAGGGGCAGGGACAGAGGGACAAGCCGACTCCTTGGTGTGCGTGGAGACCTATGGGGGTGGAGGGTGGTGCTCTTGGGGTCCCGGGCTCACAAGGACTCTACCTCAGGACACTGAGATTATGACCTGAGCCCAAGGCAGATATTCAACTGACTGAGACACCCAGGGTCCCCCAGCTCAGTTTTTTATATAAACCCATCAAGTTCTGTTCTCAGATCTTACGCAAATTTATCATTACATAATGCTACCTCTCCAGAGAAAGTGAATTTTATCAAAGTATGCAGATGTCTGCTAACATTTAATAGTTCTTAGTGTCGAGAAGACCGCTGCACAGTTTTCCTTAGGAGCCCCACTGTGTGAGGACGGGATCCTGCCACCATCCTGTCCTCACTGTGACACTGTCCTGACAGCCAAGCACCAGAGCGGACATTAACCTCTTCTCCAGAAGGATTTCCATCTACTGACCCTATATAGAAGTCAGTAGTACTCCCTGTAATTGATATTCTTCTTGAACTCTTTGCTGTGAAGGTTAAAGGCTGTTTCCCAGGCTGCATAACTTACTTGTAACCTGACTTCTTTACAAAGCAACTGACACTCACTTGTTTGGTTTTATTGTAATTTGTTAACAGTTCTCAGACTGCTGAGAACGTTCAGTTGCACTTTAATTTCACTGCTGGCTTAGCTGACGAATTCAGTTGTTCCTATCTGAGCTGTAGGGGAGTCTAGCAAGATCTTACATCATTCTGAAGGAATCAATTTATAAACTTTGTTTACTTCAAGATTCTGGTTGACACATAAATTTAACAGCTACAAAATTACAGATAGCATTACAAAAAAGCTATTAGCTCTTCTCTTAGAGATAATATTTACACATGAAATATAATTACTGCCTGAACGCACACAATTTCCAGAGCTAAAAGCAACAAGCCAAAGCAATAAAGAATTTACTATTAGTTCTCCTGGGAGTAGGAGGCCACCAGCAGAATGGGACAGAGGCTAGGTTGAGGCATGGGCTGGGAAGGGGAAAGTAGAAAGAAGAGAAGGGGATCTAGAGAGAAACTAGGCTCTTCCAGACAGTGAGTATGTTCCAGGCTGTTCTAAGAGAGCAGAGACTGGTGTCTAGAAGAGCTAAAGTCTTCTGCCATCACCAGGAGATTTGTTCAAGTATTTTTCCAACCTGATAGAAATTTTCTCACGGGAATGCTTTGCTCGCAGATGTTTTCCCAAAAGATGCTCTCTTTTCTTTTCCCAGACAACTGGGTTAAAAAAAGAATTAATGAATTCAACCCCAACGAGCTAGATAATATATAGTCTTTGTCCTTGAAGTTTAAGTAGCAAATATTTATTGAGCAGCTACTGTGTGCGAGATATATTCCTAGGTATTTGAGAGGTACCAAGATGAATAAGATAGGATTCCCAGTCTCAAGAAGCTTAGGGTTTAGAAGGGCGAGAATCCGTGTAATGCTGTGGTTGCTAATATTAGGTACTCAGTGCCAGGCATTGTTCTTAGTGCTTTACACATATGAACTCATTTTATCTTCACCGTAACTCCACCAGAATATGTCAGCCTTATTTAATAGATGAGAAAACCGAGGTGGAGCATTGTTATAACTTGTCCAATGTTACACAGCAAAAAAGTTAAGTTGGAACTTGGGATATCAGGAGATGACATATTTGCCTTCAAGTCATACAGTAAATGAATGTCAGAGCCTGGGCTGTAGTTCAAATGAAGTCTCCTGACTCTCGGCACAAGGCTCCTTTTATTAAACTATGAAGTCTTTTTGTTTTTTCCTTAGTAATGAATGGGACTAGAAGGGATTTCCACACTCCATCCAAGACTCCTGCTTGCTTATTCTGAGAAAGCAATCAACTTTAACTCCAACTTTGTTTTTCTAAAGAGCCTCGAAAAGTATTCACTAAGGGTTTTATGAAACCTTAAGCAAAGAACTGTTTGTACAAATACTGTTTTGAAAGAGTTTTCTGGCTAGAACTAATATAAACGTACATTGACTGTTGACTTAAGGAAGGCCTTCATGTGAATATCAGTTTTTTGAAGTTTATTTATTTTGAAAAATCACTCATTTATCTAAAAATGTATGTTTTGGCTGAGCATATCACAATCAAAGTTAATTCAATGTTTTTGTTGGGAAACTTGGCTTTATTTACATAAAATAAGCAAGCTAATTTTCCTATATGATCTTTAGGACATGGGCAGGGCTGACTGTCATCAACCTGAACTCAGGCGAAAGTGAACAGCAGGTGGTCCCACTGCCATATCAGACTTTTGGCCTGTCATCTCCATCTCCATCTGCTGTCTTTTCAGCTCCTAGATCGCCACTTTGGTCCTTGAGCCACTTGGGATGTCTCACTCCTGTGCTTTTGACAGCCACTGAAACGTCCTTATCTTCTATTGCATTCTTTCAGATTTTATGCTTTTTTTCAAGTGTTCAAGGAGATAACTGCCTGATTAAACCAATTTGTGACCATGGATGGATTCATTTCCTAAGGCTGTCATAGCAAAGTGTCACAAAATGGGAAATTTATTCTCTCTCATCCTGGAAGCCAGAAGTCCAAAGTCAAGGTGTTGGCAGAGTTACACTCCCTCTGTAGGATGCGAGGCAGCTGCCTCTCTCCAGTCTCCGTTCCTCATGTCTCCTCTACATCTCCGTGTCTGAATCTCCCTCTCCTTTTCCCTTCTTGCTCTCTCCCTCTCTATTTCTCTCTCTCTCTTTTTTTTTTTAGGGAGAGAGAGAGAGAGACGGAGAGCATGCATGCCCAAGCATGTGTGAGCTGGTGGGGAAGGGCAGAAGGAGAGGGACAGAGAGAATCTTAAGCAGGCTTCACACTCAAGAGTGGAGCCAGTGCAGGGCTCCAAGGGGCTCAAGCTCACGACCCTGAGACCTTGACCTGCTGGAATCAAGAGTGGGATGGATGCTTAACCAACTGAGCCACCTGGGTGCCTGTCCTTTTCCTTCTCTTACAGAGACGCCAGTCACTGGATCTAAGGGTCATTCTAATCCAGGATGACCTCCTCTTAACTAATTATGCCTCTTTATTGCCCTATTTCCTTATTCATCCTCTAATCCAGGATGACCTCCTCTTAACTAATTATGCCTCTTTATTGCCCTATTTCCAAATAAGGGCACATTCTGAGGCCCCCGATGGACGTGAATTGTGGGGAACACTATTCAATCCAGTACAATGGGTTCAATAAAAGAAGGAAGGAGGAATGGTCTACTTGTCCATATAAATATTGGTTTATTTTCAGAGGAGTTGTAAGGTTTTTATCTGCCCATAATTACTGCTTCTACTATTTTGTCATAGTTTCAGTTTCCCTTTATGGCCGATTGGAAATGTCGAACGACCTCGTTGGGTCCATATGTCATCTCCAAAGCCATTGTAACAAGTGCCCATGTTACTCAGGAGAAGAGGAGGGTTAGTTTTGGTCAGATTAATTCATCCACTTTACTAATTATCTTCCAAAGAGCAACAGAATTAAGTATGTCTCAGAAGGAAATGATTGTTAGAAAGTAAGCAAGCAAGCAACTAGAGCATAGTGTCTTTAGTGTCAGACAAAACATTTAATTCTCAGTACTGCCATGTACCAGTTTCCTAATCATGGGCAACTCTCTTAGCAGCAGTCTCTTGGACAGTTAAGTGTGTATCCAGGGTTAGTTATTATTAAGATAAAAAAAAGACACAGTAGGGGCGCCTGGCTGGCTCAGTTCGAAGAGCAGGAGACTCTTGATGATGGAGTCATGAGTTTGAGCCACATGTTGGGTGTTAGAGATTACTAAAAAAATAAATAAACTTTAAAAAAAAGCATAGTAGGTACTCAAAAATAATAGCTCATATGTTTTGAATAATAATAACAACAATAATGTCAAAGGGAATGGTGCTGATATATTAGAAGGTGCCTTCTAAAATGTACTTGACCTTTGTATATTTTTAAAGAAGTTAATCCTATATTCTACACTCAAGAAAAGGACTGTAGGCTACCATAGAATGCTGAAACAAAAGATTTCGTATTTATTGGGGTGGTCAAACCTCCATAGTCCTCATCCTTTGTAAGCTATGGTTCAGTTTACCCACACTCATGTTTGGCAGAATGCCAGTGTTGGGTCTGCTAACTGCCGGGACCCAAATCCAACCCTTCCCTCAACATGGCACAAATTCCTTCTTTACTGCAATAATTCTTTTGTGTAGGTGGGGCAAGTCTGAAGACTAGAAGTAGGTGAGAAGATTCCACTCACAAGGAGAAAGTAAGGTGGGGCGGTTGGAGTATTTGAGTACCCAGGTAGCTCTTTCAGACAGGATTCTGACTGCGTATGTGAATCTCAGGGGAGTTGTAACTTCTTGCACTTTGCCTCTCAGTTTCTCCCATCAGTCCCTGGTTTGCACAAGAGAGTACCTACGTCATCACTGGACTCTCTCTGGCTGAGGCCTGGGCCTGGCTTAGTCTGCAAAATGTCAGTGCAGAGATGCCTCTGATGAGTAGTTATTGAACACCCAGTTTTGCTCCTTGGATTTCATGTTTCTGATCTTCTGTCTCAGGCTCCTTGGTGGATTTATGTTGTCTCCTGATCTCCGCTGCACATGGTCACCACTTTGGCCACTGCCACCCCCTATATGGCCCCTGACAGGGGGTCTCCCTGCTTGTGCCCATGATAGGGTTCAGGCGGAGCTGTCTTTTTAAAAAATGCTCACTAGGGGGCAGCACATAGAAAGGTTTAAAGCCACATGTACCCTTTTCATGGAGTGGATTCATTTAACTTTCTGAACAGTCATTTATTATGAAGGGAAAAATATGTATTCTGACATGAAATTCTTATCAAAGTATTTTAAAAAAATATTTTACTTATTTATTTGACAGAGATCACAAGTAGGCAGAGAGGCAGGCAGAGAGTGGAAGGGAAGCAGGCTCCCTACTGAGCAGAGAGCCTGATGTGGGGCTCCATCCCAGCACCCTGGGATCATGACCTGAGCCGAAGGCAGGCTTTAACCCACTGAGCCACCCAGGCGCCCCCAGAGTATTTTTATTAGACTTCTAGGACAAAAACAGCTAGATAATAATACTTTCCTGACACTCACTGGTTATAGAAATTTAACAAGGCTCTGTGGGAAGACAAAATAATATGGTGTTTACTTCAAAGAGGTAAAAACACATATTTTTCTCATCCTAAATGATCCCCCCATTCTTTTACTTGGAGGGGGAAAATGTTCTATCACATAGTTCTTTCTATTTCCTTCATGTCTTCCTTCTTTGAAATACCTACCACTACTGACAGCAAAGGATTTTCTAAGCAAAACAAAAATTTGTCCTTGCCAGAGGAAAAATAAGGGTCAACCATTGGCAGAGACTCCTATAGAGAGCTGAAACTGATGCAGTCCCGCTTTTCTTAGCATGCTCCTGGTACTTTGAATCTTGAATGGAAGAATCAGGGGAAATCGTGTTATGCTCTATGCACCACACTAGCCAATGTCACAGACAGAATCTTATTTATTTTTATTTTTATTTTATTAATTTTGAAGATGGGGGGACAGAGGGAGAAAGAATCTCAAGCAGACTTTGCACTGAGTGTGGAACTGGATGTGGGGACTGATCTCAGGACCCTGAGGTCATGACATGAGCCGAAATTAAGAGTTGGACACTTACCCAGCTGACCCACCCAGGTACCCCACAGACAGAATCTTATTTAAGAAAAAAAACTTCTATCACATTTAAACATCTAAAAATAATTTTCTACTTTCTCTTATAGTGATACACATACAAGCACACACCCTGCATGTAGTTTTTCTCAAAACTGATTGTGGAAAGTAGGAACGTTAATAGAGCTCAAGCTCATTTATCTCAGCAGACGAATTAGCCCGTAACCAAGGTTCAAAATAAATGCAGTTATCCCCATGTAGTGGCAACTAGAACTTCCTTTATCATCTAGCTCCAATCCTATAGCACACATGGAAGGAAAAGAAATGAGGTATCTGTAATGTTACATACAGAAAGAAACAATAAGAAACAGAAGCAATTAGATACAAATCATGGACATCAGCAGCTGAGGCTGCAAAGCGGTCAAGCAGAGAGCATAGAAAAGTGTCAAATTTCAGACTGTGGTCCTGAAAGTAGATAACAAAGAGGGGCTCCATGGGAAGGGAGAAATTCTTGAGAAAGAGAGAGTCGGACTTGGAAAGTAAAACGTTTCAATAAAATGTTCTTTCAAAACATGTGGTAGAGGGGAGCCTGGGTGTCTCAGTGGGTTAAAGCCTCTGCCTTCGGCTCAGGTCATAATCCCAGGGTTCTGGGATAGAGCCCCGCATGGGGCTCTCTGCTCAGCGGGGAGCCTGCTTCCTCCTTTCTCTCTCTGCCTGCCTCTCTGCCTACTTGTGATCTGTCAAATAAATAAATAAAAATCTTAAAAAAAAATAAAAATCTTAAAAAAAAGGGTGATAAATGATGATCACCCACTCAAATATTGTAAATGTATGTCATGAACATGAAAGTGGAGGGACAGTGGGGTCAAAGGACATCTCTGTCCTTTAAGCTAGTTCCACGTGAGGCCAGAGAGGAAGAACCAAGAATAAAGCTGATGTCGGAGAAGGACAAAAGGAAGCTGTAGCTGAGAGTGAATTGTTCTTTGTCCTTGAGATGAAATGGAATTTTGCACTGTTGGTTAGAAACGTGCATGGCACCGGTCCCAGAATGAATGTATTTTTTTAATGTCTTATTCTACAGATGGAATGGAATTAGATGACCAATGGCTCTGATAGATCCAGTAAGGGCAGAATGTGGATCTCACACTCAAACTCTGTATTTGGTCTGTCATGTGTTCCTCACCATGGGATCCTACATTAAAGATATTTTGTGTCTTTTAATCCTCAAGGCTCAAGGCATTGCCCATCACATACTTATCTCACATGGTTCCTGGGGACTCATTTGCCAAGAGCCCACCTTCAGAAGCAGGAGGCTCGGGGTGCGGCATACCCATAACAAACCTTCATTGTCTCGGAGACCAAGACCTCTGGGGCCTTATCGTGTCAAGAGTTATCAGTAAACACAGTCCAAGTAGGTTATTGGTTCTGTGGCCTTACTGAAAACACCACCATCCCCTTCCACCACCCCCACCTCCTCTGCTGAAGCCTGTTATCTTCTCCCACCACCACGGTGATAAAAAGACTTGACATTGGCTAGTTCTTCTGGATAAATGCTTGTAATAGACATGGCGGGATGGGAGGTGTTATCGCTCTAAGTGAAGGCGCCTCAACCTTGGTGTTTGGGGCACTAGTAACATTTGGCTAGGTAATTCCTTGTCTTGGGGGCTGGCCTGTGTATTGCAGGGTGTTTAGCAGCACTTGGTCTCTACCAGTTAGAAACCAGTGACACAAGAATATCTCCAGACACTGCTAAAGCTCCCCTGTGGGGCAAAATCACCCTGATTGAGAACCACTGCACTGGACTCTCATCTCTTACTCATTCCATGGGACTTGACTCCAAGAGCCTAGCAGAGAACTGAGAGAATGAGATGTTCTGGAGCTCAGGAAACCAGCAGCTCAGGCAGCTGTAGGAAGTGGCTATACAGAGTAAAAGTGAACTGGCTATTATGAGGCAGAGGAAACTTCCAGAGAACCACAGCAGACTGGAGGAGGAGAAGACAAGGATGAGGGGCAGAAAGAAAGACAACTGAAAGGAAGACAGAATATTGAGAGCAATGTGCCTTTTCCTGTGGGGCTTACGCAGATAACCAGAAGGCAAAAACCACAATGGACAGTCAGAAAACCTAGAATCTGGTCTCCACTCTGCTCACCTGTTAGTCTTTAGATCACGGCTTTACTCTTAGTTTCCTCATCTTTGAAACGTATCTCTGTTTCTGGATCTGATTATCTCACAGTGTTGTGTTAAGGTAACACATGAGAATATATCTTGTAACTGTGCTTCCTACGAAAGTGTCCAGAATTATTATTTTTGCATAGCTGTGCTTCACCTATAAGTTGGGAGTCTGAAAGCATGTAGCTCAAAACTGTGGAGGACTTGGGGGTAGAGGGAGTCAAATCCATCCGATGGGAGAATCATGTAGGTTCGTAAAAACCAAGGTCATGCTTCATAACCTAGCCCTAGACTCCTGGCTTGGGAGCAGTTTACGGAGGGCATCTAACAGTCAACAGTTAAATCTGAGTAGATTGGAGAGTAAAATTCAACTGTTAGCATCTACCATATAAAGGAATTTCTGTTAATCTCGATGTACATGTATAGGTCTTCCCAAAAAGGAAATCTTAAATCTTGTAATAAGATCATGCTACATCCATATTCTTTGTATTCCGTGGTGGAAGGAATACTTGCTGGCAAAAAGTTAGATAGATATTTTCAGTAACTCTGTACACAGAACAAGCATGGATTTTTTTCCCTCACTTATATTTCATTTATACAGGGAGCAGATAAAATCTTTTTAAAAAAAATTTATATATACATACATACATATGTATTCATATATAATGTATGTATATATATATAGTATATATGTGTATATGTGTGTGTGTGTGTATGTATGTGTGTGTATATATATATATATATATATATATATATATATATATAAATTTTTTTTTTTTTTTTAAGACCAGGATTGGCTAGTAGACAGGAGAACAAGTGAAAACACCAGGTCAAAAAACAACACCTCTTGGAACTTCCTAAAAGGTTCTATTGAGGATCAGCTCAAGTTTTAAGCAAGACTTAGTGTTTATTTGCTCAACTCTAGTAAAAATAACTAAACATGTTTGCCCTTGGCAGTCTAGACTTTTGTACCAGGCCAAAAGGAAAAACAACATCAGCTGAGATTAACTCAGTTCTTATTGGAATATAGCATGTGTGCCTAATTGAGAAGTATAGATACAAGCACAGTGATGGGATTATCCCCACCTTCTCTTTATGTAGAAAGTTAGACACCATTTCAAATTTTCAAACTTTCTGTCAACCAAGCTATAAATAAAAATATGTGGAAATGTGTTTTAGGCTTTCTATATCTGAAATGCCGCTGGAAACTACAGTCATACTGAGTTGGAAGCTGAGAGCTTAATTATAGTAAAATCTAGTAGTGTAGGAGGTAGCAGCTGAGATGCCAGACTGCTTTTCCTTTGTTTTTGGTCTGTGGGGAAGGATTCTAACCCTCCCCTTTTATACTTCTCCCTCTTTTCATTTTCCCAAACCAGAAAGCATAACCTATGTGAGCATTGTTACTGTAGCCATCTCCTGGAGGGTGGTTAATAAGAAACCATGGTTTAATGATACAAGGAATAGAATGGCTAGTTACCAGAAAGGCAAAGGTGACTTGGAGAATGTTACGAGGTTTTAAGGGGGAAAAAAAAAAGAAAAGTGCTCTAACTAACATTAGATATTTCCTAGATGTCTGTCAAATTCTAGGATTTTAATAAATGTATCCCCAGATTAGTACAGAGAGGAGAGTATTGTAGCTTTTGATGGAGAGGTGTATAGAAAAGTGCTGTGGGCACCCTCAGAATTAGTGGGTTTCCTATCACTGAATGATTCCTGATAAAAATAATGCTTTCTTCTGTGTTAAGGATATCCACAAAATGGATGGACAAACTTCCGTGATTCCTACTTCACTGGAAATTTTATGACTTAAGTGTGTTGTTAGATTCTTAGGACTTTCTTGGGGTCTTTTGGGTTCTCTCCTGGTCCTCTTCTCAAGCACCTTCTCTTATTTATAGTATCTTTGTTTCTATCCTTTAGCAAACTTGCTCTTTAATCTGAGATTCTATCATCCTTGCTTTCACTTCTGTGCCATTGCTTACTATTTCCTTTGGCTGGAATAAGCCCTTAAAAACTTTTTAATAAGAGAATGTACTTTTTAATAAAAATAATAATCTTATAATAATAATAATATATAATAATATATAATACATAATAATAATAATCTTTTTTCCTTTTTTCTTTTAAAGACTTTACTTATTTATTTGAGAGAGAGAGAGAGAGAGAACATGAGAAGGGAGAAGGTCAGAGAGAGAAGCAGACTCCCCGTGGAGCTGGGAGCCTGATGTGGGACTCCATACAGAAACTCTGGGATCATGACCCGAGCCGAAGGCAGCTGCTTAACCTACTGAGCCACCCAGGTGCCCAAGAATGTACTTTTCTTAGCCATATGGAGTCTTAGTTGTAGGTAGCTCATAACTATTGTTTTATTATTTCATTGATTTTAACGGTACACAAGTATGTGGGAACTCTATACTTTCTGCTCAATTTTTCCATTAACCTGAAACTACCTCTAATGAAAGAAATAAAGTCAGTTATAGATTTAAGAAGTAGTTGCTTGAAAACAGACAAGTAATGATCTGATTTACCATCTACATCTGCTTTTTCACACACCTGATGGTACTGAGCATGAAAACCTTAAGAAACTAAAGTAAACATGGTATTAGTGCAACCCAAGCAGACAGGCAGACACCTTCCCTGGTCATTGACTGTTCGTGCCAAGCATTACAGGGGAAGAACTGGTGATTCTCAGGATACCAGTGAAAATTTTTCTTTCTATGGAGTGGGATAGAGTCTCAAGCAAGCCAGTACTTCTATGTCATTGGAAGCAAATGGGTAATCTGCCATTTAAAGAAAGAAAAAATATTAGTCACCAGCTACACATCTTCTGAGAAAAAAATCCTAAATGATCATAGAACTACTATTGAAAAAATAGTATTAATATTACCGATGATGCTGACAATGATAACAGCAGTGACCATTTGCCAGAAGCCCACTATGATCTAGGAACTAAATATTTGGCCAAAGAGGTAGGCACATCATTACTGGCCCCATTTTTCAGAGGAAGGCTCACAAGGTTAAATCTCTTGTTGAAGGCTTGCAGCTATAAAAGAAGAGTATAATGTAAAAGCCTCTTTGGTATTATAGGTACTACTGATTCTAAGAGAATGTAGAAACAGAGGATTTGGAATTGGGAAAAAGCTCTGAAGGCCTCACTTCTTAGAACCGGACCCACCAAACGTATCTCATTTCTTGACCCTTAAGCTTTCCTTCATTTCAGGAGCTCTGCAGCACATTAGCCAAGGCGTGTGAGAGACTTCTGTCACAGTTATTTAAAACCCAGATTATATGAGAGCTTTAGCTTCCTTATGTCTACATTAAAGCCACAGCAGGAGGAAAGCTACATGGGTATCTGGTAAGTATTCTCTGCCTTGGGCAACCCCATCTCTCTGCATTTAAAAAAAGAGGGAAAATAACATATCCCTGTTATGACTGTGGGGAGGGGAAAAAAGCATAAAACTCAGATGGCTTTGTTAGAGATTCACACAAAACAACGATCTGAACAGACAAGTGCTTTTTACAGAACCGAAGCTCCTTTGCCAGCTCAGGCAGAACCTGAAAGGACGTTGGACCAGGATTTGTGCAAAGGGAATTGGATATCTTGATGTTCCTAACAAGATAGAACTCAACCAGACTGACAATGCTAACAAAAGCCATTTGGTGCTGGTGGCAGGCAGAGAAAGCCTTGAAGGAGAAGGTTAAATGGATGACTCAGCGCCTCTCTCCTTCCGTGGCAGTCACACCAGGGCAGTGGGATTTCAAAGAGTAGTCTCCCTGCGAAAAGAAAGGTGCAAATGTTCTGACTTCGCATTTCATTATGCTCTATTCTTTCCCAGCTACTTTCACATTTTATCCTCATGAAGAATTTGTGACAGCATTAAGGCAAATACTGTTATCCTTATTTATCCAAGAAAAAAAGAAAAACAAGACCCAGCGAAGTTCTTTGTCTTGGCTAAATTCAGGGAGCTAATAATCCAGGAGTGAGAACGGTACTGGAACCGGGAATGCTCGGACAGCTACTCTACTCATGGCTCATAATCCAAAGCAAGTAGAAGAAAAGAGTGGGGCCTCAGGGTCCAGGTAAGTGCAGAAGTGAGAAGTGCAGAAACCGGAGGAGAAAGAAGACCATCTCAAGCCCACCAACATTCACTCCTAGAATTGTGAACTGAAGTGCCTGGTTTTGGGGTTTTTCCGAAACAGACTCAAACAAAGATTGAAGTGCAGAAGGATTTAAGTGCAAGAAGTTTGATTGGGAGGTGGTGTTTTCGAGAAGAAAACAGAGGGTAGGAAACCGAGAAAGGGAAGGGAAGCCAGCCAGTAAAGGATGCATGATCAAAGCCAGTCACCACTGTTTGCTACCAGATCTTAATTCTAGTGGGGAACTCCCTGGGAGTTGATGAAGAAAATGTCCTTCATAGTCAGCTCCTCCAAGGGGTGAGGGTTGGGGAGGCTGCAGAGATTGTGCAAAGGGGAAACTGATTCCTCAGCACTTCAGGCCAGATTCATGCAGGTTCTAGCCCGTAGAGAAAACCCACAGCCAGTTGGAAATTAGTTGGTTTTCACTCCAGTGATACAATCATACGGGGCGTGGGTGAGTGCTGACAGTCTGCCTCACAGTATCTCCAGCAAAGGTCAAGAGTGGGAGAGAAGTACTCAAAGAGTAGGCTTAGAAAATGCTTATTCTTGGATGGAGAAGCCTAGTGTGGTAATTGGTTGCGTTTTCTCAGCATCAGAGGTCATATCAGAAGACCTCTTTTTAAAAATTTAATTAACCTTTGTTGAAAGGTTTGTTGAAATTAACCTCCCTCCTCCCTCTTTCTTAACCCCTGGCAACTACCGATCTGTTTTCTATCTCTACAGTTTGGCCATTTTAAGAATGTTATACAAATGTAATCATATAGTATGAACCTTTTGGAATTGGATCTTTTTTAATCAGCATAATTCTCTGGAAATTTATTCAAATTGCATGTATCTATAGTTCATTCCTTTTCATTTCTAAGTAGTTTGGTATGAATGTAATGCAGTTTGTTTAACCATTCAGCTATTGGAAGACACTAGAATTTTGCTAGTTTCTCCTATCATGCATAAAGCTGCTATGACCAATTTGTGCATAGGTTTATATGTGAACATAAGTTTTAACTTCTCTGAAATAAATGCTCCGGAGACAACTGTTGAGCTTTTTGGCAGTTTCATGTTCAACTTTTCCCCCCTCAATTGCCAGATGGCTTTCCAGAGTGGCTTTATCACTGCCTAGCCACATCAGTAAAATTTAAGAGATCCAGTTTCTTCGCATCTTCACCAGCATTTGGTGTTGTCACCATTTTTCATTGTAGGCATTCCAATAGGTGTCTGGTGATAGCTCATTGTGGTTTTAATGTTTATTTCACTGCTTGCTAGTGATGTAGAGCATATTTTCATATGCTTCTGAATATAGGGCCTCTGTCAAATATGGGATTTAACAAATATATTTCCAGTCTCAAATTTTTTTTTTTGTCTTCTAATTTCTAACAGGATATTTTGCAGGTCAAATTTCTTTCTTTTGATTAGATCCAATTTAACAATTTTTTTCCTCTTATGAATTGTGTTTTGGTGTCCAGTCTAAGAACACTTTGAGTAGTCCTAAGTCCCAAATGTATTATCCTATGTTCTTTTCTAAAAATTTGAAGCGGTGGAGGGTGGGAGGTTGGGGGAACCAGGTGGTAGGTATTAGAGAGGGCACGGATTGCATGGAGCACTGAGTGTGGTGCAAAAATAATGAGTACTGTTAAGCTGAAAAAAAATTTATAATTTTACATTAAGTCCATAACCCATCCATGTATAAGTTAAATTTTATATAAGTTAATTTTTGTATAATATGTGAGATAGAGATCAAGGGTTTTTTTTTGTTTGTTTGTTTACCAATGAATATTCAGTTGTTCCAGCACTGTTTATTGAAAAAGCAATCTTTCCTGCATTGAATTGTTTTTGTTCATTTGTCAAAATTTAATTGGACATATTTGTGTAGGTCATTTTCTGGGCTCTCTACTCTATTCTAGTGATCTTTGTATCCTTCCGTTAGTACTGTACTCTCTTAATTATTTCAGCTATGTAGAAAGCCTGAACATTAGGAAAAATGATTCCTCTACTTTATTTTTAATTTTCAAAATTATTTTGAAAAACAAAGGCCTAGAACTTTTTCCCTTCCCATATAAATTTTAGAATAAATTTGTCTATGTCTACATGAAATTAAAATTTTTAGTAGCATTTTGATAAACAGATAAATTTGTGGAGAACTGATATATTTGCTATGTGGCATATTCCAACCCATAATCATGGTAGAGTCTCTCCAAGTGCTTTTTTTTTTTTTTTTAAAGATTTTATTTATTTATTTGTCAGAAAGAGAGAGAGAGAATGCATACAAGCAGGCAGAGAGGCAGGCAGAAGCCGAGAGAGAGGCAGGCTCCCTGCTGAGCAAGGAGCCCGATGCGGGACTTGATTCCAGGACCCTAGAATCATGACCCGATCCGAAGGCAGTGTCTCAACCCACTGAGCCACCCAGGCATCCCTCTCCAAGTATTTAAGCCTGATTTTTTAAAATAGCGTTTTATAATTTTTACAGATTGACTATATTTTGTTACATTTTTATCTATTTCACTTTCTTTTGAGCAATTACAAATGGTACTACATGCTTTATTCCAGTTTCTGCTTGTTCATTGTCAATATACAGAAAAAACAGTTGGGATGCCTGGGTGGCTCAGTTGCTTAAGCAGCTGCCTTCAGCTCAGGGACCAAGGGCCACATCCATCTCCTTGCTCAGCAGGGAGCCTGCTTCTCCCTCTCCCTCTCCCTCTCCATCTGCCACTCCCCCTGCTTGTGCTCTCGAGACTATCTTAGGAGGTTTGTTTTGTAGATTCTTTGGAGTTTTCATTTGCAAATAGACATCATTTTCTTTCCTTCCTATTTGTACGTCTTCTGTTTCTTTTTCATGCCTAATTATGAGAGTGGCTAAAATTTCCAGGTCTGTGTTAAGTAAAAGTTGTGAGGAAGGATATCCCTGGCTTTTTTTCTGATCATATGGGCACACATTCTTTCACTATTAAATATGATGTTAGCTGTAAGTTATTTGTAGATGATCTTTATGAGATTAGAAAATTCTTCCTCTATTCCTGGTATACTGGGAATTTTTTTAATTACAAATGAAAGTTGAATTATGTTGAATATTTTTTCTGTGTTAATTGATATCTTACTATATTCTCTTCTTTAGTGGTTGTTGTGTGAACTAGGTTGGTTAAATTTTGAATATTGAACCAGCATATGTATGTGGAATAAATGTTATTTGGTGGTGATGTACTATTTCTTTTATATAATGTTTGAATTGATTGCTAAGATTTTGTTGAGTTCCCAGAATTCTGCTTCTCACTAGGATCAGAGAGTTTCAGATATTTGGAATCTATGACAAACAGATTTTATGATTTTCTCTCAGGCCCAGCCAGTCTTACTTCTTCTGTGAGGAAATGTCAGTTTTGGAATACTGGAAAGAGTCTTACCATACATTTTCTCTTGCTTGGTGATAATTAAAATATTTTATGAGGAAACAAATTATTTAATTCTACAATTAGAATAAACAGCTTAAGGTGCACCTGGGTGGCTCAGTGGTTAAGCCTCTGCCTTTGGCTCAGGTCATGATCTTAGGGTCCTGGGATTGGGCCTCACATCATGCTCTCTGTTCAGCGGGGATCCTGCTTCCCTCTCTCTCTGCCTGCCTCTCTGCCTACTTGTGATCTCTCTCTCTAATAAATAAAAATCTTAAAAAAAAAAAGAAATAAAAGAAATAAACAGTTTAAAATGCAAAACACCCATGGGAAAAAATACATCTGCAAGTTTTAAATTGGGAAAAGTAGTGATACAGACAACCTCTAATTTTGGTTACTGTGAATGGCAACATGTAGAAATATCTGGTATTTGACACGTCTCTAAGCCACCCATTATCCTGTATTTCTTCTTCTTCTTTTTTTTTTTTTTAAAGATTTTATTTATTTATTTGACACAGAGATCACAAGTAGGCAGGCAGAGATGGGGGAGAAGCAGGCTCCCTGCTGAGCAGAGAGCCCAATGCAGGGCTCGATCCCAGGACCTTGAGATCATGACTTGAGCCAAAGGCAGAGGCTTAATTCATTGAGCCACCCAGACACCCGTATCCCTATATTTCTTATCTCTTACTCTTTACTAACACACACTACATCAAACCCTCATTGTCAAACCAATTCTCCAAATGTTTAAAAATCACAGAAACCTGTTTATTAAATTTTAACATGGATGCGTAACACAAGTAAAACATATAGATCTGAATTGTTCTGGAAAAAGTGGGATGGCTGAGTGGGGGAGACTCAAGACCAACACATTTTTCTCTGCCAACAGTTTAAAAACCACTTTCTGAACACATTTTCTCCTGAAAAATATTAGGTTGGTTGTTGAAGGGGTGAGGAAATATTCAAGTAAGACAAATTCTTGTTAAAATTACATAGTTTTCAAAATCTGGACATGGAAGACTAATCAAAATCAATGCTAATATCACCTCTTTTGAATGACCTTTAAAACCAAAGTAAAACAGAATATTGGCAGGACTGAAGAAGGAGAATGTCTATGCAGACATTATGTTGACGTCACTGTGATGAAAGACACGCCCCGCATCTGAGTTTTGCCTGAAGACGGGAAGTTCTCTCTGTGAGCTCCAGAATCCCTTTCCTCACCTTTGCTGCTATCCTCCTGCACCAGTGTGAATCCAGTGATTTTGGGGTCACCACAGTCTGCTTTGGAGTGGGGGAGATTTTGAGGCATTCTTGGAGCTCAAACTTTAGTACTTATCACTAAGTAAATACATAAAATGTAATATGTATATTATATTACATATGTATGTATATAATATAATGTATTATATGTGTGTTGATGTGTGTCTATATACATATATATATATATGTATATAGACACACACAACACACATTATATGTCATATATAATGTATATAATACAAAACCTAGAAGGGACAATCTAACAATAGAAGTTGTGGTAGGGTGGTGACATTGACATTATGGGATTTTATTTCCCCATGAAGTTTGAAAATAGTATTCAAATTTAGAGTGTGGAGCTTAGTAAATTGTATACTTTATAGCTTTAATAGGAAACAGAGAAGACTCATTGTGGGGTCTTCTGCCCACCTCCTCACACTGCTGCCCCGCTGGAGGGCAGTCACAATTAGGGCTCCGCTAAATGTAAAAGAAAACATTTAATCTAGGCTCCATGATTGTAAAATATGTAGGGAAGAAGAGTTCTTGTATAGTGGAAAGATTCCTCTATTTTGAGGCAGGATGTTTATGTTTAATCCCTGGTCTGAGAATAACTAACAATGTGATTTTGAATAAATCACTTCATATCTCTAGCTACAAGATTTCTGTCGAACAGAATATTTACCTCCAAAGGATACATTGTTAGGTGCCTCAGAGTTTCACTGGCATCTCTCATGTTAGAGGACAGCAATTTCCTGTGTGCAACCAAACAGCTATGTACACTTGGCGGAATTAATCTTTGAGCACTACTGATGAAAACATTTTCAACAGTGGTTCCTGAATTTGACCAAGCTTTGGAAGTTTTAAAAACAGATTTAGACCCACCCCAAACTAAGTGAATCAGAATTTCCATGGGCGAGATCCAAGACTAAATGTTTTCAAAGTGTTCTACTGTGATTTTGATGATTGCCCAGATTTGGGGAAACCAGGACTTTTCAAACTTTAAAGTGCATGTGATTCACTCAGGCTTTAGCTAAAATGGATATTCTAATTCAGCAGACCTGGGGTGGGAACTGAGGTGCTGTATTTCCCAGGAGATACTCTTTAGATAACAAGGGTTGAACGTTCTTTGGTTCTACCTCTCTTTGAGAGGGCAAATCACACATGGTCAAGGGGATTCTCTCTAGGAAAAGGGAAAGATGATTTCAAACTCAGTGACTCCTTAGTTTGTGAGTATTTCAAATGACAAAGAACCACATAAATTATTCTTGGCAGGACTAAAAAATACATGGTCAAATGTGTAATTATAATGTCAACTCTGAGAAGGTATTAAAAGGAAGAAGGCACTTGATTTTTAAATACCATGCCTTGTTTTTATGAGATATTTTGGAAGGTAAGGGTGGGAGCCATGTTTTGTTTTATATATCCATTCCTAGGGCAACTTTGTTATTATCTTATAACAATTTAGAATTACTTCAGACAATGATCCAGGTAATATAATTCTTTTTTTGGTTGTTGTTGTTAATTTGAAGATTCCCTCAACAATGAAAACTTATTGGAAAATTCCATTTTTAATTATTCAAATTCAGATTCCTCATAAATATTGAAATGGGACTAGGAAACATTCTTAAAAATCCAAACATCTTAATTTTTGAAATAAGGGAAGATAAAAGGAATCTCACTTTGATGAATTTATCATGATCTAGGTTCTCATCCTGAACTTTGTGTCTTTAGACATTGTATTATAAAAAATTAACTAAAATCAACATTCTTCTTTTTTTAAAAGATTTTATTTATTTATTTGACAGAGAGAGACACAGGGAGAGAGGGAACACAAGCAGGGGGAGAGGGAGAGGGAGAAGCAGGGTCCCCACCCCCACCCCATGCCCGCCCAGCAGGGAGCCCGACATAACGGTTGATCCCAGGACCCTGGGACCATGACCTGAGCCAAAGGCAGATGCTTAACGACTGAGCCACCCAGGTACCCTTAATACCAACATTCTTAAATTATACTCAAGACCAAGGCAGTCTTGCCAAAATGGTGTGTTCCTGCTGAGTACCAGTCTAGTCTGCATTTTTGTTGGACATTTGAGTCAGTCTTTCAGGATGTTCTCATCCCTGGAAAGTGAATAATAAAGTCAGTGTTTCTTACTTTTTGCTGTTATTGCTGACCACCACAGACTCTCTTCCTAAAAACCCACTGAATAGTATTTTTCTCTTACTTTAGGAGAATAGAATTGATCACATTCCTCAGTTTCAGGATAATTATGGTCAGCATTCCAAGACTTCATGTTTATTTTGTGATGTTTATTATTTTTTCATTTGCCAGTCCCCAGGCTCAATTCCATTTCCTTATCCCCTCAGTAGGCACCCACTTTAGTATTTGTTCTTCCAATCCACCTTCCATACATGTTTTAATATTTGAAAAATAAGAGGTGTGATTTTTGTCAGTTTAATATACATATAAATTTAATGCTGTAAAATAAAAGTTATGGTTGCACTCTTTTTCTTATGTTTTTCATACAACATTATGTTCTTGATGACCAAGTTAGGAAGTCCAGTTATGGCTTCTGACTTCTACAATAACAGTTCCATCCTATGTATATATCAGATGTGACTTGGCCATTCCACTAGTGATGATCATGTTAGATTATTTCCAACTCTGCTACCACAAGCAGTCCTATGTGAACATTCTGGTGTCCTCAATCTTTTGACTGAGCTTTCTAGCTCATTAAAAATATATGTAATTAAGTTTTATTTTGGGATTTTTGTATTTTTTCTTGGTCATTTTAGGAGTTTCTTATAAATTCTCAGTATTAACGCTTGTCAGTTTTAAAAATTACAAATACTTTCCCCCGTTTGTCTTCTAACCATTTGATTTGTCTAAGATGTACTTAATTGAAGAGATATTTCAGTTTTGCTGTAGTCAAATGTATATATTTATTTCTTAACATCCTAAAAGTACAAACCATAGAGGAAAAATAAGTATGTATATTTGACTACACAATTATCAGTTATCTCTCAGATACATATAAAAGTTACATGTATACAAAAATCCATTTATGAATTCTCCACTTGTTTTACTGGTCTATTTCTCTATTCTTGTTCTAGCACCCCACAATTTTGAATATTTGTCTTTGTAATGTTGCTTAAGCACAAACACCTTTGCTCTTCTTTTTTTCAAAATGTATTAGCTATGCAGGGATCTTTTATTAACTAATATTAACTTTTGAATTAATTTATGAAGGTCCCTCCTTTCAGAAGTTTCTGAGATTTTGATTAGAATTTCATGGAGTGTATAATTTATCAATAATTTTAGAGGTGAACTGCTGTTAACCATACACATACAGACATCCATACTCTTTTATATCCTCAAACAGAATATTAAAAATTTTCTCTATAAACATCTTATGCTTTCTTTGTTAATTACTAGGAATGTTTGCAAATTTTGTAAAATATTTTATGTATTTGCTTATTACTGGACTAGAGGATTAGTATTAATTCTTCTATATGGTTCTTCTATTAAGTAAGTTCTATGAATAAGTTCTACTTAGGAAGTTCACACTCTGGACTTCTATTCAGAGTAATTTATAGTAATTCAGAGTAAATTATATAGTAATTTTCTTGGGGTTCACTGCAAATGAAATCATTAATAAATAATATCTTCTTGTTATTAAGTTTTTCTTTTTTGTCTTTTTTCACTAGGAAGACCTATATTACTTTTTTGAGGAATCACTTGTAAAGGCAAAGACTCTTGTCCAGCTCCTAAATTTATATAAAGTTTGTCAAAAATTTTCATATATATTTAAATACATACTTAAATAAAAAATATATAAATATATTTAAAATATATATTTAAAAATGATTGGGAGAAAATAAGATTAAGGAAGTTCTCTTCTACCATAATTTTCTAATAATTTTTATTATTAATAGATCTCAAACATTACAGCAGGCTTTATTTTAGAAAATCTTTTTATATTTTTCTCTTTTAAGTCTGTAATGTGGTGAATTACTTTGAGAGATTTTTTTTTGATGTTTACCTCCTCATATTTCTGAGTTATAACCCTACATTACTATCATGTATTAAAAAGATAATAAAACATTGAGGTAGAAGGAGACTGATCCTAGTATTACTTCTATTTTTCTAGAAGTCTGAAAATGTTCACAATAAAAATTTAATATTTAAACTTTAAAAATTTAAATAATAAACATGTTCAATTATAGGAACTTATTATTTTATTTAAGACTTTTATATCTATGTGATTTTTCTTAAATATGTTACTATCATTAGTTATTTCTTTTTCATGGCAGGGTGCTTCATTCTCAGAAAGATAAGTTTGTTTATTTACTTTCTAATATATTGTAAATTTACTTTATTTTTTAAGGGTCAGAGGACAATCTTATTTCCCTGAAAGCAAGCCATTATCCTTTCACATGTGCTCTCAAAATCCTATGAAAATCACACTACATTAAGAATACCTACTTCTTTTTGCTTCTGCTTAACTCAGAGTCCGTGAGATTTAGGGAGGTATGATAAAGAAAACAGAATAGTTTGTTTTGATTTTTAGTCTTCCCAATCTCTTTTCCATAAACTAGGCAGATATTCTAGCTTTTGGCATTGGCACAATAGTTTGGCCAAATGAACTCTTCTAAGATGACATTTATAAAATCTGTATATTAAATAAAATACAACTATTTGAAGGACCTGGAAAGTGACCAAATGTAGGTTGAAGGGAATCAACTCTTCAAAGATAGAAAAATACAACAGGTAAGATTTGCAAATTTACAGCAATTTCCTGAGCACATTTCTTGCAAGACTTGGGGTGGAAGACAGCCATAGCTCATTAAAAATATGTGAACCAGACCGCCAACTCATAAGCTTAGAGGAAGAACATCAACATTAACTTTGCACAAGCAGAAGGGTATGGTTGATAAAAACAACAAAAAAAATGAGTTAAAAAACAAAAATGACAGAATAAAGAAAATATCATATTTATGAAATTATCAACAAAATGGAAAGTATTTTTTTAGTCCAGTTAAAAAAGTAGGCACAGGTACACAAAAACAATAATAAGTTGACAAAAGGGAACAAATAGCAAAGTTAAATAATTTTAAGTTATCATATAACTGACTCTGTGTACTTTTACAAATAAATGTTAATGAAATGAATAAGTCTTTAGGAAAATAGACTTTATTAAAAATGCAGTTGATATAGCAGATCCAAGCAGACAAATTGCTATTGAAATAATACAGAAAGTTGTGTAATAGCTTCCCCTACATAAAATCACTGACCCAGATGATTTCATAGGGAAAATCTACTCAACCTATGAAAATCTAGATAACCCCAGTGTTTTTTTTAAGCTATTCTAGTACATGGGAAAAAAATTCCAAGTTCTTTTGTAATGTAAATATAACACTAAGACCAATATCAGATGAAAACTTCACCAAAGAATAATTAATTTTGCTTATAAATGTTGATGCAAAGTAATCACTTATAAAATCACAAAGCACACAGAATTAAATATACACTATCTTTGGATTCAGAGAGATTTATTTCAGCAATGCAAGGATGGTTTAATATTATGGGTTCCACTAATCTAAACTGTAGATTGATATTTCTAGGAGAAGAATTATATGGTAATCTCCATAGATTCTGAAAATGCATTTGACAAACATCAGTGCCGATTCCTGATTAAAATAAAATCAATGATGAAAAAAATAAAACAATATAACATTCACACTCTGATGCCAGCATTTTATTTGACAGGAAAGCTTTAAATACCCAACATGTCCCTCCTAAAGTCAGAAACCAAACAGAATTTCCTCTATTCTTGCTACTATTTGAAATTGCACCAGAAGTATTACTAAAAGAATTAGACTGTTAAAAATTATTGAAGACATAAGATTTATAAAAGGAAAGGTAAAACTGACTGTATCTATAGATGATATATATCTGAAAATCCCACATCAATAAAAAAACTACTACAAAACTACTACTACTTACTAAAGTAGAATATAAAAACAACACATATCTACCTGTCCTTTGTATATACAGACAATAACCAGTTAGACAATATAATCCAGGAGAAGAATCCATCTATACTCATAATAAAGAAAGTAAACCATTTCTTCATGAAGAAAGTTTTAAAATATTACTGAAAAACATAAAAGTTGACTTAAACAAATATATCAAGCTCCTGCTTAAAATTTAATATCACTTAGTTGTCAGCTCTAACTTATGTATTTAATGTAGTTCTAATAATATGCCAATGAGTTTTTGTTTTCTCAAATCACATGAATTGATTACAAAACTCATTTGGAAGAGTAAATAAATCAGAATACCTAAAAAATACTTTGAGGGAGACTAGTTCTGTTATATGCTAAAACATAATATAAAGCCTCTATAATTAAGGGGGTGTGATATTATTGAATACATAGAAAACTAATGCAATAGGATAAAGAAATTAAAAAAAAAAGACCACGAATATAGTAATTCTGTATATGACAAATATGGAAACTCAAATTCATGGATGGAAAGATAGACTTTTTAAAAAAGATCTTATTTATTTATTTGAGAGTAAGGGAGAAAATGAGCTCTGGCAAGGAACAGGGGGGAGGGGCAAAGGGAAAAGGAGAGGGAAAAGCAGACTCTTTGCTCAGCAGGGAGTCCAATGCAGGGCTCAATCCCAGGACCCTGAGATCATGACCTGAACCCAAGGCAGATGCTTAACCAACTGAGCCACCCAGGTGTCCCAGAAAGACAGGCTTTTTAATAAAATGTTTTGCAATAACTGGCTAGCCATTTGGAAAAAGACAAAATTCTATCCAGATTATAGAAAATAAGAAAAATTCATTTGGAAGAAATGAGAAAAATTCCAAAAAGAGTAACACCATACAAATGGAATTGTACAACGTCTAGAAGAAATCACATGTACATTCCTTTTTTTTGACAAGGTACAGGGAAAAAATTCCTAATTATGACTTAAAATTTGGAAGCAATAAGTGTTGATACATTCGGTCATATTAAAACAAAAACAAACTTCTTTGTAGCAAAACAAGCAAACAAAAAAAGACAAATGACACACTGGGGAGAAACTGTTGACTAAAAATGCTAATATGTAACAACATCCTAAGTATCAATAAGGAAAAAACAACTTGATTTTAAAGATGGACAAAAATGCAAACAATTTTCAAAAAAGAATGACAATGACCCTGATGAATGATGAATATGAAAAAGTGTTGCTCCAACTTTCTCATCATAAGAGAAATGCAAATTAAAACCATAGTGACATACTGTTTCTTACCATCAGTTTCACAGAATATTCTGTTGGTGTGGATCCAGGAAGACAGACACTCTCACACTTTGTTAGTGAAAATGCAAAATGGGGCAGCTCTTATAGAGGAGAATTTGACCATAGTTAGTGGAATTCCCACTAAAGTTTCTCCTTTGACATAGGATTCTCACTTTTGGAAATTTATCACAAATGTAAATTTCAAAAATAAAAAGTGACATATATACAAAATTATTCATTGTGGCATTATTTGTAATAATGAGAGACCAAAACAACTTGCATGGTTATTAATAGGCAACCGGTTGAATAACCATCACACAATCACACCATGGACGACTATGCAGTGGTAAAAAGGAATAAAGGTATTAGAGGGATCGCTATACATTATATTCATCTCCAAAATATATTGTTAAGTGAAAAAAACACGAAAATACAGAAAAATATGTATAGAATGTTAGCTTTTTGTATAAGAAAGAGAAACAGAGGGAAAAGATATATATAATTTGTAAAATACACATGTTTGCAAAAGGAAACAATGAAAGGAAATACAGAGTTAAGGCAAGAATTCTTCGAGATCCCTCACTGAGTTCTGAAGTCAGAACTATGTAAATAGCTTACATAGTAATATAGTTAAATAATGAAAAAAAAATAATCCTTTGGTATTGTTGAGAATTGAAAATAACAGAAACAAATGAGTATAACCATATATTAATTTGGTGGAAAAACCTTACAGAGAAGAGATTTTTTTTCTGCTTGATCTTAGAACCTAGAACTGTGATTATAAATCCTCAGCTATGTATAACTTAAGGACTAAAAACTGAAACAAATCTTTAACTTTATTGAATATTTTATTGTTAATTTCAAAAAACTACATTATTTTTTGGAGAATATTATATGTTTATTGTAGAATAAAGCACAGAATTGTATTAATATCCTTAGAAGATATTCAGATAACTAGCATTTTATATATGCAGGGAGAGCTTGAAGGAGACCAGCTGCCAAGAGGCAGCAGAACACGGGGGAATGCCAATGTTCCAGGCAGAAGTTATCACCGGAAACGAGGCCAAACCTGGTCTCAACAGACCAGATAATTGGAGACAGAAAGACAATGTTGGCAAGCTTACCATGATGCTTGGTCCTTGTTTGTTTCAAGATAAAATGAAATCAACAAACAGTTATGTATTCAATCTACGATCGAAGCAAGTTACAGTTGTTTCTAGTATTCATTCAATGAAACAAAAACATTTTTGATGGCTATCCCCTTCTTTTTTTTTTATTTTTTTTTTAAGATTTCTAATTATTTGACAGAGCAAGAGGGAACACAGGCAAGGGAATGGGAGAGGAAGAAGCAGGCTTCCCACTGAGCAGAGAGCCCAATGCAGGGCTTGATCCCAGGACCCTGGAATCGTGACCTGAGCCAAAGGCAGACACTTAATGACTGAGCTGCCCAGGTGCTTCATGCTATCACCTTCTAATAATTTCTTAAATGCTGAAATACATGACGAATTTACTTTTCAACCCTGCATTCAAATTCAAAAATTAGGATTCTGTTAGACTTTTCTTCTGTTTTATTTTTCCAGTCCTTTCTTTTTCTTCTTTTCAAGTCTCCTGATCTAAATTTCAATTCCAGGGCACAGCAAAATACCATATAAATATCAGTAAAGCTTCAAGGATAGATACAAGAATTCAATAAAGGGTAAGGATTGTGCACATTAGATGGAAGTCAGAGGTGTCATATGGACGGATGGGGTGTGGAATCAGCCTGCAGCTAAAGGCAGTAGCTTAGGGAACATGGGCATTTTCAACAAAGCAAAGTTGTGTGCGAAACAGGTGCAACGTTATGTCCTGTATCCAGAGGTGGAAATGGTCTTTTATTCCCCTCCCTTGTTTAAAGTGGAACACAGAAGTTTGAAGAAGACATTTTTTGCTTGTGAAAAGTCCTTGTCAGGCTCAGCATGATTTATCAGTTGGGTTGGCATATGGCGTTTTGGCTCTTCTAAAGGTGGAGCCTCTGTCTCTACTCCAAACATGGCATGCTAGTTTTCCATTTGCTCAAATCCAGAAACATCTTCCACCATGGAGCATTCAACCACCCATCTTCATCTCTTTTTCTTGCCCCCTGCCCCAACACTTTCCAACTTCAAGGTACTATGAAGCCCAAGCGAGTAAAGTTTCCTCAAAGTGTATAGAGTTTTCAGGATAGCTTTTATTTCTTTGCTCCATGGAAGTGGAAAAGTGTATGTAGCTTCTTGTGCTTAAGAATTAGGAGAATTACACACAACAGAGAAGAAAAAATGAGGGAGAGATGGAAGCCAAGTAATCAGCCTGTCCTTATTTTGTTTAGAATTAAGATGTACAGTGTATACATATTTGGGGGTGTGGTCTTAACTATCAAACCCTCCCTGCTCCACATCTTGTGTATTGAGGTGATGATGTGATGTGGCTTGACAAAAACAAAAAGTCAGGTGTGCCTGGGTGGCTCAGTCAGTTAAGTGTCTGCCTTTGGCTCAGGTCATGATCCTGGGGCATGGGATCCTGGAATCCTGGAATCCTGGAATTGAGCCCCACATAGGGCTCCATGCTCAGCAGGGAGTCTGCTTCTCCCTCTCCCTCTATCCTTCCCCTCTACTCATTCTCTCTCTCTCTCTCTCTCTCAAATAAATAAATGAATAAAACCTTTTAAAAAATTAGAAAAACAGGGCCCCTCAATTTGGTATGTATAATATTGTACCCTAACTTTCAATTTTCATTTTAGTCCCTGTAGGTGGTTTAGAAATTCAAGTAGATCCAAGGGCTCAAATCATACACATACATACGTACATACAGGCACAGAGCAGTCCCATGACCCACCCTCTTGTCCGGAGCCCTATTTCCCAGGGAAAACTGTTTTTCAGAATTCTTAGCTACTGCTCCTAGTATTTACTTTCATATTTCTGAGTAGTATGCTTATTGGCTATTTCTTGATTTATTTCAAGTTAGGATATTTTGTGATGGCTTCCTGCTTGGGGAGGTGATTTTCTCCTCTGTGTTATATCTTGCTCTCATGACCTCTGCTTTGCCATCATTCCAATGTACTTATTGGACACATTTTGGTTAAATCAGTGTTAGGTTTAGATTATTAGAACTACGCATGTATCGTTCACTGAGGCACTTGGTGCGTTATGATTACATTATTTTGTATAACTCTTAATTTCTCCTGGAGTTAACAATTGGCTCCTTTTTTCATTTGTTTAGTTTTTTAATGTATCTAGAAACTTCAGAAGGGGAGCGAAAGCACTGAACCTCAGTGCACCTCTGAGGTCATGGGCTTTGGAAGCATCACCAGCAACCTCATTTCTAGAATTTGGCTGAGAGTATTTCTCCAGCTAGCATGTATGTGGGGTCCATGGGGAAACTGCTCCTCCAACACTGGATTCATAGGCAACATACAGCAGAGGGCTGGGATGCCTTGGGATCTTACAGGGAGGCAGAAATAGATTAAAAGCCTGCAAAGAGGGGAGGAGTCAAGATGGCGGAGAAGTAGCAGGCTGAGACTGCTTCAGCTAGCTGGAGATCAGCTAGATAGCTTATCTAAAGATTGCAAACACCTGAAAATCCATCGGCAGATCGAAGAGAAGAAGAACAGCAATTCTGGAAACAGAAAAACAACCACTTTCTGAAAGGTAGGACCGGCGGAGAAGTGAATCCAAAGCGACGGGAAGATAGACCCCGGGGGGAGGGGCCGGCTCCCAGCAAGCGGCGGAGCAACGGTGCACAAAATCAGGACTTTTAAAAGTCTGTTCCGCTGAGGGACATCGCTCCAGAGGCTAAACCGGGGCGAAGCCCACGCGGGTTCAGCGTGGCCTCGGTCCCGCAGGGTCACAGAAGGAGCAGGGGTGTCTGAGTGTCGCAGACCTTGCGGGTATTGGAACGGGAAAGCCGGCTACAGAGACAGAGCTGACAGTAAGCTCACAGCTCGGTGTTACCTTGAACTGGTCGCAGGCTCGGAGAGCTCGGAGCGCGGCCGGAGGTCAGGCAGACGGGAGTAACTGGGCGCTGTTCTCTGAGGGCGCACTAGGAGTGCGGCCCTGGGCTCTCGGCTCCTCCGGGCCGGAGACCAGGAGGCCGCCATTTGTATTCCCGTCCTCCGGAACTCTACGGAAAGCGCTCAGGGAACAAAAGCTCCTGAAAGCAAACCCGAGCGGATTACTCACCCCGGCCCCGGGTAAGGGCGGTGTAATTCTGCCTGGGGCAAAGACACTTGAGAATCACTACAACAGGCCCCTCCCCCAGAAGATCAACAAGAAATCCAGCCGAGACCAAGCTCACCTACCAAGGAGTGCGGTTTCAATACCAAGGAGAGCAGCAGAATTCCAGAGGAGGAGAAAGCCAAGCACGGAACTCATGGCTTTTTCCCTGTGATTTTTTTTTAGTCTTGCAGTTAATTTAATTTTTTTCTTTTCCATTTTTTTTTTTTTTCTCGCCTTCGGGTAAAATTTTTTTTTTTAACTGTTACCTTTTTCTTTTTTAACGATTTTTTACTAGTTTATCTAATATATATATTTTTTCTTTTTTACATTTTTCTTAGGTGTTTTCCTTTTTTTTTTTAATTCTTTTCTTTTTTCTTTTTTTTTTTCTTTTTTCTTTTTTTTTTCTTTCTTCCTTTTTGAACCTCTTTTTATCCTCTTTCTCCCCCCTCACGATTTTGGATCTCTTCTAATTTGGTTAAAGCATTTTTTCCTGGGGTTGTTGCCACCCTTTTAGTATTTTACTTGCCCCTTCATATACTCTTATCTGGACAAAATGACAACGGAAAAATTCAACACAAAAAAAAGAACAAGAGGCAGTACCGAAGGCTAGGGACCTAATCAATACAGACATTGGTAATATGTCAGATCTAGAGTTCAGAATGACAATTCTCAAGGTTCTAGCCGGGCTCGAAAAAGGCATGGAAGATATTAGAGAAACCCTCTCGAAAGATATAAAAGCCCTTTCTGGAGAAATAAAAGAACTAAAATCTAACCAAGTTGAAATAAAAAAAGCTATTAATGAAGTGCAATCAAAAATGGAGGCTCTCACTGCTAGGATAAATGAGGCAGAAGAAAGAATTAGTGATATAGAAGACCAAATGACAGAGAATAAAGAAGCTGAGCAAAAGAGGGACAAACAGCTACTGGACCACGAGGGGAGAATTCGAGAGATAAGTGACACCATAAGACGAAACAACATTAGAATAATTGGGATTCCAGAAGAAGAAGAAAGAGAGAGGGGAGCAGAAGGTATACTGGAGAGAATTATTGGGGAGAATTTCCCCAATATGGCAAAGGGAATGAGCATCAAAATTCAGGAGGTTCAGAGAATGCCCCTCAAAATCAATAGGAATAGGCCCACACCCCGTCACCTAATAGTAAAATTTACAAGTCTCAGTGACAAAGAGAAAATCCTGAAAGCAGCCAGGGAAAAGAAGTCTGTAACATACAATGGTAAAAATATTAGATTGGCAGCTGACTTATCCACAGAGACCTGGCAGGCCAGAAAGAGCTGGCATGATATTTTCAGAGCACTAAACGAGAAAAACATGCAGCCAAGAATACTATATCCAGCCAGGCTATCATTGAAAATAGAAGGAGAGATTAAAAGCTTCCAGGACAAACAAAAACTGAAAGAATTTGCAAATACCAAACCAGCTCTACAGGAAATATTGAAAGGGGTCCTCTAAGCAAAGAGAGAGCCTACAAGTGGTAGATCAGAAAGGAACAGAGACCATAAACAGTAACAGTCAACTTACAGGCAATACAATGGCACTAAATTCATATCTCTCAATAGTTACCCTGAATGTTAATGGGCTAAATGCCCCTGTCAAAAGACACAGGGTATCAGAATGGATACAAAAACAAAACCCATCTATATGTTGCCTCCAAGAAACTAATTTTAAGCCCGAAGACACCTCCAGATTTAAAGTGAGGGGGTGGAAAAGAATTTACCATGCTAAGGACATCAGAAGAAAGCAGGAGTGGCAATCCTTATATCAGATCAATTAGATTTTAAGCCAAAGACTATAATAAGAGATGAGGAAGGACACTATATCATACTCAAAGGGTCTGTCCAACAAGAAGATTTAACAATTTTAAATATCTATGCCCCCAACGTGGGAGCAGCCAACTATATAAACCAATTAATAACAAAATCAAAGAAACACATCAACAATAATACAATAATAGTAGGGGACTTTAACACTCCCCTCACTGAAATGGACAGATCATCCAAGCAAAAGATCAGCAAGGAAATAAAGGCCTTAAACGACACACTGGACCAGATGGACATCACAGATATATTCAGAATATTTCATCCCAAAGCAACAGAATACACATTCTTCTCTAGTGCACATGGAACATTCTCCAGAATAGATCACATCCTCGGTCCTAGATCAGGACTCAACCGGTATCAAAAGATTGGGATCATTCCCTGCATATTTTCAGACCACAATGCTCTAAAGCTAGAACTCAACCACAAAAGGAAGTTTGGAAAGAACCCAAATACATGGAGACTAAACAGCATCCTTCTAAAGAATGAATGGGTCAACCGGGAAATTAAAGAAGAATTGAAAAAAATCATGGAAACAAATGATAATGAAAATACAACGGTTCAAAATCTGTGGGACACAACAAAGGCAGTCCTGAGAGGAAAATATATAGCGGTACAAGCCTTTCTCAAGAAACAAGAAAGGTCTCAGGTACACAACCTAACCCTACACCTAAAGGAGCTGGAGAAAGAACAAGAAAGAAACCCTAAGCCCAGCAGGAGAAGAGAAATCATAAAGATCAGAGCAGAAATCAATGAAATAGAAACCAAAAAAACAATAGAACAAATCAACGAAACTAGGAGCTGGTTCTTTGAAAGAATTAATAAAATTGATAAACCCCTGGCCCGACTTATCAAAAAGAAAAGAGAAAGGACCCAAATAAATAAAATCATGAATGAAAGAGGAGAGATCACAACTAACACCAAAGAAATACAAACTATTATAAGAACATACTATGAGCAACTCTACGCCAATAAATTTGACAATCTGGAAGAAATGGATGCATTCCTAGAAACATATAAACTACCACAACTGAACCAGGAAGAAATAGAAAGCCTGAACAGACCCATAACCAGTAAGGAGATTGAAACAGTCATTAAAAATCTCCAAACAAACAAAAGCCCAGGGCCAGACGGCTTCCCGGGGGAATTCTACCAAACATTTAAAGAAGAACTAATTCCTATTCTCCTGAAACTGTTCCAAAAAATAGAAATGGAAGGAAAACTTCCAAACTCATTTTATGAGGCCAGCATCACCTTGATCCTAAAACCAGACAAGGATCCCACCAAAAAAGAGAGCTATAGACCGATATCCTTGATGAACACAGATGCGAAAATACTCAACAAAATACTAGCCAATAGGATTCAACAGTACATTAAAAAGATTATTCACCACGACCAAGTGGGATTTATTCCAGGGCTGCAAGGTTGGTTCAACATCCGCAAATCAGTCAATGTGATACAACACATCAATAAAAGAAAGAACAAGAACCATATGATACTCTCAATAGATGCTGAAAAAGCATTTGACAAAGTACAGCATCCCTTCCTGATCAAAACTCTTCAAAGTGTAGGGATAGAGGGCACATACCTCAATATCATCAAAGCCATCTACGAAAAACCCACCGCAAATATCATTCTCAATGGAGAAAAACTGAAAGCTTTTCCGCTAAGGTCAGGAACACGGCAGGGATGTCCATTATCACCACTGCTATTCAACATAGTACTAGAGGTCCTAGCCTCAGCAATCAGACAACAAAAGGAAATTAAAGGCATCCAAATCGGCAAAGAAGAAGTCAAATTATCACTCTTCGCAGATGATATGATACTATATGTGGAAAACCCAAAAGACTCCACTCCAAAACTGCTAGAACTTATACAGGAATTCAGTAAAGTGTCAGGATATAAAATCAATGCACAGAAATCAGTTGCATTTCTCTACACCAACAGCAAGACAGAAGAAAGAGAAATTAAGGAGTCCATCCCATTTACAATTGCACCCCAAACCATAAGATACCTAGGAATAAACCTAACCAAAGAGGCACAGAATCTATACTCAGAAAACTATAAAGTACTCATGAAAGAAATTGAGGAAGACACAAAGAAATGGAAAAATGTTCCATGCTCCTGGATTGGAAGAATAAATATTGTGAAAATGTCTATGCTACCTAAAGCAATCTACACATTTAATGCAATTCCTATCAAAGTACCATCCATCTTTTTCAAAGAAATGGAACAAATAATGCTAAAATTTATATGGAACCAGAAAAGACCTCGAATAGCCAAAGGGATATTGAAAAAGAAAGCCAACGTTGGTGGCATCACAATTCCGGACTTCAAGCTCTATTACAAAGCTGTCGTCATCAAGACAGCATGGTACTGGCACAAAAACAGACACATAGATCAATGGAACAGAATAGAGAGCCCAGAAATAGACCCTCAACTCTATGGTCAACTAATCTTCGACAAAGCAGGAAAGAATGTCCAATGGCAAAAAGACAGCTTCTTCAATAAATGGTGCTGGGAAAATTGGACAGCCACATGCAGAAAAATGAAATTGGACCATTTCCTTACACCACACACAAAAATAGACTCAAAATGGATGAAGGACCTCAATGTGCGAAAGGAATCCATCAAAATCCTTGAGGAGAACACAGGCAGCAACCTCTTTGACCTCAACCGCAGCAACATCTTCCTAGGAACAACGCAAAAGGCAAGGGAAGCAAGGGCAAAAATGAACTATTGGGATTTCATCAAGATCAAAAGCTTTTGCACAGCAAAGGAAACAGTTAACAAAATCAAAAGACAACTGACAGAATGGGAGAAGATATTTGCAAATGACATATCAGATAAAGGACTAGTGTCCAGAATCTATAAAGAACTTAGCAAACTCAACACCCAAAGAACAAATAATCCAATCAAGAAATGGGCAGAAGACATGAACAGACATTTCTGCAAAGAAGACATCCAGATGGCCAACAGACACATGAAAAAGTGCTCCATATCACTCGGCATCAGGGAAATACAAATCAAAACCACAATGAGATATCACCTCACACCAGTCAGAATGGCTAAAATCAACAAGTCAGGAAATGACAGATGCTGGCGAGGATGCGGAGAAAGGGGAACCCTCCTACACTGTTGGTGGGAATGCAAGCTGGTGCAGCCACTCTGGAAAACAGCATGGAGGTTCCTCAAAATGTTGAAAATAGAACTGCCCTATGACCCAGCAATTGCACTATTGGGTATTTACCCTAAGGATACAAACGTAGTGATCCAAAAGGGCACATGCACCTGAATGTTTACAGCAGCAATGTCCACAATAGCCAAACTATGGAAAGAACCTAGATGTCCATCAACAGATGAATGGATCAAGAAGATGTGGTATATATACACAATGGAATACTATGCAGCCATCAAAAGAAATGAAATCTTGCCATTTGCGACAACATGGATGGAACTAGAGCGTATCATGCTTAGCGAAATAAGTCAAGCAGAGAAAGACAACTATCATATGATCTCCTTGATATGAGGAAGTGGTGATGCAACATGGGGGCTTAAGTGGGTAGGAGAAGAATAAAGGAAACAAGATGGGATTGGGAGGGAGACAAACCATAAGTGACTTTTAATCTCACAAAACAAACTGAGGGTTGCTGGGGGGAGGGGGTTTGGGAGAAGGGGGTGGGATTATGGACATTGGGGAGGGTATGTGCTTTGGTGAGTGCTGTGAAGTGTGTAAACCTGGTGATTCACAGACCTGTACCCCTGGGGATAGAGTATTATGCCTCCATCAGAAAGGATGAATACCCAACTTTTGTAGCAACATGGACGGGACTGGAAGAGATTATGCTGAGTGAAATAAGTCAAGCAGAGAGAGTCAATTATCATATGGTTTCACTTATTTGTGGAGCATAACAAATAGCATGGAGGACATGGGGACTTAGAGTGGAGAAGGGAGTTGGGGGAAATTGGAAGGGGAGGTGAACCATGAGAGACTATGGACTCTGAAAAACAATCTGAGGGTTTTGAAGGCAGGGGGGTGGGAGGTTGGGGTACCAGGTGGTGGGTATTATAGAGGGCACGGATTGCATGGAGCACGGGGTGTGGTGCAAAAATAATGAATACTGTTATGCTGGAAATAAAAAAAAAAAAAAAAAAAAAAAAAAGCCTGCAAAGAAAGAAGGGCAGTCAGTGTTTGAGAAGCTGCAGGCTAAAGATGAGAGGAGATTTACTTATAAGAAGCACCAGTGGTTGCATGAGAAATAATTTATACAAATTCCATGCCTAGAGTGCTAAGTACATAGAGCTCAAAGGGAAAATGGAAATTAAGACTTTTTAAATATGTAGGATCAAAAGGCAAAAAGAAGGCTCATGGAGACTGGAATGTCTAAATGCTCTGAGTGATAAAGCAGTGCATATGATAAATATATATATGTGTATATATATATATATATATATATATTTTTTTTTTTTTTTTTCCTTCAGATAGGAGAAGTGTATTTTGACAATTTACCTCTCACTGGGAGATTTCTTGGAAATGAGTTTCATCTCACAGATTGCAAGCTTCAGACTACTGTTCAGAGAATGAATGGCATCCTGATTCACTGAAGGCAAGATATATTTTTCCTTTTTTCTCTTATACTTCCTGTCTCCCCTTCTTTCCAAGATAGGATCAAGCTTTTGCCTTGGTACACTTTCATAGGTATGGGTAGTCTTGAGTTCTGGAATAATTTTGTTCCTAGAAATTTGGCCATGGGGGCCAAAATTGTGTGTTATAAATTTAATGGAGATGAGGGCAGTGATATAATAGCCTATGTCATTTTCAGTAGGACTGGAAAGAGAGGTACACAACAATTTTCGAGTAGAAATAACAATTTGGGAGGCACCAGTAGGGGACAGCACAGGACGCAACAGCTGATGAAGAAACCCAGATTAAATGAGTGTCCTCTGTGTTGAGCTAAAGAGAAAACAGAATTTGAACTTTGACTTTTTAGTGCATAAGAAAGATATTCTATCTAAAAATTTAATTCTCTCTGGCAACTTCATACATGGAAGATCTATATGTTATTAATTTTCATCACATTGTATCATTTAGAGATAATATTTATGCTGTGATTGGGTATCACCTATAATCTTGCATGAGTTATAATAGATTAAAATAGCATAATTTTGGAAATGAGACATAGAAAAAAGTTGACTTTTTGTATAGACAGCATAACTTCGAATTAGTTAATGGTTTGTTCTGACCCATATCAGATCATTCTTGGGAGAACGTCTGAGTGACCATTTCATGAATTTCAGGAGAATGTATCAGGGCCTTGAACATGGTATGGCATGGCCCTGTGAAGGATAGCCAAGAGGGCCATTCACACTCTTGGTTGACAAGATGCTTGGCTATACAGTCTGCTGGCTATGACAGAACAAAAATTTGTGGAATCTTAATGACACTGCATGATACTACATTGCTATTTTGGCCCAGAAGGGAGGATATTTCAATTTTCCATCACACTTGGGTAATAAGAGAGTGTTAACCTCTACCTCACATCCTTGTTCTCCTGTTCAGATGGAGGAGGCGTAACGAGAGTCTGTGCATTTATTGGGTCATGGCTTTTTACTAGTTTATAGAGCACTTTGCTTTACAACTAGGAAAATGACACTGCTGGGTCAAAAAGGCAGTTGACTTATCTTGTTCTTCTAGGGCCCTTGAGAAAAAAAAAAAAAAAAAAGATAAAGGCTTTACCTGGAAGAGCCAACGAAGTCTCTGCTTTCTCTATTCCAGTTTCTTAGCCTGGATCAGTAAGTCAAGCCAGCCCTGTGTATTTTTGATGTCTTCAGTTTAAGATTAGGGGAAAAATGGCCTTTCATGTTGTTAAAGTCAGTCTTACCAAAGGACACTGCACTTTAGGAGAGAAATGATCACCTGACTAACCATAAATAAAGCTGACATGTTGAGTTCCACTAGCTATAATATCATTGTTCCTATTCTTTCTTATGGGGAGGGTGAGTCTTACTACTCCTTTCTTGGCAAAGCTAGAAAAGTAACTTAGCCACTGCACCTGTGGCTGCCATGCACATCTGCAGGAACTTCCCTGGGCATACCAGAAGGATCTGTGATAAAGTGAGGCTTGATCCTCAATTACAGTCTCCTGGGGCATTTTTAATAATTCTGATGCTCAGCCCTGCTCTCCAGAGATTTGAGTTAATTGGACTGACTTGGGGGTCCTAGCATCAGTGTTTCTACAAAGTTCTTGGAATTTGTAAAATGCAACAAGCTTGAGACCTAAATAAAATTAGAACCTGAACAACAAGTGCTCTTACTTCACCTGAAGCAGGCAAGGAACATGGCTTCTCAGTAATAAGAATGCTATTTTAATTAAGGCTTCTTTTTTCTTCTCCCATTCCCTCACCCTAGTGTCCTCATGGAAGAACTGGCACTACTAATTTATAGACTCTACATGTTCCAGGAGCTGTAAAGGGCATGGACTCAGGTGTTAAATTCTTACCATAATAGCTGTATTTTCATCTTATTGAAGAATCAAAAGCTAAAGGTAGAATCATTTCCTAAAAGCCCACACTGGTAAGACTGATAAGAAAAATAGGATTAGAACACTGGTCAGTTTGAATTATAGTATTATTTTATTTTCAGACTTACTTGCTACATAGTTTTTAAAGTTTATATGTCAGTGTTGTATCTTTATTGAAATTATTGTTATTTGCAGCTGTTCTAAGAAAGGGGAATGTCTAAAGATGGCTTTACTACTATCTTTAGTTATAAGTCAAGGACGAAATTTTATCGTGATTATTACCTGCAGCCCTCCAAGTGCCAGAGGAGGGATAGGCTGGTAATTAAAAAAGCAAACATTTTGCACTGCTTCAAGCCTTAGCCCTGATGTATGTGTAACCTTGAGAAGTTTACTTAATGCATTCATGCCTCAATTTCTCCATCCTGAGAGTGGGGATGCTTTCTGCTTTGTTCTGAAAATTAAACATATTCATATAAATTAAAGGTTAAGAACACAGTCCTAATTGACAAAATGTCAGCTATTATCTTGGCGTTGATGAATATTTGATGAGTAATATCTGAACTGGTAACGCCTGAAAGTTCCATGTTGATACATTGATGACCTTCATCAGAGTAGAAAACCCAATAAGATAGGTAAATTCTAACCCCTATTAAAAGGATTTGCTCACTGAAAGACTTAAAAGGGGTTTTAACATTTTTTGAGCATTTGGTTGAATCCTGGCACTAATATTATTATTTCCATAACTCTAGATGTATTATTTCTCAACTGTAAAGTGAAGGAAATATTTTTCCACACAATATAATGCTTAAAATATTTAGAGAAAAGTCATTTATGATCTTTAAGTGTTTTTCACATGATGTTTAAGTATTAACGCTATTAAGTGTCACTGGGTTATTGGTTTTAGGTACTGATTTTAGATGTTGTGTACTAAGGTTTTCCACTGATCTACCTATGCTCCTGTCTTTGGCCTTACCCCCATTTCTCATTTTTAATACCTTCAGGCCATTGCTGTTGAAGTCTAGTAGCCTAAATAATGTTTTCTTGGCTAAAGGTATTGAAAGCTACCCAAATATTTTTACTTTATAGTAGAACACAAACCAAAACTAATTTGACTACAGGTGTGAAATCTCATGGGCCTTGGCAGGATTAACAAATTCTTGCTGCTTGTTGGGCGCCTGGGTGGCTCAGTGGGTTAAGCCGCTGCCTTCGGCTCAGGTCATGATCTCAGGGTCCTGGGATCGAGTCCCGCATCGGGCTCTCTGCTCAGCAGGGAGCCTGCTTCCTCCTCTCTCCTCTCTCTATCTCTCTGCCTGCCTCTCTGCCTACTTGTAATCTCTGTCTGTCAAATAAAATTAAAAAATCTTTAAAAAAAAAAAAAAAACAAAAAAAAACCAAATTCTTGCTGCTTGTGGAATGAGCTGAATATTTGTGACTCTGCCCCTGAGGGAGGATTGTGGCTTAAGAAACTCAAAACTTGTAATGGCCACATGCCAGTGCTTTGAGGTAGAGTCTCTGAAAGTCTCCACAGAGCCTCTGTTGGCCAGCTTCATGACTCCAATCGCTGTCTGCAAAATCAGCGAGAAGTGGCTGATAGGTTGTATTAATTGCAAGTACTATAGCTTCCTTGTGCTGGTTTAAAAAGTAAATGTGAGGTCAAGGACTGTAATACGGAGTGATGTGAATTCCCCTTGAGAATATTTTAAATGTATTTTGGCAAGAGTACCAATGTGTCCCTGTGATTTGTAAAATTATTTAAATCTACTTTGTGGCACCAAAGGTCATTACCTGGGGCTCTAACTATTAACTTATAATCAATCTTTCTAACTTCGGTCACCTTTTAAAATATTTCATAGTAATTATAAAGATATAAAATCACAGATGTGAGTATCTCTTTTTCATAAGCTTATAATATCAGTTTGAGTCAGTAAGAATATCAGGCCACTATAAATTTATTCTTTAGGTAGCAAGGTAACACATAAAATACAGACAATATACATAGCAGTATAAATATTCGATGTCACAATTTTCAAAGATAAGACATATAGTCTGATAAGTCTTCAGGAGAAAGGAATGGCTTGAAGGAAAAGCCTTGAAGAAGATGTTTTGGCAAGATTATTGTCATATGGTAATGACAGGAGGAAAGGTATTGACACAGGAATGTTAGATATCATCACAAATAATAAGTCGATATGTCAATTGGAGGAAAGATTTGTGCTCAATTTCAGATCCCTTTTAAGAAAAATCCACTGATAAATGTACTTACCCTTTTGATGTAATCTTATTCATTGACACAAGTCATTTTGAAGATGCTTCTTTAGTATACTTTAAGAGCATATCTTCTCTAATTTTTGTTGCTAAATGTTTATAGTATGAGTTAATACTGTTTTCTGGAATTGTCCTTTTCTGGTAATGGTAGAAGGCTGAGGACCATATTTTCACTAGTCACTGTTTGCTTCCATCAACCTACTTTTGTGTGTTTTTCTAATGATGCTGGAGAGCTCATTCTGTATTTCATATGGGGCTGCCTACTTCCCTTTGCTGATAAAATATAGTTCTTTTGTAATACATTACATGTGGCATCTTGTTCTTTAGATCTTTTAACTGCATGGAGGTAGACGGATAAAAGGATATAGAAAGAATTTAAAATAATCCTTAGATTTCTAAGGATGAAACTTGTTTCCTGCTCTCTCAAAGAAATAGTAGCAGGATTGATCAGTTCAGCTCTCTTCAGCCCAAAACACCAATATGATATGGCTAAGACTATGAATTCTGGAGCCACGTTGCCTTAGTTTGAATCCTAGCTCCACAATTTTCTGCAATACTGACTTGGTCAAAATATTTAGTTTCTCAGTGTGTCTGTATCTTTTCCTCCGAAATGGAGGTGATAATAAATAGCCACTTTCTTGTTATTCTGAGAGATTTAAATAATTAATACATGCCTTCTTAAAAAGTGTGAGGCACAAGTTGGAACACAAACTATTTTGTAATTATAGTACAGGTGACATTTTTGGTTTTCTAATATTTTTCTACTACCGAAAACTTGCTCCTAACACAGGCTAAATATAACTGTAATACTTTAAATGAACCTGACACACTTTTAAATATTTGTTTATATATTGTTAAAATCCACCCCATTCTATTCTTCCATTCATGGAACTTGGGCAGTTTTACATTCTTCTGGATAAACTGTGCTCTTATCTTAAGCTATCATGGAAAACACATATTCTACTGGTCACAAAGACCTGTTTTACTGCAAGACTTTCAGTGTTCTGCCTTATTTTCCCATTTGCTGAGGAAGGAGGAAAAACAAAGAAGAATTGTCTCCCCACCTAAATTTCCTTCATTTCTCCTGCCCCACCTGCACCCCGCCACACATAGGAACATGCTGGCACTGATTTATCTTCAGGAAAATATAATAAGAAAACATCAATAAGGACTTTTAATCTTCCACATTTGAACTTTTGGACACAACTTTAAACAAATTTGGCATATGTTAGCCATATGTTTAAGTGTCAGCCAAGTAGTTAGATGTCTAATATTCAAACATAAGCTGCAAAGTTTAGGATTATGGTAGAAATTTTCCTTTTTGTTCAGGGCTGAGCTCACACTGTTATGTTTTTATGCTGTGTGATTTGAAGGGCACCAGCAACCTTTTCCCTTTGTCCAAAAAATATCCCCCTTTGGCCTCCTGTTCTAAATGCCTCTTCCTTTACTAATTATTTTTGGGGAAAATGACAACTTGCAAACAAAAGCAAATTAGATTGCTTCCTGTGCAGGCAGGATTAAGAAACACGTAAACAGCCAGTATATTTGAACTTTTCAATTGAGTAAGAGGAAAGATAGGAAAAGAAGGGACAGAGCCCTGAATTAATTTTTGCCCATATGATTCTTTTGCTTAAAGATTTCCTGTTTTCACTTATTTCTAAAATTCTTTGAAAGAGTATAGACCTCCCTATGTTATTGGACAAGTAATAGTTGGTCATCTTTTAGAAAATGGAACCACAAAGATTGCTGAGGATGAGTCAATATTAGCTGGAACCAAAAACTATTTTAATATAAGCAAGGACAGGACATGTCCCTCTGAGAAATAATCTAACTCTTAATGTCCACGATGTTGAAATGAAAAAAAAAAAAAAATCCACTTAATGGAAAACAAGGGTGGAGTAACTAACTACTCATTGTTTAAGTTTAAACTATCTCTTTGTTTCTTTAAAAGTGATGTGTTTGTTTCCATGTCTTGTTGTTGCCAAATAAAAGCCATATAGAAGGAAATTAGCAAAGTATCAGCAAACCCCTTGGAGCCCTATCTCATGTCTGGCTACCGGAGACTGACCCAACTAAGTACATTATTCAAAATACTTAATTTTCATTTATTCTCACTTGTACCAATTACTAAGAATGGCCACAGACTAAAATTTTTCTTATTTCAACTTAACATTTGGAAAGCATCTGTGTTTTGGTATACCTGATAGTCTACAATGTATTCACTAGTCTTATCTCAATAGTAACCAGCTTTTTTGGATTTCAGGACTCTTTTTCAACCTTAAGTTGAGGCTGCCTTGATTAGAAAGATAAGACAATATACATTTTGAATCATTATGTTGAAATGCAGGTAGAAGAGCTTTTCAGTCACCTGCTACATGTGATCCATCAGTCACTTGGAAAAATACTGCCATGCATCGATGACCAAATCCATTAGAGCTGGTTAAGGTGTCATGGGGTACCTTTACTTTGTGATAATGAATTGTTTATGAGGTGGAAAAGGGTAGACTATAAACATGATAGGTGAAAAAATTGAATTCAGTTGTGGATATGGTAAAAAACACAACAAACCATGAGTCTTGAAGTTTGGCTGACTTAGGTTCAAATCTTCCCTATGCCCTTAGTAGTTATCTCATTCTAGGAAAGTAACTTAAAGTTTGGATGCCTATTTCTTTTCTTTAAATGGAGATATAAAAATATTCCTTGAGAACTAGTGTAAGGAGGGAAGAAAATAAAGCATGTGAAATGTAGGCATGTTGTAGATCATCAGTAAAAAAATAGATATTACTATTAAGGTTATAGAGTTCTAAATTTTCTTTAATCTACTTACTATCACCATCATGATGATTCTATATACCCCCTACTTTTATCCATGCACCCAATGAAATAGATTTCAAAAATTCATAACAAAAGTAATAATGGTTGATTCCCTATGAATGGTTCTTAATTAGCCCCAAAGGCAAGGCAATACCTCTTATGAATTTCCATGGGTGTTATGAACCTCTTCTTGCCATTAGGATGGTTGCAACTTTGTTTTGTTTTGTCTTGGAGGAAGAACATATGCCTGTATTTCCTTATTGACAGAACACATAGCTATGCCTTATCATCATTATGAAAATGTGTAAAAAGACTCAAACTATTTATGTCAGCCATTTTGCTTGTAAGCTGTGTTACATTGTCAATATAAGGATATTTAATATTCAAATGGAATTCTCCAGAGCCCCTTTCTCTGTAAGACACTCATTGGAGGTATTGTCCCATTGACTTTGGGTACCTTCTAATAGTTTATCTTATTTTAACTTAATAAGTGGGCTGACATTTCTGTTGGATCTTTATTCAATGGTTCTTGGTTTCCTAAATTCATAGGATATCTCATGACTGGCATTGCCACCCTTTTGGAAAACAAGATTTAAACATCAGTTAAATGTATAGAAATACAAATAATGTATCTTCTTGTTGGGTTTATCACCTGCATTTACATTAGAAATATTTACTATAAGAAGAAAGCAAACAAAGTCCAGGGAGGGGAGCTACTACCTCCATAATTCCACTCTCCATTTTGAAATAAATTCTGTCTTCACCACTGCCTTATGTGTAATTGAAATTATTCAAGATATTTGTCAGGATTGGAATGAAAAAGGAGTCTTCATTAAAATAAAGTTCATTAAATTAACTTGAGTGAGGAAACTATTTTACAAACTTAGTTTAGGTCACACAGAGCCAAATTTGGGAGAATTTGTTAAGACATTTTTGCACCGTGTGGGGCTTGTTTCTTGCATTTTACACACTTAGTTGATATTCCAATTAAAGTTTAGAGCTGAACGGAAGTAGCTACTTACACTTCAAAGTAATGGACTATTTATCTTCTATGACCTGTAGGTCTAAACCATTCATTTTCTAACTTTAAACAATTTTTTAAAAATATATGATTATTCTGTTTAAAGAATTTCATATTTTAATTTGCTGTACATTTGGAAAAAAGTTAAAATGAGAATAAAACTGATCTATTGTAATCCTAGGTTTACCCCTATTTTTTGTTTAGAACTTTCCCTTCTGGTTCATTTTGGGTCAACTGTTCTACTTCAGGGATTTAAATTCTTGATCTTTAAGCTTTTGATTTTAGGTTTACTATTTCCCTTGGGAACTGGCTTTAATTGCACAAATGAGTCCTTTCTGTGATCATAAACCAAAAAGGCTGTGTGTAGTTTGCTTTTTAAAATATTCTCTCTCATCTAAGATCTCTCGTGTTCTTTCATGTTAAAAAGGCAGAAATTAGTGTCTGCTATATACAAGATGTGTCTCCAACTTGAAACCCTAAATACATCTTTTTTTATCTTTCCTATGAGGTGGTTTCTCTGACTTAACCCAGTAACAAATCATAACATTTGTATACTGTCTTACCATTTGTAAATCACTTTCATATTCTCGTTTGAACTTTATAATAAGGCTATGAAAGAGTAGAATCACTTATTAAGCCCCTGGCATGCAGTAGGTTCTTAAAGATTGACTGAATAAAGTGTAGATATTGATGTCTTATTTTTAAAAATAGGTACTTGAAGCACTAAGAAGTTAAAATGATTTTCTAATGTCACTAGGTAGAGTTTGGACTCACTCTCAGCTTTTCTAGATCACAGGGCAAGGTTCTTTCAACATATGATACCACACAGATTATACCTATGACTTTAGTTGCTGTTAAGGTAAATTTTATAGTAAGTGAAATGTTCAGATATTAAGTGTACAATTTGAATTTTTTTTTTTTTAATTTATTTATTTATTTATTTGTCAGAGAAACCGCGAGCGAGAGCGAGCACAGGCAGACAGAGAGGCAGGCAGAGTCAGAGGGAGAAGCAGGCTCCCTGCGGAGCAAGGAGCCCGATGTGGGACTCGATCCCAGGACGCTGGGATCATGACCTGAGCCGAAGGCAGCTGCTTAACCAACTGAGCCACCCAGGCGTCCCTACAATTTGAATTTTGAAAAATGCATTCACCTGTATGACCAACACACCAAAGAAGATATTGAGTCTTTTCATTTCCCCAACATTCCCTGAATTTCCCATGTAACCAACAACTTAGGCAATCACTGTTGTGATTTTTTTTCTTTCCATAGGTTTCTTTCCATAGTTTTTGCCTAGACTTTCTTGTTTTTTTAATTACCTTTTTAAGTTATTAATATATAATGTATTATTTGTTTCAAGGGTACAGGTTTGTGATTCATCCTTCTTACACAGTACATATTGCCCTGCCTAACACATACTAACTATAAATATAATCACATAACTCATACTTTCTTGTGTGCTAATTCTAACACAGAGCACACTGTCTGAAATTTATCCACTTTGTTGCATACATAAGTATTTTATTACTTTTAATCGCTGAGTACTATTCCATTGCTTGAGTACAACACAATTTGTTCATCTGTTCTCTTATTGATGAGTATCTGGGTTATTTCTGAAATTTAGCTATTATAAGTTAAACTGATACAAGCACTTGTGTATAAATTTGTGGATAGCCATTTTCTTTCTTTCTTTTTCTTTTCCTTTTCCTTTTTCTTTCTTGTGAGAATTGGTAGGTAACAAGACAGATGATGGGGAATGAAAGAAACTGCCAAGGTTTTCCTCAATGGGTATCATTTTGTACTATTTTGTATTTCCAACAACACTTATGATTATTCTATTTGTTTCATATCCTTACTATTGTATGTCAGTTTTCTAAATTTTGGCCTCTGTAGTGGGCATGTAGTGAATCTCATTGAGGTTTATTTTCCATTCCCTTGGTTAATGTGTTCAGCTTGTTTTCTTGTATTTATATGCCATTCTTGAATCTATCTTAGTGAAGTATCCCAATTCCCTTCCCCCCCATTGAAAGTAGTATTGTCTTCTCATTGAGTTATAGGCATTCTTTATAAATTCTAGATATACACCTTTGTCAGATATATGTCTTGTGAATATGCTGAGTTGGCAACTTGCCAATTTATTTTTCTAAAGTTGTCTTAATGAACAGAAATGTAACACTTTTTCTTTTGTGGTTATTGCTTTCTGTATTGTCTAAGAAGTGTTTGCCTTATCCTGCATTGCAAAGATATATTTTCTCCTAATTTTTTAATACATTTAGATTTTATATTTTAGTATGTAAGTTTAGCATTTTCATATGTCCATTTTGTGTTAATTTTTCAGATAAATATTGAGATGAATTATTTTCCATACAGATAGCCAGTTGTTTCAGAATCTTTCCATGAAAAGGTGTTTATTGGGCTTACTGAATAGTTTTATCAATCTTTCAAGTCAGTTATGTAAGAATGTTTATTTCTGGGCACTGTCTTCTGTTTGATCAATCTATTTGCCAATACATATGCCGGCACCACACATCTTATTTACTGTAGGTTAATAGGAAATTTTGAAATATGGTAGTGTCTTGTAATGATTTTGTCAAAATCATTTTGATGAATGTAGGCTCTTTGCATTTGCATTTAAATTTTAGAAATAGCGGGGGTGCCTGTGTGGCTCAGTGGGTTAAGCCTCTGCCTTCAGTTCAGATTATGATGTCATGGTCCTGGGATCCAGCCCCACATGGAGCTCTTTGCTCAACAGGGAACCTGCTTCCCCCTCTCACTCTGCCTCCCTCTCTGCCTACTTGTGATCTCTCTCTCTATCTGTCAAATAAATAAATAAAATCTTTTAAAATTTTTAAAAAATAAATTTTAGAAATAGTTTATTAATTTTAGTTAATCCTGCTACAATTATAATTAGATTGTTTTATAATATACATGTTAATTTGGTGAGCATTAACAGTTTGCCCATATTGAGTGTTTAATCTATGAATTTAATATATTCTTCATTTACCAAGATCTTTAATTTCTCTGTGCAGTGCTTTGTAGTTTTCAGTATACAGGTCTTTAGCTATTTTGCTAAATTTATAGGTAAGCATTTTGTGTTGATGTTATTGTGAAGAGAATTTTAAATTTAAATTAAAAAAAATTTTTAATTGTATGGTGCAAGTATACAGATAGAAATCGATTTTGCATATTGACTTTTGTATGGAGAATTTAATAATTTCTCTTAGTTGTTTCAAGAATGACCTCAAATATTCTTACATAAACAGTCATGTTATCTGCAAATAAAGACTTTGCTTTCCTAATTTTTAGGTAGTTTGTATTTTTCTTGCTCTGTGGCACTGTGAAAGATCTTCTTTATGTTGTTAAATAGAAATTGAAAACTGATATCCTTGCCTTTTTCCTGATGTTAAGGAAAAAGTGTTCAGTGTTACATCATTAAGTAAACTGTAAGATTTTCTTTTTCTTTTGTAATAAATAGCCTTATCAGAGTAAGGAAATTCCATTCTATTCCTGTTTGTTGTGAACTTTTATCATGACTGGCACATAATTTTGTCAAATGTTTTCTTATCAGATGAGATAATCCTATGGCTTTTCCTTTAGCCTGTCATTGGGCGGACTTACAGTGATTTTCAAATGTTAAGCCAACTTGCCTTCTTAGGATAAACACCATTTGGCCATTATGTTTTATTCTTTCTACATATTGCCAAATTCAATATGCTAAATTTGTTAAGGATTTCTGCCTGTATGTTCATGACGCGCATTGGTCTGCAGTTTTCTCCTCTTTGTTATATCTTTGTCTGGCTTTTTGTATCAGAATTATGCTGGCCTCCACAATCTGGGCAGTATTCTATCCTCTTTCCTTCTGCTGAAGGGCATTTTATTTCTTTCCTAAATATTTAATGTAATTCGCTAGGGAAATCATCTGGGTGTGGTGTTTTCTTCATAGAATTTGTTTGTTCGTTATTATGGTTACCTGAGTAGGAATAAGTCTCTTCAGATTTTTTATTTCATATTTTCTCAATTTTGATTAAGTTTTGTCTTTCAAGACATCTAACCATTTCGTCTCAGTTGTTAAATTTATCAGCATAAACTTATCCATGGTGTGTCCTTATTCTCCTTTTAGTATCTGTGGCATCTGCAGCTACTGTGTCTTTCATTAATGGTTTTGGTAAATGGTGGTCTCTCCATCCGTCCCTTCTTCTGTTCTGCCCCTGCTGTTTCTCGTCCTCCTCCTCTCTCCTCGCTTCCTCTCTCTCTCTCGACCCCCCTTCCCTTCCCTCCCATTCCTGTCTTCTCCCTCTCCCCTTCCCTTCCTTCTTCTCCCCCATTCCTCCTCTCATCTTTCCTTCCCCTCCTGCTTTTCCTTTCCTTCTTCCCACCCCCTTCCTTAGTCTCCTCCTCCCCCTTATTCCCCTCTCCCTCCCTTGATAATCCCTTGGTAGGGGTTTTCCAATTTTATTGTTTTTCCAAAGAAACAATTTGGCTTTTATTTTTGTATTCTACATCTAGTTTTTATTTTACTGATTTCAGCTTTTTATTTCTTTTCTTCTACCTCCCAGGTGAGTAAATTAAGCCCAAAGGATATTGAGAGATCTTATCTTTATTGAAACTAATTTAATTCTGTTGTGCTTAAAGAATGTATTCCATGAGATATCAGTCTTTAAATTTGATTGAAGGTTGTTCTATGGTACAACATATGGTTTATCGTGGTCAATATTTCATATGAACTTAGAGAATATATACATATAGTGGTGGCTGGGTGGCTCAGTCAGTTAAGCCCTTAACTCTTGGTTTCGATCAGGTCGTGATCTCAGGGTTGCAGGACTGAGTCCTGTGTTAGGCTCCATGCTCAACATGGAGTCTGCTTTTCTCTCTCCCTCTGCCCCTCCCCACCTCACATGCTCGCTCACTCGCTCTGTCTCTGTCTCTTTTTCTCGCTCTAAAATAGATAAATAAATAAAATCTTAAAAAGAGAGTATATGCATGTATAAAATTCGGTTGTCATAGTGATAAGTATGAATTAGTTCAAGTTGGTTATGGTGTTTAAATCATTTTTCTTGTTACCACTTGGTTTTATATAATTACTTGTTCTATCAATTGCTGAGGGTGAGGTGTTGGTATCAAACTATTTTTGTAGATTTCTCTTTCTTTAATTCTATCAATGTATTGTTTCATTTATTTTGAAGCTGTTATACTGGGCACACATACATTTATAATTTATGATTTATTATGACTTCTATTGAATTGACCTTTTTATTAATACTAAATAAATTTCTCTCTCTTGAAGTCAGTCTGTTTCATCTGCTATTAATACAGCTTCTCCAGAAATAGTATGCTGACTCTTTTCAGTGTGCATTGTTCCATCTATTTGTTTTCAATCTGTCAGTGTCTTTATATGTTAAGTGTGTTTCTTAGAGATAGCACTTAGTTGAGTCCTGCTTTTTGATTCAGTCTGACAATCTCTCCTTTTTTAGTTGGAGAGTTTAGACCACTACATATGACATAATTATTAATGTGGTGGGATTTTTTAAAAAATATTTTATTTATTTATTTGACCGAGAGAGATACAGCAAGAGAGGGAACACAAGCAGGGGAGTGGGAGAGGGAGAAGCAGCCTTCCCACTGAGCATGGAGCCCAATGCAGGGCTCGATCCCAGGATCCTAGAATCATTACCTGAGCCTAAGGCAATTGTTTAACCGACTGAGCCACTCAGGTGCTCCCAGTGTGGTGGGATTTAATACCATTTTGCATTTTTTAAATTTTTTATTTTTTATAAACATATATTTTTATCCCCAGGGGTACAGGTCTGTGAATCACCAGGTTTACACACTTCACAGCACTCACCAAAGCACATACCCTCCCCAATGTCCATAATCCCACCCCCTTCTCCCAAACCCCCTCCCCCCAGCAACCCTCAGTTTGTTTTGTGAGATTAAGAGTCACTTATGGTTTGTCTCCCTCCCAATTCCATCTTGTTTCATTGATTCTTCTTCTACCCACTTAAGCCCCCATGTTGCATCAGCACTTCCTCATATCAGGGAGATCATATGATAGTTGTCTTTCTCTGCTTGACTTATTTCGCTAAGCATGATACGCTCTAGTTCCACCCATGTTGTCGCAAATGGCAAGATTTCATTTCTTTTGATGGCTGCATAGTATTCCATTGTGTATATATACCACATCTTCTTGATCCATTCATCTGTTGATGGACATCTAGGTTCTTTCCATAGTTTGGCTATTGTGGACATTGCTGCTGTAAACATTAGGGTGCACGTGCCCCTTATCACTATGTTTGTATCTTTAGGGTAAATACCCAGTAGTGCAATTGCTGGGTCATAGGGCAGTTCTATTTTCAACATTTTGAGGAACCTCCATGCTGTTTTCCAGAGTGGCTGCACCAGCTTGCATTCCCACCAACAGTGTAGGAGGGTTCCCCTTTCTCCGCATCCTCGCCAGCATCTGTCATTTCCTGACTTGTTGATTTTAGCCATTCTGACTGGTGTGAGGTGATATCTCATTGTGGTTTTGATTTGTATTTCCCTGATGCCAAGTGATATGAAGCACTTTTTCATGTGTCTGTTGGCCATCTGGATGTCTTCTTTGCAGAAATGTCTGTTCACTCAAGAAATGGGCAGAGGACATGAACCATTTTGCATTTTAAAAATTTTTGTCATTTGTTTGTGTGTTCTTTCCCCCTCAGTTCTTCCTTTTTTGTCTGGTTTAGATTAATCATTTTTTATCCCATCTTAACTCCTCCATTGGCTATTTAGGTATATCTCTTTGTTTATATCTACGTATTTTTATATTTGTATCATTATATTTTAGTGTTTGATTTAAGGTCTTCAGAATGCATCCTTTTGAAATGGTATTAAACCCTTTACATAAGATGTAAGAATTTTTTAACAATGAAATTCTATTTACCACCCCTACTTCACTATTGTATTTTTATAGACACACATTTTAAGCCCCACAATGGAAATTTATCTTTGCTTTAAATAGTTGTTTGTCTTTACAAAAAAATTAAAAGAAGTAAAATATAGTCTTTTATATTTATACTCCTATTTATCACTTTTGGTACTTAACATTTTTCTTCTAGATTCAAGTTTGCATTTAATGTTAATTCCATGCATTGAGAAGAATTTCCTTCAGAATTTATTGTTCTACTGTCAGCAAATTCTCTTAATTCTTTCTCCATTATTACTACCTTACTTAGAAGATGAAATGTTTTTTTGTTTTGTTTTGTTTTTTTTAAAGATTTTATTTATTTATTTGACAGACAGAGATCATAAGTAGACAGAGAGGCATGCAGAGAGAGAGGAGGAAGCAGGCCCCCTGCTGAGCAGAGAGCCCGATGCAGGACTCGATCCCAGGACCCTGGGATCATGACCTGAGCTGAAGGCAGAGGCTTTAACCCACTGAGCCACCCAGGTGCCCAGAAGATGAAATGTTTTCACTGGATTTACAATACAGGGTTGCCTCCTCCTACCATTTTTCTCATCTTTTAGCACTTTAAAAAATGTCACTCCATTGTCTTTTGGTTTTTGTTTTTTTTTTAAAAGAAATCTTCTGTAATTCATATAATTGTTTTTCTGTATGTATATTTTTCCCTGGTTGTTTTCAATATCTTCCATTTATTCTTTACTCTCAACAAGTTGTCAATATGTGCCTAACTAGGGTTTCCTTTGTTTTTATTCTGTTCAGAGTTTATTGAGTTTCCTGAATCCCCATGTTACTGTTCTTATCAAATTGGGAAATTGCAGACTTTGTGTTTTCAAATATATTTTCCTCCTCCATACCCTCCTTTTTTTCCTAGGATTTGATTTCCATGTATATTAGACTATTTGCTGTTTACCCCTCAGGTCACTGAGACTCTATTATTTGATCCTTTCTGCATCTATTTTTTCAGATTTCTATTGTTTTTTCCTCAGATTCAATAATCTGATTTTCTCTGGATTAACATTTTTTTTTAAACTTTAAGTTCTAGACCATTTTTACAATAGATTTTTGAAAGTCACTTTCTGCTGTTTGCTCTATCCTATCTCATTTGTTACATATGCCTTTATTACTCCTGATGTTTGGTCACACCGTTTTGCTCATTTACATGTCTAGTAATTTTTCATTGTATATTGTACATTCTGGATGCTCTGTAGTTGTATCTGGATTTATCACCCTTCATATTGTTTTGGTCAGCAATTAATTTGCTGGGAGATAAGCTTAATCTTTCTGAGGTTTGCTTTTAAGCTGCTTAAGGATGCTTCTTGAGTAGCCATCACTTTAGCCCTATATGTATTTGGTGAGGTTTCTCCATTCTGGTTGTCAGAATTACTATGTCTCACTGTATAGCTCTAGGATTTCCATTCATCTCTAAATTCCTAATATCTCTTTCCTGGAAGATCTCACTTATCATTGTTGTATGTATGTGCATATTACTATTTGGCTAAAATCTTAAGAGGAGTCATATGAAGATTTCTCTTTCTTTCTTTCTTTCTTTCTTTCTTTCTTTCTTTCTTTCTTTCTTTCAGTTCTGCTCTCTTTGGTAGCCTGCCTTACAAATTTCAGCCAATGTGGCAACATCAAAGTCTGATTTCTGCCTTACCAGCTTATTGAGCTCATTGGAGCCTTCTTGAAGTCTTCCTTGCATGTACCTCAGTCAGGAAAGTACCCCCAGTCAAAAAGTCATGGTCATTGCTGGGCTCTTCTCATTGATTTTCTTCTCTGAGGAATCACATTTTTACGCATCCTGTGGTCCATCATATGAAAATAGATTCCTCATATATTTGATCCTATTTTACAATTGCTTACCTTGGAAACATTAGTTAGGTACCAGTTACTTCCTCATGATCAGAAATGGATATCTTTAATGGGCAGAAGAGAAGTTTTAATCATTGATTGTTTTTGGAGGAACTTTGTTCCTATTAACTATTAGTAGATTAAAATAGATGTTTAATCATACTTTGTAATTATCTTTCCCATATCACAACTTAAATAAACTTAAACTTCTTATCATCCTTCTCCTATTCCTCCTATTCCTTTAACTTCTCCTCCTTCTTCTTATTTATTTATTTAGTTATTTATCAGAGAGAGAGAGCGAGCACAGGCAGACAGAGGCAGAGGGAGAAGCAGGCTCCCTGCCGAGCAAGGATCGATCGATCCCAGGACGCTGGGATCATGACCTGAGCCGAAGGCAGCTGCTTAACCAACTGAGCCACCCAGGCGCCCCCCCCCCCTTCTTCTTTAATAAATAAGCTTAAACATCTAGGAGAATTTTCTTGCTTCCCTAGAACAATGGTGCTCAAAGTGTAGGTTTTAGGCAAAGAGCATCAGGATCTTTGGTGCAATTATTAGAAATAAAATTTAGTAACCTCAGCCAAGACCTACTAGACCAAAAACTATGGGTTTGGGGCACCTGGGTGACTCAGTGGGTTAAGCCTCTGCCTTTGGCTCAGGTCATGATCTCAGGGTCCTGGGATCGAGCCCCACATCAGGCTCTCTGCTCAGCAGGGAGCCTGCTTCCCTTCCACTCTTTCTCTCTGCCTGCCTCTCTGCCTACTTGTGATCTCTGTCTGTCAAATGGATAAATAAAATCTTTAAAACAAACAAACAAACAAACAAACAAACAAACAAAAAACTACAGGTTTGGGGACCTTCTGTCTGTGTTTTTCTTTAACAAGCCCCTGATTATTCTGATGTGCTGTGAAGTTTAGCCACTACCCTGTCAGGTATCCTCCTATATATCTCCAGAGTAACATCCTTTGTTCTAGTTACTCTAGTTACTTGACAGATTGTTGACTTTTCCTTAAGTTCCACGAAATGTGCCTCATATTTACTCAATTCACAAACTAATGTTGATTAAAAAAGTTTGAGTACATGTGTTATAGTTGGATCCCATGTTTGTCTCCATTTTCTTAGCACAATTCTTTTTCCTTATATTCTGAAGGACCTACATATCTTCCCTCAAGGTGTCTTTGAATATGGAAAACTTGTGTTTTTAAAGGATTCTAATTTATTTCATTTCATAGAATTATATCACTTTTTCTTTCAAGTAGAAAAAAAATTGACTAAAAAATTCTGATAGTTTCCTTTTGGAGTAAACCTGTTTAAAGAAGCATTATCTCTGTAGTTTTGCATTTTATTACTCCTGTTAGGTTGAAGTAGACAAAGAGGAGAGTTCCATTTCAATGAGACTCCTGCTTTTAGTTGAGTTTTGTAATTAGACCAAGCCCTTTTGTAGAAAAGGATGCTTCTGGATATAGTTGTTTACCTGCCCCAGAAGTAGGGTCATAGGGACTGAGAAGGTAAGAAACTTTTGCTCAATATTATTGAAAGCATATTCAAACAAGGATTGTATGGTGGGCGTTTCTGGAACTAAGCTAAATTCCTGTGGGAAACTTATGAAACCTTTTAAACCTCAGTTTTATTATCTGAGAAATAAGCATGATGTTTTGGGTCCTTCATATGTGAAAACTGTTTATTCTCAATTTTCTTGCATCTTCACTCCCACTTCTGCATTCTAAATTTCTTCTTGCCTGGAATATTCCTGTGACCTTCCAGATTTTTCAATATCTTCAATTTTTTCTTCTTTTTTAACTTCATATTTTCCCACTACTCCAAGAAGTAGATTATTTTTCGGTCAAAAAATATATATTTTTTTTTTTACCAAGCATTCTATTAAAACTTACTTAAAAGAGGAAAGGATGCAAGCCTTTGAATCCATAGCATGACCCTTGTCATGAATCTCCATTATGAACCCTCATTGTAAATTTTTTCCAAGTTATATATTTAGTGTCCTTCTACTAACTTTATAGCCTCAGAATTTCATTCTTTGCTATCTTTTATCTGTTCCTACCTTTATTACTGGCAAATATACATATGTATACACACACACACCTATATGAGTGTGTATTTATGTAAATATTTGTTCATATAAATTTATTTATATAATTTTATATATCATAAAAATTAACTTATAATTTAATTATATTTATAAAATTTTATATAATTATATATAAATTATGTTTATACTTTATATATTTAATTTGGGAAGATATATTTTTAACTATTATATACCTTAATATATAATAAAATACTTAAAAAATATATGTTTAGATGTCATTAAAACTTGGGAAGATTACTCCTCTTTTTATGTGGCCTGTCTTCCTGTCCAAATCTACCTTTCATCTTTTTTCTTTTCTAAATCTAATAAGAAGGCTTTGTTTATAGATAGACACATTATCATACAAATTTGCTTCTCCTATCAGCAGATTCAGAAACATAGTTTGGGATCTTTCTTTAAAAATGGTATACTTTGCAATTGAATATATGCATATTTTCCACTTTGATGAAAATAACCAGAGTATATCATATATAACCAAATGTTTGCTATTGCTAGACATCCTAGGTATCATTTTCTTGACAGTGAATATTGAAAATATTAACAGCAAAACTTGTTTATGCCTCAGTATTTGCTGGTATGGGAACCAGACTGTATGAATAAAATGAGAGCTTTTCCTTTCTTAGATGAATGTGTTTTCAGTACAGTCACAGAGAAATCAGTTACCATGACTGCAAGATTAGTTACCCATTCATTCACTTATTAAATTACTGTCTAACAATAGTCATTCCTACTTGCTGGCCCAGGGACACGGTTTGACCTTTCATTTTGAATTGCTAAGTAAAATTATAAATTCATGTATTCATTTTCCTATTTGAAAAGACTGGTTTTTATGTTTCCTTGGTTATCCAAGTTAATTTTTTTTTTGGATTGATTAAACTCAATTTTGTTAAATGAACTCTCAGGAGTGGAATCATACGTTTTATGGGTATCACAAGGATTCATAAAATATAATTGACTGCTATAATGGAAACTGAAGTTTCTTTTCTATGAAAATTATAACATGCTGATGAGTGTCTGATACTGACATTGTTACCAATCACATACAGGATTTTGTATATTTCTTGAAATGAATTCTATCAAATCAGCTAGCAACAGCCAGATACATTGTACTTATTGCTAAAAGAACTCCCCTCCCAAATTAAGTTTAAGATAAGATTATAGTAGCTATTCATTTGCTCTGATAGTAAAAAGTATTTATATGAAAAAATAATTTTAAAAAAAGAGATAAATGTAATATTTTCCACATTATTTTGATTTCTTAATACCTCTACTCTTCTGTATGGAGTCCTGTGAGATACTTAAAGAAAGCTATTGGAATTTTTCAGCCTCTGGGGAAAGATGTAAAATTAATTCAGTAAAACAAAACATACTACAATGCAATATAACTCTTTTAAACACTGAAAGAATGGTTGGAATAGAATTGATTTATATGATATTGGTTAAAAAAGAAGTGAGGAACATTTGGTATAATGGCCTTTATATAATTTAAATTTATTTTTTGTGTCTGTTAATTTCCTCCTTTATAAAATGCCTGCGTATGTTATTGAATCTTTCAGAAGAATTAAAAAATAAATGATGAAAGAGTAAATTCAGTGCTAAATATTATTTCTAATAACCACTATTAGTAAACTAGTGCTAGTCTAACTAGCTCAAAGATTAGACTATGGAATCATCTAGCATTAGACATCTTTAGGAATGTCACATAGCCTTTCTGGTCTTGGTGTCCTCACTTATAAACTAAGGATGTTGATTAAATACTTGCTGATATTTAATCTTGTATTTTGATTTTTACTGATACGCTATTATGCTTCTGGTACAGCTGTGATCATTTGAATGTACCTACCTCTTCCTGAAAACTAACTTCAGAAATTATAAGAGCATTTGAATAAAAATGCTAAATATGTTAGACTTCAAATGTACCCTCTTCCTTTCTTAACTTTGTTTAAAACAACAACAATCTTCAAACCAGAAGGAATTACCTTCTTGGTAATTAGGGCTCTTGATTTCTTTCTCTGGTAATTTTCAGAATTGGTAATTCTGAAAATGTAACTGTCATTTCTCTGTTAGATATACTTAATTATGGATATAAAATGTAGCTAAGAGCTGGTTCCATTTGGAGCTTGTGATTATGGTAGAGGAACTTACAGAGAAAGGAAATAAACTATCTTAAACCCCAGCAGGGGTGACTAGTATTAAATAGTGCTAGATTTTTTAAAAAATTTAATTTAATTATTTGAGAGTGAGAATGAGTGGGAGGAAGAGCAGAGAGAGAGAGAATCCTCAAGCAGACCCCCTGCTAAGGGCCTCAACCCCAGACCCTGAGACCCTGAGGTCATGATCTGAGTTGAAATTAAAAGTTGGATTTTTTAAAAAGGATTTTATTTATTTATTTGAGAAAGAGCCAGAGAGAGAGAGAGTACAAGCGTGGGGGGAGGGGGGTAGTGCAGAGGGACAGGGAGAAGCAGACCCCCCACTGAGCAGGGAGCCTGATATGGGACTGATTGTAGGAACCCAGAATCATGACCTGAGTGGAAGGCAGATACTTAACTGACTGGCTGCCCAGATGCCTCACTGATCATCTTAGGTTATAAAATGTCTCTCACTCCTGATCTTATCCAATGCCCTTCTATTACTAATTTATTCCAGCACATTTTTTTAAACCTGATTAATGAGTAAATAGAGATTGAAATAAGAATGGAAGGGACATTATGAGTAAAAATGGCTGATAGTTGGGGCTCCTGGGTGGCTCAGTTTGTTGAATGTCCAACCATTGGTCTCAGCTCAGGACTTGATCTCAGGATCCTGAGTTCAAGATCCATGTTGGCCTCTATGCTGGGTGTAGAGCCTACTTAAAAAAAAAAAAAATTAAATGGCTGATAGAGGTTGTACTATTTCTTTCTATTGCAAGAAAGTGGTGTGTATCTTCTCCCACACTGTTTGGTAATAAAACAGCTTTCTGTCAAATTCAAATATGCATATGTGACCCTAAAACAAAGTGGTTTAGGACACAGGGAGAGTCTGTGGAAGTTGTGTAGTCTTCTGTTGTTAGCCAGACCCAAATGGAGCTATATCTTATCACTCAGGAAAACTACAGAGGAAACTGATGTCTCCTTGGTTCTCAAGAGATACTATCCTAATGACTGTAGAGAAATAGTAATACCAAATACTTCCTTCTATACATTTATGATTATTAATATCTGTATCACAATATACTCTAATGAACAGGGTACTTGCAGTCCTCTTCCTTTGGGAAGGGGTATAGTTACAAGGTGTTACTAGATAAAAGGAATATTTATCATAATTTGAGGACAAAAACTCTGTCACAGGTTTTTTAAATAAGATAGATGAGAAAAAACTTGCAATGAATCTGAAAGTTTTATTAATTAAAAGTTACTGTGCTATAATCATATTTTACTAGACTTACACTTTGGTTGGCCAGTGTAGACTCAGGGATATGTATCATTTCAGGAATAACTATTTATACTTAACAATGATAAAATTCTATGCCAAACCAGCTTTACCTGTATGTCTCATAATTTGCTCCCAACACATACAATGTGATGGATGGTCTGCATTCTCATTCTGCACATTTTTGGGGTATGATCTTTCTTGAACTAGTTGCTCTCTTCTCATCCTCCAAACACCCACACTGATCTGACTTTTGCTTGGCTTTCAAGATGCACTCGCAGTGTGCATTCTCTGCCACAAAGCTCTGAGTCACTCTCACACCCATCCTGCCATGAGGATCCGGTCCTTTATGTATAAATTGCTTCTATCAGAGCATGACATTACATCAATACCAAGAAAATGTTATAATTTATCTTTCCTTTCAAGTAGGCTCTGACCTCTGAGGGCGGAAATTTGTCTCATTTATCTTTGTACCACATATGGCATTGTGGTCAACATAACACATGGTAAGAGATTTATAAACAAAATAAAATATCAGAAATAACACTTTTGTCCAGAGGGAACATCAAAATGATGAAATTGTGAGAAAGTTAAACTTTCACACCACTCATTTTCTTATGTATATACCTATGGTACTTAAGGTACACAGAGGTATCTTAAGTGTCTTCACAGAAGACAAACAGAAATATCTGGATTAAAATAAATTGAGATTAACAGAAAAGCAATCTCACAAAAGCTAACAATGAGTTATTGTAACATAAGTTTTCAACTTAAAAAAAAAAAACAACACTGACTATAGAGTTTGTTGGGGAGGAATGCTGACTTAGCCTTAAATAAGAGGGAATCTGGGACTGATTCTAAAAGACTACATTTGGGGCACCTGGGTGGTTTGGTAGGTTAACTGGCCAACTGTTGATTTTGGCTCAGGTCATGATCTCAGGGTCCTGGGATTGAGCCCCATGTGGGGCTTCGTGCTCAGCGGGGAGACTGCTTGAGGTTTCTCTCTTTCTCCCTCCGCCCTTCCACTTGTTTGCATGTCCTCTTTCTCTCTATAATTAAAAAAAAAAAATCTTTAAAGTAAATAAAAGAAAGAGGATGCTATAGCTTTACCTTCAGAAATTTAGACCAGTGTATTCTCTGTAGTAGTTCCAAATTCAGTGCCTATAATGGGGATTACTCTGAGACCCTCTGATTGCTAGTGACAATATGGCTACTAAATAGTACTAGCATGAGATGGTGAAATATCTTCTTTTCTCTGATATTCATGTCATTTGTGTTCAACTCTATTCTTTTAAGATTAAGCTTCCAAATTATGTTTTCTAGCGATGTTTTCTCAAACCCTATTGCTTGAGGGCAAGATTAAAGACCATTATAATACCATGAGTAGAACTTCAATTTAAAATTATTTTTCCATTCTACCTCTCTCCCCTCCCCATTTTTCATTTTAACTTTAAAGAATGCGCCTTGCCAAGTGGTTTGGCTTAAGATGAAAAGACATTTTAAAGCAATTTCGAGTGTATGAAAGATATCTAGGAAACAATTTGTCTACCTTGAAATTTGATTGTCTAAAAGGATAAATTATAAAAACCTGATTTTTAAGAAACTGATTTTTGTAGTATGCGCAAGTACCAAAAATAAAGTAGTAATTTCCATATTAGATACACACTTATTAGGACTCTTGATTTCTTTATCAAATAAGTCTTCCTGAATGGATTTATAATATTTATAAATATTGCTTGATAGTGTTTATATAATGTTTAAGTAATTTTTTTTTAAGATTTTTATTTATTTGACACAGAGAGAAAGAGAGATCACAAGTAGGCAGAGAGGCAGGCAGAGAGAGAGAAGGGAGAAAGCAGGTTCCCTGCAGAGCAGAGAGACCAATGCGGGGCTCGGTCCCAGAACCCTGGGATCATGACCTGAGCCGAAGGCAGAGGCTTTAACCCACTGAGCCACCCAGGTGCCCCTTAAGTAATGTTTTTAACATTAAATAAAATTTAATAATAAAATTTAATAAAATAAAATTTAATTCCTGGTTTATAATATAGTTTTCGTTCATATTTTTTGGTCCATGGTCTATAAATTTAAATATTTTAAAAAAGATTTTCCAGAGATTTTATTGACTTATTTGACAGAGAGAGAGAGGGAGCGAGAGCACAAGCAAAGGGAATGGCAGAGGGAGAGAGAGAAGCAGGGAGGCCTGACATGGGGCTCCATCACAGGACCCTGGGATTAGGACCTGAGCCGAAGGCAGACGCTTAACTGACTGAGACACGTGGGCATTCCTAGATTTCAATATTTTATCATTGGTTCTTTATTCAAAGTTTGAGTGAATTACTCCCCTGTGGCACACACTGTCCCAGGTCCTAGGTAAATTTCTGTGAGCACAGTAGATATGATATTTGGTTTTGTGGAACCTGCAGTAATCTGTACTGAAACTTTTTGGTCCAGAAATACTCATTTTCTGTCCATCTGTCTTTGACAACATCTTTCAAATTGGAAGCCTAGCAGGACAAATAAAATCAGAGAACTATTTGCTTATGAAAGAATGGTAAGTGTTGGTCTGTCCAGCACCTGAAGAGGCAAGAAGGAAATGGAAGTTGGGGAAAGTCAGTCTTCTTCCAGGGCCTCTAAGAGTGCTATGCCTCTATTTCTGCTTTTAAGGTTTTCTTTTTGTATTTGATATTTAGTAATTGATTATAGAGGGTGTAGGTGTAATTTTGTTTGTATTTGTTCCATATAAGAGTTCAGTGAGTTAGAGTTTGTATGTTGATATCTCTCATTAGATTTGAGAAATTCTCTGCCAATATTTCTCAAATATCCCTTCTGTCTCATTTTCTTGTATCTCCTTTTGGAACTCTAATTAAAGGTATTAGACTTCTAGAGAAGGTCTGCATGTTCTATTGTTTCTATCCTTTTTCTGAACTTCAGTGTGGATATATCTTATTGAATGGCCTTTGCATTCACTAATCTTGTTTTCTGAGCTGCTCTACTGTTAAACCTATCCAAGTTCTTCACGTCAGTTACATTTCAGGTATTAAAAGTTACAATTCTAGAATGCCCAGTAAGTTTTTTTTTTTTAATTCTAATTCTGCATTTAAACATTTCATCTTTTAAATGTAATTTGTCCATTTCCTCTATTTTCTTTACACCTTGATTATGTTACATACTAACTTCTGCATGTGAATCATCTCTGGGTTTCATTAAGTTTTAAATCTCTTTTATTAGCTTTTTCCTGCTTAATCACATTTAAATGATACATTGTCAGGCTCTACACTATGATGTTTTCTGTAAAGAGTCATGAGTTTTGTTCTGACTGTTAAATTATTGGCAGTTAACTCTGATCATAGGGAAACTTGATTTTAAGCTTTGTTACAGCAGGTCTGTTTTGTTTTGCACCTACTTCTAGGGTGTGACATTTTCTGGGTTTGGAACCCAAAGACTAGATGGTTTGCCAACGTTTCTGCACACTGGTTTAGCCCAAACTCCAACTTCTGTCTCTTCAGAGCCATGCAGTGTTCTCTGCTGTGCTTCTTAGAATTTTGCTCTAATTTTGTGGATACATACTTTAGGGGTCAGCCAATGACCAGAAGGGAATTTCAAACACAGATTTTTAGAGTTTTTACTTTATTGTTCTCATCTCCAGGACCTTACCCTCAAATCTTACCTGCCTTGGCAACCCCAAACAATGACGTGCATCTTCTTGCTAGCAAGAACCACTTCTCTTTGCTTGGACTCTATTTCTCTGCACTAAGCTTTGGAGATACCCTCAATGAAAGCCAGGGAGAACACAGGGTTCACCTTGTGTTCTCTCCTTCTCTCAAGGTTGGAGCTCTGCTCTAGCTGCTGTTCAGTGCTTGCAGAGTTGTTTTTATGTTCTAACTCTTAACTATTCATAGCTAGATTATAAGCCCAATGCCAGCTAATCCCTCTTGCCTTTTGATAATATGAATTCTTTCAAAATGTTTTTATCAAAAAAGTCCTTTTCATGTGAAGTTCATTATCTTTGTGTTTTATGTAATTAGATTATCACCTTCTCTCCCAAGAATGTTGAAATGGAGAATGGGCAAAATAGTATAAACTTGATCTTTGAGTTTTTAAGCCCATTGACCCTACCAATCTGATTTTCAGCCTCTTCACTCTACAGTATCTTCTGTACAAGTTCAATGACTCAGTTCATTTGAGACAATAGCTTTATCTCAACTTTCAAAACCTCCTTAACCTCTGCAACATTTTTTATTAGTAACAACCACACTATTCTTAACATTTTCCTCCTTGTATTAGTTTGTATTTATTTTTCTGATAATATTTATTAACTACTTTATTTCATGTACCTTGTAGATATTTACAGTTTCTGTTCTCAGAACATATTCTTTCTCTATTCTCCCTAGTTGTTCTAATCAAATCCTGTGGCTTCAACCACTAAGCAAATGATCTTTCTGGTCTAGAGTTGCAACTCTATACTTTCAGGGTCGTGCCTTAAATGTTGATTTCTTTGGAGTTATGGAATTACTGAAATAGTATTGGGATGAACATTTCTGATGTCATTTCATAGGAAATTGAGAGCAATTTACTCAACATTTGGAAATCCCCCTTCCTCCCACATCCTTTCCCCTCAGGAACTTACTAGTTCACAAGCTCTATAAAGACAAAGACGGGTCCACTCAGCTACATAGATTTTACAGTATTCTGGACACAGTTTAAAAATTTTCTTGAGTAGGTGCTTATCATTCATGTGCTACTGAAAGTCCTATTACTATCTCAAGTACAAATTGTTCTGTTAGTCACCAATGAGATTTTGAGTTATTTCTATGGTTATTAGGGGTGACTATTTTGTTACAAATATATAGCACAAATATATCTCTTAGAGTTTTATTTGTTTACAGAAAAAAGAAAATATTGCATAGGGTCAGGAAATGGAACTCCTGGGCATGGTGGCAAGCAGGAAGATAAGCAACAGAGACCTTTTCTTTTGGAAAAAAGAAAGGGGGTATAAGAGTGAGGTAAGGAATCAGGAGATTGGAAGGCTGGGTGTGAGGGACAAAGTCAGAGGGAAACCATAAGAACTTTATAGGGACACAAAAAAATCCTGTCTCTGACTAGAATTTGTTTGCCTTCCTTCATTATAGAACCATTATTCATCACCCTTAGAATTCCAGTTGAACCTGGCTGTATTCCTTAGTAATTTGGGTGACTGTTTTGTATTTTGTTTTACTTTGAACTTTGGAATTTGAAGAAGACTCTTTCACACTGAGAACAAAAGAGTAAGGATGAGAAAGATCAAGTAACAGAAGATAGATGTGCCCACAAGAACAATTTAGGTTAATCTTGGGGAAAAGGCTGTAGACTTCCAAAGGCTGTAGGAATTTTGAGGCATTTTACCTGGATCTGATGGCAGGAAGGGTGTCAGTTAATTACTAGTCAATAGAAACGTTTACGAAGTGCCACTTTCTAAGTAATGCTGAATGCAGTTTCTTATTTTCTCGGTATATTTGAGCTCCTGAAGGACAGAATCATACCTTACACATTCTTTGTTTCTTCTTCTCTCATCTCTGAAATAGACAAGTGATTTTATAGGATGAAGTTTACATTTGGTCAGTTTGAATGAATGAAATGAATAAATTAATCAATTTAAGCTATTTTCTCACCTGTTTGGGGCCATAAATGATCAGATATACTTTGATTTTGTAGTATTTTTTTTTTTTTTAAGTAGGGACAGAGAGGAAATATTCTAAATGTGTTGCCAAACATACAGACTCTGGGAAACAACCAGCCAGTAGTTCTCAGATTTGAGCATGCTTCAGAATGAGCTGAAGGATTTGTTAAAACATTTTGGGAGCTCCACATAGTTTCTCATTCGGTTGATGTGCAGAGGGGCCCAAGACATTTGCAATTCTAACAAGTTCCCAGGAGATGTTGATGATGATCTCGAGATCATACTTTGAACCACTGATCGAGGTGATTTAAACATAAGGAGTGCTCTTCACACCTAACATTGCAAGAACACTTTGTTCTTGAAATGCCTAAAATATCCTTCACTGCCCTGTAGCATAACAAAGCAGCAGTTCCCACACTGTACCTCCTTAGCTCTGCCACCCACTCAGGGGTGGTAAACCATGTCTATTTGTACTTTTATGAAGGGTGCATGATAACTTTCATATTTTGCAAGCTCTTTCCAGTTTTACTAGAATGAAAACTCGCTAGAGAATTGAAAGTGTATAAGCCTTATATGAAGAGCACTAACTAAGTCCCAGTGATTCAGTTACTTTTTCACCCCAGAAGCTTTTGTTACAAAATTCTATCACAGTCAGACTCTGTAGAAGTGACACACTAAAAATAAGAATAGTGAAAACCAGAACTTGACCTTGATCAATCTTTTATACCTTGTATAGTACAAAGATATTGAATGCGTTGGATTTTGACTGGGATCTAGTCTCTCCCCTTCCATATCACATGGGGACAGGCTACACAGGCGAATGGTTCAGTGGTCTTCTTTGTCTATACCCAAAGAACACCTTAGCTCTCGGTGCCTATACACCTTGATTTGGTTAGAACAGTCATCCACAATGAATGAAATAAATACCTTCCTTTCCAAGTTCTCAAAGCAAAAGCATTTCAAATTAAGTATCTTTTCTTCTGCTATAAAACAAGGTTCATGTTTGAAAATCAACCATGTGGGATAAAAATATTTTTATTCCATTCCCTTTCCAAAAAGATTCAAATTCTCTAGACTCAGAATGCCTTTCTGCAGCTCTTCATATGCAGAAATTGGTTTGAAGATGTATAATAGTCACATAATTTGAAGGTGTAAACAAGGCCTAAACCATTAATTTTGAGCTTCTCCATATGATGATATGTATGTAATTTAGTCAGTTTGAACACTTCAAGTTTATTTTCTTGCCATTAATCTCCAAGCCTGTTCATTTTCCAATGGTTGACATTGATTGATACTGTCTAGACAAAATTGATTATATTTCTCACTCTATTGTTTGTATAGGATAGACTGAGCTTTGAAAGGAATTGAATTGCAAGTTTGGCACTGTTTAGCTGTGAACTACCACATGCCTTGCAGAAGGGACTCGTGCAGCATCTAGGAATCACATCTGATGTTAGCTCTAATTTTGAGTTTTCTGCTTTGCATCCTTGTAAGTTCTATATATTGAAGTGAAGTTTGGATTCCAGCAGGCAGAAGAAAATGATGCAGACAGCAACAGACTGCAAAATTTTCGTGAAAATCATGGTACTCTTAGAGCCATAATGTACTTTCAGATACAAAGTACATTTCCTTGATATTATGGCAAAAGTGTATTTGTGAGTAGGATGATCATAGAGGACACTTTGCCTCGGACAGTCTTGGTTTATGTCTATTTCCTTGGCAAACTTATTATTAATGCTCCTTTTTTTTTTAAAGATTTTTATTTAATTATTTGATAGAGATCACAAGTAGGCAGAAAGGCAGGCAGAGAGAGAGAGAGGGAAGCAGGCTCCCCACTGAGCAGAGAACACGATGTGGGGCTTGATCCCAGGACCCCGGGATCACGACCTGAGCCGAAGGCAGAGGCTTCAACCCACTGAGCCACCCAGGTGCCCCTAATGCTCCTTTTTTTATCCCACGTGCTTCAGTTTGGATGGTAAACATCCTACCATCTAATTTACTAGAAAGTATAAATCCTACTCACAAAAACTACGTTCTTGTATGTTTATTAAAGAAGTAAGTTGTAAACATTTTCTGATTCCTTGTGTGCTTGTAATTTCTATAACATTGGGACAACAATTGGCATTGACTTCAGCAAATAATTAGCCTCTGATTCGTAGAGACTCCTTAGTAGACACACTGAAGGCATAATGGACATATGAAATGCAAGATGGGACAACTTGGTGACACCCATCATTTTGTCAGTGATGATTGGAAATTATATTGTTTATATACCTAGAAAAAATGACTTAATATCCATACTAAATATATTTCAAATCATTATTATTTCTGTGTATAGCTCAAATAAATTCTAGCAAATATTTTTAAATTATTCAGGAAAAGGAAGAATTGTAAAGGGTGATATTTACAGCTAAGAGGGTCCATTATGTATGGAAGAGCAGAAAGTTTCCTCATAAAAGCGTCCTTCTCTCTGATGTTCATTATCTATTTATATTTATTATTATCTACTTAGGCTCATTGTCTATTCAAGTCACAGATACTACCTCCCAGTATCAATAGATATCATAAATTTGTCATAAAATTATATTCTGACAAGCACATTTCTGCTTTCAAGTAAATGAAATATTCAGCACCAACTTTGTTCTTAGTACAGCCTTAGGCCCTAGAGTATGTAACAAAAATAATTTAAAGTTCATTAAAGAAATGCAAGGCAATTATATAAATGTAGGTTTATAATAAACGGGATATATGGTTGTGCTGCGGAACGTAAGACTTATAAAATTTTAGAGGCATTTAAGAGGTAGAAACCAGGATTTGCCTGCTCTTTGGGTCCTCAAATGGTGTGCAAAATGCCCGTGCTCTGTGCTTCTGTGCCAAATGTCAACCCTTTAGCAGCACTTATGCCAATTGCTAGAAAAAAGGCTGCCTAGTTGGCAGGGCAATTAAACAAATGGCAGGCACAGTCCAGAATCTCCTTTTTATTTACCAGTCTGTTATCCAGACTTAGGGGCCGTTTCACTCCACATGAAATGAAGTTGTTCTCTAGAAATTCTGGCCAAGGGGACGAAGGGAGGAAGAGGTCGAAGTAACTAATGCTCTGAGAACATGAGACGGAATTGTGATTGATAGGACTGGCTTTAAGTAAGGCCATTCTGAAAACTCCAAATAGCTATCGGTTTTAGAATTGTCTTCCTTCAGGTCACCTATCCCATTGAAGAGTAAGTAAACACATGCTGGGAAGTCTCAAAAACCCCTTTCCCCTCAGGAAACAGAGAGAGGCATGGAACCGATGGAATTTTTCTCTCCATGTTCCTGGCAGGCTGAAGATAGCTAGTTAGCCTTGACCATGCAAGTAACTTGGCATCAGCAGAGGGGCGGCTTCTAGTTTCTTATCTCCTCTTCCTTTTTTTCTTTTAAGATATTTTTTATTTTTTAAATTAAATTAAAATTTTTCAGTGTTCCAAAATTCATTGTTTATGCACTGTACCCAGTGCTCCATGCAATACATGCCCTCCATAATACCCACCACCAGACTCACCCCACCCCTAACCCCCTCCCCTCCAAAACCTTCAGTTTGTTTTTCAGAGTCCATAGCCTCTTATGCTTTGTCTCGCCCTCGAATTTCCCCCAAGTCCTTTCTCCTCCCCATCTCCCCATGTCCTCCATGTTATTCCTTATGCTCCACAAATAAGTAAAACCATATGATGACTGACTCTTTCTGCTTGACTTATTTCATTCAGCATAATCTCTTCCAGTTTCATCCATGTTGAGACAAAAGTTGGGTATTCATCCTTTCTGATGGAGGCATAATACTCCATTGTATATATGGACCATATCTTCTTTATCCATTCATCCGTTGAAAGGCATCTTGGCTCTTTCTACAGTTTGGTGACTGTGGCCATTGCTGCTATGAACATTGGGGTACAGGTGGCCCTTCTTTTCACTACATCTTTATCTTTGTGGTAAATACACAGTAGTGCAATTGCAGGGTCATAGGGTATCTCCTTAAGGAATCTCTACACTGTTTTTCAAAGTGGCTGCACCAACTTGCATTCCCACCAACAGTGTGGAAGGGTTCCCCTTTCTCCACATCCCCTCCAACACATGTTGTTTCCTGTCTTGTTACTTTTGGCCGTTCTAACTGGTGTAAGGATATCTTAATGTGGTTTTGATTTGAATCTCCCTGATGGCTAGTGATGATGAATATTTTTTCATGTGTCTGTTAGCCATTTGTATGTCTTCTTTGGAGAAGTGTCTGTTCATGTCTTCTGCCCATTTTTTCACATGATTATCTGTTTTGTGTATGTTGAGTTTGAGGAGTTCTTTATAGATCTTGGATATCAGACCTTTGTCTGTAGTGTCCTTTGTGAATATCTTCTCCCATTCCATGGGTTGCCTCTTTGTTTTGTTGACTATTTCCTTTGCTGTGCAGAAGCTTTTGTTCTTGATGAAGTCCCAATGAAGTCCAGAAAGTTCATTTTTGCTTTTGTTACCTTTGCCTTTGGAAACGTATCTTGAAAGAAGTTGCTGTGACCAATGTTGAAGAGGTTACTGCCTATATTCTCCTCTAGGATTTATTGCCTATATTCTCCTCTACCTCACATTGAGGTCTTTTATCCATTTCGAGTTTATCTTTGTGTATGGTGTAAGAGAATGGTTGAGTTTCATTCTTCTACACATAGCTGTCTAATGTTCCCAGCACCATTTATTGAAGATACTATCTTTTTTCCACTGGATATTTTTTCTTGCTTTGTCAAAGATTATTTGACCATAGAGTTATGGGTCCATATCTGGTCTCTCTACTCTGTTCCACTGGTCTATGTGCCTGTTTTTGTGCCAGTACCATGCTGTCTTGGTGATCACAGCTTTGTAGTAAAGCTTGAAATCAGAAAGAGTGATGCCCCCAGTTCTGTTTTTCTTTTTCAACATTTCCTTAGCAATTTGGGGTCTCTTCAATTTTTAGGAGTGTTTATTCCAGCTCTTTAAAAAATGCTGGTGGAATTTGATCAGGATAGCATTGAAAGTATAGATTGCTCTAGGCAATATAGACATTTTAACAATGTTTATTCTTCTGATCCATGAGCACAGAATGCTCTTCCATCTTTTTGTGTCTTCTTCAATTTCTTTCGTGAGCATTCTGTAGTTCCTCGAGTACAGATTCTTTACCTCTTTGGTTAGGTTTACTCCCAGGTATCCTATGGTTCTTGGTGCTGTAGTAAATGGAATCAATTTTCTAATTTCCCTTTCTATATTTTCATTGTTAGTGTATAACAAAGCAACTTATTTCTGTGCATTGATTTTGTATCCTGCCACATTACTGCATTGCTGTATGAGTTCTAGTAGTTTGGGGGTGGAGTGTTTTGGGTTTTCCATATAGAGTATCATGTCATTTGTAAAGAGAGAATTTGACTTCTTCTTTGCCAATTTGAATGCCTTTTATTTCTCTTTGTTGTCTGATTGCTGTCCCTAGAACTTCTAGTCCTATGTTGAACAACAGTGGCAAGAGTGAGGGAGCTTGCAAGTGCAAGCAGGGGGAGGGGCAGGGATACAGAATCTCTGCTTGAGATGTTCAGTGCAGAGCCCAACTTGAGGCTCAATCCCATGTCCCTGCGATCATGACCTGAGCCAAAACCAAAAGTTCGATGCTTAACTGACTGAGCCACCCAGGCATCCACAAAGAATAATTTTTCTATTTCCATTTACTTACGTATTACTTTTCATGCGTGCAACTGTCATTAAAAGTTACTTTTCTTAAACCATTCAAGAGATTCTCACTGTGAAAGGGATTCCTATGTGTAGAATTTTAGGCAAGAAATAGAAATACCAAGTTTCCTTATTGAAGGAAACAAAATGTGTCTTGCGAAATTCCAGGTAGTAAATTTTGAGGTTATGTTCAATGACTTTAGGTCAGTCATAGAAATCTGTCACTGAAATCCTTTTTGTCTGAACTTTTAAGAAAAGGTAAAGGGTATAATATTGAAGGAAATAGGGAGCCAGAAAAATAAGGTGGACTGAAAGCTTACCCAGATAGGATAAGTCAGAACTCAAACTATTCCCTCCACATCTAAGCTAACAAAACTTTATATAAATACCTTCCATAGTTCAGATATAATAAAAATTCTCAGTAGAAACATTTGCATGGAAACTAGGTAAAGCAAGTTTTCCACTATTAAAAAAGCTAGTGTTGCCCTATATATGGTCAAATGAACATTTTGTGAATATATCTGAATGATTGGAGATTATTCTCCATCTGTTAAAATCTTTTTCATCTATCAAGGACTAGGTCTATATTCTGCAAAGACAGAAATCATCTACATTAAAACAAATAAGCAAATAAAAACCTGGTGCCTAAGCTCCACCCAAACCAACTAAATCTGTGGGATGGGGGTGAAGCCTTGTTCTGGGGAGGGCCTGTGTATTAGTTTGTTAGGGCTGCCGTAACAAAATACCACAGACTGGAAGACAAACAACAGAAATTTATTCTCTTACAGCTCTGGAGGTTTGAAGTCACAATCAAAATTGTTCAGGTTCAATTTCTTCTGAGGCCTCTCTCCCGGGCTGGCAGATGATCCTTCTTGCTCTGTCCTCACATGGTCATCCTTCTGTGTCATTGTCTGTTTCTGAATCTCCTCTTCTCCTAACAACACTACTCGGATTTGATCAAGGCACGCTCTAATAACCTCATTTTACCTTAATTACCTCTTTAAAATTCTCCACTTCTAAATACAGTCACATACTGAGGTACTGAGGTTAAGATTTCAACACACGAATTTTGGAAGGGACACAATTCAGCTCATAGCAGCATATGTGGGTTATAAGTCCTACTTCTGAGGATCTCTGGGCTGCTTAAGGGCACTGCACACCCAGGAATGTTTGGAATACACTTCATATACTTCATAGTTTTGCTAATAACAGGCCGAGTCTCACAGTCAGCTTGTGTTACAGGTCAAGAGCTCTGAGCTGCAAAGGTAAGATGGGAACATACGGGATTTGTCAATGGCAAAGGTAGCTCTGTTGACTAGTAGTTATACAGGTGACTAAGGTAACCATCCTAAGTCTTACCTTTCTGATCTGAAAAATACGAATGATATCTGAGATGTTATTTTACAGAATAGCTATAATAATATGTAAAGTGATAATATAGTGACTGATAGATAGCAGTGCTCAAATATTAGCAAAAGCAGGATTCGAGTCCTCCCTCTGCCACTTATTAACTATATACTTCTATTCATTTTCTATTGCTATTATAACAAATTACTGTAAACTTAGTGGTTTAAAAGAACACTAATTTATTATCTTACAGTTTTAGAGGTCACAAATCTGATGTGGGTGTCACTGGGCTAAAATCAAGAAGCCAGCAGGTTGTGTTCCTTTCCTGGAGGCTCAAGGGGAGAATACATTTTCTTGTACATTCTAGCTTCTAGTGGCTACCTGACTTTCTTAGCTCATGGTTCCCTTCCTCCATCCTCAAAGCCAACAATGGTGGGTTGACTCAACATGTCTCTGACCCTGCTTCTAACATTGTCGCATCTCTTGCTCTGATACTGGCCAGGAAAGAGTTTCTGCTTTTAAGGAGCCATGTGATTAGATTGGGCCTACCTGGACAATCCAGGATCATTTCCCCATCTCGAGGTCCTCTACTTAATCACATCTGCCACGTGTCCTTTGCCACATAAGGTGCCATACTCACTGGTTCACAATAATGGAGGCCATTATTCTGCTGGCCACAGTACCCTTGCACACATTTTCCCTGAGCCAATTCTTGGATAGATAAATTACTGTCACTGCCCTTAACTTAAGAGGTTGGTTGTAAAAATTTAATACATGGTTTCCTATTTGAGAGTAACAATGCTACAATTAATAAGATTTCTTATTTTTATTTTTTTTTCTCCATTTTTTTTTTTTATTTCCAGCATAACAGTATTCATTATTTTTGCACCACACCCCGTGCTCCATGCAATCCGTGCCCTCTATAATACCCACCACCTGGTACCCCAACCTCCCACCCCCCGTCCCTTCAAAACCCTCAGATTGTTTTTCAGAGTCCATAGTCTCTCATGGTTCACCTCCCCTTCCAATTTCCCCCAACTCCCTTCTCCACTCTAAGTCCCCATGTCCTCCATGCTATTTGTTATGCTCCACAAATAAGTGAAACCATATGATAATTGACTCTCTCTGCTTGACTTATTTCACTCAGCATAATCTCTTCCAGTCCCGTCCATGTTGCTACAAAAGTTGGGTATTCATCCTTTCTGATGAAGATTTCTTATTTTTATTCTATAGCCATATGAGAAACAATGACTGATCATCAAAATTCTCCTTATATTGTGGTAAAATTCTTATATTTTCTTTTCTTTTCCCTCAGTGGTTCCCTTTTATTTATATAATTTTTAATATAGTTTTATATTTACATTTATATAGTTTTATTTATAATGTTCTTTCTTAACTTCCAGATTCAAGTTCTATACTTACTACATAAGTATACTTACTAAGTATACTTACTATATGTACCACAATGACTACCACATTTTTTAACTCAACAAGACATAACTTTCTCTGACTGTTATAGCCAAAAATGGGGAAAAGAATTGAAACCTAGACATGGTCCTTATCTATTAGATACTAAACTTGATACTGAGATTATTAATAGCATATTCTAAGATTCTTGAAGACAGAACATATTGGTATAAAATAAACTAATAATATAATTTGGGAGTACAAATGATGATTTTTTCTGTTGTTACTCTTCATCGGTAGGCATGTAGAAGCCAGACCTGCTTGATGCATGGGAAATAAAGAGATAACTAATACATATTATCCTTTGATCTGGTGTAGTCATACAGTAGGAAACAGTAGTTCAGTATTGGGCCTTCTGGTCAAAGATATCAGGGTTTAACCCTTGGTCTGCTATTATTTACTAGTTGAGTGACATTGGGAAAGTTTTACCTTATATAAACCTTCTCTTCCTCCTTTGTTAAGTGGTGATGATATCCAACTTATAGGTCTGATTTCAATATTTAATAATGTGAATACATTTATCACAATGTCTAGCATAAATGAAACACTCAATATTTAACTTTTGTTACTATATTTTGTCTTCAGCCTTCCAAATGGCTGTTGTGAAGAAAATGGGAAAGAAGAATAATTTCTATTGATAACAATTAATAAAAGTTAGTTTTTTCTTTCCTATGTGAAGACCTATAGACATTTATGGGAACTAAACACGATGAGCAAATTTAAAAATGGAAGCATTTTCCAGGTATCTCCTCTTTTCCTGCCTACCAAAGATGGTCAGCTTTCCTCTATCAGTTTTTTCCTCTTGATTTCCCACAAAAAGAAAGGTCTTTCACTTTTAGGTTTGTCCTTTGGGTTTTTATAGTGCAGAATCTGGAGAAATGGGCAGATGGGATGAGGAAGCATGGGGATACTTTTTTTTTTTCTTTTGAGGATTTGATTAGAAATGTGCCAGAGGGGTAATTGTAGGAGTAAAAAGAAGTAAGGGGATTTAAATACATATTATTGTTTCACTTTTGAATGATTGTGGACTGTGTATTTACTTTAAAATGTTAAGAAATACACTAAGAAATTATTATTTTGAGATTGGGATTTTGTGATAAGCCTTTTAGTTTGCTATACAGCAAGTTTTTATAAGCTAGGATCACAAAACAGCAGACATTGAGAGAGGAAGAGAGAGACTGAAAGGTGTGGCTGTGAGTGGGGAAAGAGAAGACAAGACAAACTGCTCATTTAGAATTCTGCCTGGGGTCAGACCCTGCAATATGAGTTTGTTGTATCCATATTCAGCGACTTGGAGTTCACATGTAGGGTCATATTTTAGGCAAGGCAAGACCACAGATCAATTTGGTAACCTCGGATTCTAAAAAGTCTTAACAACTGGTTTATTTTGGGTCTCATGGAAACCAGTAACTGGCTCTACCAAGGGACATTTTTAAGCTAATGGTTTTGGCTCCATCATCACAGCCAGAATCAGGGACCAAAACCAAGCCCTGACTGTGACTGAGTGGATGCAGACACATCAAATAAAAAGTGACATTTTCTTCTTGGACAAAGATCACAGATTATATGCTCCTGAGTTTTAAATTTTGGCTTAGTCTTTGGACTATAATTTTAATTCTTGTACATTGTCCTTTATTTCGCCCAACTCTTTTCCTGGAAACAATGACAGTTTTCATCCAGATACTGATCTTGGGTCTGGGTAGCTGGTAGCTGATGTCTCTTATTTATGGACCAGATGCCGGTTTAATTTTTTTTTTTTAAGGTCCCTAGCAGGATCTTTAGAAGTTCATTAATATAGGAGGTAGAAGCTATAGTAAAGTGAGGAAAACTAATTGTAGTTCTTATGCTTTTGGTTTAATATAATATACTGCAAATGAGCACCATGGTTTTAAAAGATCTTGTTCTCAGAGCTATGGAAGCCAAAATCAAAACAAGGCATGACTCTATAATTAAATGAGTGATGATCTGGTTCATGAAACTGACAAAAACATATATCACCACAATGCAAGTTTAAAAATGATCATTATAAGCCAAGTAATCTGTGATTACAAAGAAGGAAAAAGAGAAAGGTCAGTGAAAGGGTCATTGAGAAGATGATGTTTTAGCTGATGATATTTAAGATTAATATTTGAGATTGGGTAATAACTATTTTTAATACATTTTATAGCTTCTTTTTCTTATCCTAAAAGTTATACATAGGCAGGTTATTTGACAAACACCAAAACATCATAATCCAGTAATAGACAAGCACTTTAGCATTTTATTTCAGTCTTAGAGAGAGAGAGAAGGAGAGAAAGGGAGTGAGAGTAGAAGGGAAGGGCAGAGGGAGAGGGAGAGAATTTCAAGCAGGCTCCATTCCCAGCATAGAGCCCAATGTGGGGCTCTATCTCACAGCCCTGAGATCATGACCTGAGCCAAAATCAAGAGTCCATGCTTAACCTGCTAAGCCACCCAGGTGCCCCTCAGTCTTTCTTTTTATGCATAGTTTTTATATATATCATTTTCTAGAAATTGTCTCTTTAGTATTAACACTTGCAGGTATACAGGGATGGATATAGAAATACTGTTTCAGGTACAGCATAATCACAACAGGTTATTTCTCCAGTTGTGAAAATAACTGTAAAAAATACACTTCATCTAGAAGGATGACTGTAGATGTAGAGCTGAATTTTATTAATATAGGTCCTATTAATATAGGTCCTATATTAATCTGTGAACATGGAGTCCTCTATATATGAAAACAAATATAAAGCAGAAATCTGTGAGCATGTTTTAAATTCTGAACATTTTAGAGAGATCAGATGTTTCTGAATGGGAGAAAGAGGAAATTTATAGTTCATCTGGGTGGGCCGAATGTTGTGAATTATAAGCCAAAAGTGATTTTAAGATAGAATAGGGGGAAGCTGCTATTTATATGACTTTGTTAATACAGATAATCCAGATAGCTAAACACAGAGTACCAGAGGCTCTGATTCAAAAATTACATAAAGGAAGAGCTAATGATGAGGCACCAGACAAAATTCACACAGAGAATCTAAAAAAGATCTTCTTTTTCTAGTGGTGAAATAGTGGGAAAAGAAGAAGAGATATGAGCTGGAACAATCCAGGAGTGGGTCCTTGAGGCAGTTTCTTTTCATTAGAGGAATCACAGGAAGAACCTTAGGAATATTTTCTGTAGTGCTTTGATAGGGAGATGACCTTGGCTGTTTTGTGGCAGGAAACCACCTCAGATCTAATATCTGAGTATCTCTGGGGTATCTCTTCCCAGGTCGGGAAATATCAGTGTGCCCCAACCCATCTACAAACAATGGAAGGTTGACAGTTCTTACCTACCACCTGGTAACAGCCACAATGAAAGGAAAACACCAAGCCAGTCTATGTTTTTTAGATAGAAATGATCCCCCTTTTACTTCTGGGTGAGAGCAACAAAGAGAAATATGTCCACTGACACATTAGCAGTTTCACGTGAAGCTCCATTTTGTTTGCCTTAATGTTTTAGATACAAAAAGAACAAAAACAAACAAACAAAAAATACCCTGTTGTAGATCCCCATTCTCCTAGAACTAGAATCTCACTGCATGTTATCAGGCTCCACTGCATGGAGCTGGTCTTTTCTCCCGCAAGAGGAGTCAGAAACAAACATGGCCTTGAGCAATTAGAGTACCCAACTGACTGACCACAGTGAATGGTTTAAGGATAGGTTTAATATCCACATCAGGACAATCAAGGTCTGTAGGGTTTTTTCCAGCCCTCTTTTCCCTGGGGTGATCATAGCTGGTTTTATTTTTCTTAACAGAGAATGAAGAGAGACCATATCCTAATTTTGTTTTAATTCCCTGGATCCATCCATGCCTGAAGCCCTTATCCTTGACCTTCCCACTCATCCTTAAGCCAGATTGCATAGTTTCTGTCAGCTATGACGAAAAATGTACTGACTAATACAGATCATGTATTTCTTATGTTCCACAGAAATGAGTTTGTTAAAAAAAAAAAGGCAATATTTATATGGAAAACTCTGAAGAGAAGGAAGAAAATAAAATATATTGCACTGTATTGCACTGCTTCTTGAACCCTTAGGCTCAAGTTACCAAAAATCCCCATGACAATAGAACTTGCCCTGGAAAAGTTCATGGACCTTGTTTAAAAAAACAAGGCTAGAGAGTCAAATACACTTATAAGTATTTATTAAGTTCACAGGAATCAAGCAATTTAACATTGAACACATATAATGTTATTGATATTAAAGTAAACTTTAATATAGATATCAATTTCTATATACTATCTTTGATTGCTATAATTTCTTTTGAAATTTTTCCAGAAAGTGCTCCTTCTCATTCCCAGCAAAGTGGTTTTAAATTTCCTTTGCTTTCTTGCATACTAAGAAGGATTAAGTCTAAACCTCCCTTCAAATGGTCAACGCTTTCTAGATTTTTTGACTTCGAGTCATTTGTGCCTAAATCTCCAATCTTTCCAATGGTGCAGAATAATCTGAATGCTTGAAATGGGAAAAGCTTCATGTAACTTTTGTAATAATTTCTGTATGTTTTTCTCAATACCTGGGCTAAATAATTTTCACTCTTCCTTTGATAAGTTTAGGCTGTAGCACAAATCACAGTCTTGTCCAGGCAGGATTCAGTCTCAACACCTCCTCACAAGCTCTGGAGTGCTTCCTTTCCCTACCTACAGGTTATATTACAGAAGTCTTTGTCCTGGTTCTGACATTACTAAGATTGTTTAGCGGTTTAATCATTCATGGGCTACTGAGAGGAACTGACCTCTTGGGATGCTGCCTTACAGGCAGCAGAAATTAATATATTTATCTTTTTATCCCCATTTTTTTGATATATTTCTGCTCAATTTAAGTGAGGACTGCCCATTAAAGAAAACTGATAAATTGATGCCAAGGCTATTTTAAGACACTATCTGTTCTGGATATAGAAACAAGATTATTATATGGACTTTGGTATTCAGATTCGTGATGTTAGCCTGAGTTCTCTTTACTATTTCAGTTAAACAAAATTATTATAAAGTTGGAGGTGAGAAGCTTTATTAGAAACTCAACTTCATTCCATCTCTAAGAACTATGTAAATTAACCAGGTGCTTTTTTTAAAGGTGTTATAACTCCAAGAACACTGGACAACCCTGGCTCCTGAAAAGTAATAAGAGTTGACATATCCCTTTATAGGGTAGGAAAAAACAATAACAATTTAGATACTTCCCTGCCCCCATAAAAGTCATAGATTCTTCAGAAAATAGATATATTTGATATTGGTTTCCTGTGCTCTTTGGCCCAACAGAAGAGGTTGTTTTAAAGTATACAATCACCACTTAGGAAGCTTGCTAAAGTACAGAGTTCTGGGCAATATTCCCATATATTCCAGTTCAGTAGGCCTAGGTTGGGTCTAGGATATAAATTTTAAACAAGCTTCCTAGATCACTCTATTGAAAGTGTTCCATGGGCTATATTTTGAGAAACATTGCCCCAAGGGATAGAGTGGTCAGCTGTTTCATGATACCCCAGGGATTCCTACAGTCCCTCCAAGCTTCGTAGAAAGGGAATAAGGTGCTTTGTTATTAGTGCTCCAATAGGTTTTGACTAAGATGGAGAAAAATGGAGGAGAAAGGGCTATTTACTTATGGGTTCAGGTCCCCACTGCCCCCACCAATGGTTTTACCCCTGACTCTAACAAGGATATGATTTGCAACATGGAAGTAACATCTGGCGGCTTGGCAGTCCAGAGTGTAGCTCAGTGTTTGGCCAAGCAGAATTCAGTACTATTTGTGGGCTGGCGCCCAGGAATTACAGTTGGTGAGAAGAGTTAAAATCTGCTTTAGTTGTTCATGATGCTTTATGATCACGGTCAGGTCATTTATCAGATTCCTACATTCGTCCAGCATAATTTCTGTTCCCCACTCTGGCTGTGATTTTAACAGATTGTTTCCATCAAGGTGGTAGCTGGAGATAGGATGCTGATTCACTGTTAATTAATTTTAGCTGGGAAGAGAACCACAGCAGTCAATGTCTTGTTTTACATCATTGTTCCGAAGATACTTGGATAGACAGTGCTTTGCTTGCTTCGTTCTCACCTGTCCTTTGATCATATTCCTTTTCTTCTGTAAAATGTTTCCCTTAGTATTCTAGTTGACTTGAGCGCATAATATTTACTATTAACTAGAATTAGAGTAGTAAAGCAAAGCTTGCAAACTGGAACCCATTTTTTGTGAAAAGTCAATGTGGATGTGCAATGTCTCAAATTTTCCATAGAAAAATAGTTTGATAAATGTTGTGTAGATAAGTAAGTCTCCCTTTGCCAATTTTTTCATATTTCTGTTTTTTCCCTAGGTCCAATAGGATAAATTGGCTAGAAAAATTAGCAAAATGAATTTCAAGATTCAAGTTGTATGTGATATAACTATGCTTAGAGACAAAAGCTGAGCAGAAAAATGAGAGCTGGATACCCCTTCTCAACAGAAAAATAGAGGACTAGCATATTACTAATTTTGTTATGGTAGCTGACTTTCTTATATGTGCTTCATACAATGAAAATGTACCAACAGACAAGAAGAGTTGCTCTGTAATATACAAAATATGCTCTGTTTTAGCTTGATACTAAAAATAAGCAGGTGGCATCACTCCATGCAGTAGTCGAAGTCTGGAAAACATGTTTGCAAATAGAATTTTTATTTAAAAAATTACATATTAAATTTTCTGGAGGTGGAAAATTTTTAAAGGGAATCCTCTAGTGATTGTTTTTTAAAGGAAAGCTAGCAATTCTTTTCATAAGTTCAGTCCTAATGTTTCCATTTGAAAATAGTATCGTATATGAAGGGCCAGGAGAATGTCACCAGGCCATCCAGAGACCTGTATTCTAATCTCATCACTATTTCATGACTTTGCTATAGAATTGAGAAGATTGTATTAGATTATTTCTAAGAACACACTCACATCTAAAATTTCAGGATTCTAATATCAAGTTTTTAGTGACTGGTCTTGTTCAAAATAAAGGAGGATTAAGACTTAACAGATGTTAAAGTATTCTAAAGCTCTACCATCCATTCCCATAGCCACTAACCACATGTGGTTAACCATTGAGCTCTTGAAATATGGTTGGTCCAAATTGATGCGTGCTGTAAGTGTAAAGTACACATTGGACTTCAAAGACTTACTGCAGAATCTTGTAAAATCTCTCATGAATTAATAACTTTTATGTTGATTATATGTTGCAAAGATATCTTGGGAATATCGCATTGAATAAATCATATTCAAATAAATTCCATGTATTTCTTTTTTAATTTTTAATTTGAACCAAAAATTTAAATAATTTAAATTTAGGCAATTAATAATAATCTAATACATTGAAAATAGGAAAGTTTATGGCTCACATTATATTTTTATTAGACACACAGCTCTAAAGGGATAGCATATCCTACAAAAGAACCCTCCCGAGATCGTAGAACTCTCCCTGTTACTCATGGACAGCCTTAATGATATAGAAGAGGTTGTTTGAAGATTAAAACATTATTTTCTAAAAGTATAATTCATTAGTCCTGTGAGGCATATCACCATAGCCAAGTGAGTTTAAGCAATGCTGTGCCCCACTTACTGATTTGTTAGCCTAATAAAAGCTCAACTTTAAGTCACCGGGTTAATGAAATCGACTTCTCTCATGTGAATCCACAAATTCATCTGAAACAATCTTCTTATTTTTAAATGATAACTGGTAATATTCTATAGACTCAAGGAAGTTACTTTGGGACATGCTATTGGATTAGATAATCCCCAAAACCCTTTTGTCTGTTGTGGGTTTACAAGCAGTTTATAGAAGCTCATCCCTTACAAATTGTACTTACTTCTTTGTATGCATGCTTCTTTTCTAAAAAAGCCTTCCCCTCTTCTACATAAACTATTTTCTTTTACTTTTCTAGGTGATTTGAAATATTACCAGTTAGGTGTGCTTTTGTTATCAATCACCCTTTTTAAAGAATTCCTAATTTGCCCCACTCTCCTAAGAAGGTATATAGTCAAAGAGTCAAGATGGTGGGGAGGGGTGGAGAGAAGGACCATGATGTGTGGGAAGGCAGCAGGAGAAATGAGGGATTCTGAAAGGTATTTTTCCTTTCTGAAATGTTACATTTAATGTATTTCTCACCAAAAAAAGTGCTGTTATGGGTTAAGCAGACTGCTATGGACTAGCTAGGGAACCTAAATATGATTTATAACTTGGCTTTCCAGGGAAATTGCATCCAGCATTCCAAAAAGCCTATTTACAAGCAAACATTAGGAACAAAAATTTTAAGTTGGACACTACCAGGGTATAGATTGACTCAGAAGCTCAGGGAAAAAAAAAAAAAAAAGCAATCAATATCCTTTATTTACTTCAGTACCTTGATTCTCACCATAAGTCCCTTGCTTTTCCAAACAGTGAGGAGAAGGGAAGAATGACAGAACACATGTATTTTATGACAATGTTTATTGGATCTCATAAATCATAAAAGGGTGTCAAGAAGTATTGTCAAACACATCCCTAGGTTACTAAATAGTTAGGTTTTTATTCTTAAAACTACCCCTTCATAAAATAGCTAAATAATTTTCTTCTCTCATAAAAAATGTCAGGAAAAGACAGACATATGCACATATGCATTCTCTCAAACTCAGGAAGCCCAAACACTCCTTCACAGGCTCCTAGGGAAAAAATGAAATGATGTTTTGATTCACTAGAATAGAATGGAACATTCACATGCAGTGGGCCTCTGTTGACTGAAGTTATTCAGCCAAGGAGGCTGAAATGGTATAGGAGTATGTAGAATTTAAATGAAACCATTATTTTAAAAGTAAAATATTGACCATTTCTTAGGAGTGGAAAAGATGTAAATTAAAAACGTATTCTGAGATGTTGAATATTTGTTTTAAATAGACTTCAGGAAGGTGTTCTTTGACTTGATCCACTTGCTGAATTCCCAAATGAAAGATAGGTTTCTTTTTCTAAATTTTTGAGATATAATTTGTATATAATAAATTAACCAATTCCACATTTACAAATTGATGAGTTTTAGAAAGTGTATAAAGTCCTATAACTACTGCTACATTTATAATAGAACATACTTCCATCACCCCAGAAAGTTCCCTTGAGTCCCTCAGTGCTCTCTTCCTGTTACCTTCAGACTCTGGTGACCACAGATCTGCTTTTACTATTGTTTTCCTTTTCTAGAATTTTGTATAGATGGACTATTACCATATGCAGTATCCTGTGTCTGGCTTCTTTTACTTAGCATAATGCTTTGAGAATCATGCAGTAGTTTGCTGTGGTCAGTGTTGAATGACATTTCATAGTGTAGATACACCACAGTTTGTGTATTCATTCACTCGCAGATAGAAAGTGGACTTGTTGCCCAGCTTGTGGGTTTTTTTTTTTTTTTTGAGGGGGCAATTATGAATAATGCTGCTGTAAATGTTAGCAGACAGGTCTTTATGTAGACATAGATTTTTATTTATCTTGGGACATAGGAAAGGATTGTTGATTAAGTACATGTTGAAATTTATCATAACTGTCAGCCTGTTCTCCAGATTGGCTGGACCATCTTCATCCCCACTGATGATGTATGAGAGTCCCAGGATGTAGACATTCCCCCCAATATGTGTATCATCAGTCTTTTTTTTTTTTTTATTTCTAGCCTTTCTAGTGGGTGTATACAGGTAATGGAGTGTCTTTAACTTGTATTTCCTTAATGTCTGGTGATGTTGAACGTCTTTTCATATAATTGTTTGCCATTTGTATATCTTCTTTGCTGAATTAGCTATTCAAAACCTTTAACCAATATTTTAACCAGAATGTCTGTCTTATTATTGAGTTCTGAGAGTTCTTCATATATTCTGGATATATATCTTGGTGAGATATGTATTTCCCATATTTTTCTTCTTACCTGACTTGCTGCTGCATTTCCTTAAAGTTTCTCAAAATAATAACTTTTTAATTTTGTTTTTATTTGTGCTTTTGTGCTCTAAGAGATCCTTGCCTAAATCAGGGCCACAAAAATTTTCTTCTATGTTTTCTTTCTTTTTAAAATTATTATTATTTATTTACTTGACACAGAGAGAGCTCACAAGGAGGCAGAGAGGCAGGTGGGGCGGGGGGGGGGGGAGGAAGCAGGCTCCCTGTTGAGTAGAGAGCCCGATGTGGGGCTTGATCCCAGGACCCCAAGATCATGACCTGAGCCGAAGGCAGGAGCTTAACCCACTGAGCCACCCAGGTGGCTGGAAGTTTTATAGTGTTAGTTCTTTTATTTAAGTTAAAGATCCATTTAGAATTTAAATTTTGTATATAATACAAATTATTGGTTAATGTTTATTTATGTATTTTGCAGACAGATATGCCATTATTCTAGCATCATTTGTTGAAAACAATATTCTTTTTCAATTGAATTATCTTTGTACTTTTGCCAAAAATCAAATCAGTCTTACGGGATGGTTTACTTCTGCTCATTTTGTTCTGTTCCATAGATCTATATGTCTATCCTTATAATAATAATATATTATCTTGATGGGTATAGCTTTATAATAAGCATTTAAAATCAGGTAGTATAAGTTCTTTAATATTATCCATCTTTTCAAAAATTATTTTGATTATTCTAGGTCTTTAGATATTGGTTCAGTATCAGTTTTAGAATCAGCTTGTCTGCCTTACAGAATAGCCTGCTAAAATGTGTGACTGGCAAGGTGCCTGGGGAGCTTAGTCAGTTAAGCATCTGCCTTAAGTTTAGGTCATGATTCCAGGGTCCTGGGGTCAAGCCCTGCATCGGGCTTCCTGCTCAGGGGTGAGTCTACTTCTCCCTCTCCCTCTCCCCCTCCTCTCCCTCTCCCTTTGCCCCTTCTCCAGCTCACACTCTCTTTCTCATTCACTCTTCCTCAAATAAGTAAATAAAATCTTAAAAAAATAAAATTGTGATTGACATTTTGTTCAATCTGTAAATCAAATTAGAGAAAACGAACATCTTAACAATATTGAGTCTTCCAACCCATGGACATGGCATATCTCTGCATTTATTTGTAGATATCTTAGGATTTTCTATGCAAATGGTCATGTTATCTGCAAATGAAAACTATTTACTTCTCCATTCCCTTACCTAATTGCACTATCTAGAACCTATAGAATAATGCTAAGCATATACATACTTGCCTTGTCCCCTCTCTTGGGGAAAAACTTTCATTCTTTCAACATTAAGTATGATGTCAGCTTCAAAAAGTTTGAAGAGTGAAGAAGTTTTGTTTGTTTGTTTGTTTTTCAGAGTGAAGAAGTTCTCCCCTAGTCCTAGTTTGCTGGGAAATGCTTGGCCTCCTCAAACTGATTTTTGTCTCCTCAACTCAGTAAGACTGCCAGGCTCTGTTTGGGTATATACTACTTCCTGCAACTTGCCATTTGGCAGTACGCTGGCATGATTTCAATTTACCTCATTTTCTTCCCTTCTCTCTGGGATCACTGTAATGCTTGTTGTTCAAAATCTGAAAACCATTGTTTTATATATTTTGTCTGATTGTTTTGACTTGTTTAATATGTAAGGGTAAATTTGGTATCTGTTACTCCATCATGGTAAAATGAATGCTGTAAATTTAACACTGAAAATAAAATTCTATTCCTACTGAGGTAAAGTAAATCTTGTTTCATTCAGTCATGAAAATGAAGCTCAGCTTCAAATAACTAGTAGTCTTAACTTGTTTAGGAGTGGCATCAGCAAGATGGCTGAATAAGACCTCCCTCATAGGTATCCTTCCTGCAATAATCTGGCATTTATCCATGGACAAAAGTGCCTTTGTGGGAACTTTGAAAACCAGGTAGGAGATTCTGAAACCGTAGCTTAGTCTAAGACTGAGGACGGCCATTTTGAGAAGACAGGCTCACAACCAGGTGGCTGATTTGCCAACTACAGTTACAGACACAGAAACAGGCTCCACACCTGTGAGAACTCAGCTACTGCCCCCTTTGGTTTTAAAGTCTATCATCCGCACCATAGGCTAAGGGACCCAGGAGGAGTCACAGAAACCTGTGTGTTGGGTAAAGACATACAGACCTCAGTGCCTACTGTGGACCCTGACATGCCCCGTGAACAGGCTCCAGGCCCTCTCACCTGTGGTCTAGGAACCCCTGGAGGTAAAGCCCACCAAATCTGGTCAGACTAAAAACTCTGAAGTGGCCCTATCACTGGGGTCCAGCCCATCCCAGCCAGTCCATGGGCCCCTGCTGGAGACACTCCCACCTGCATACCTGGAGGTCCTGAAAGGGCCCAATACTAGGCATAAGCTCCCTCTTACCTGTGTCACAGGGAGCTGACAAGGAAAGGCAGGGTAAATTCCAATCTGGGCCCCTAAAGATCATAAAAGGGCCCTAAATACAGAAATTTTTTAAAATAAATAATATTGGAGAAACTAGATATCCACACACAAAAGAATGAAATTGAACTCTTATTTTATACCACTCATAAAAATAACTTGAAGTGGATTAAAAACTTAAATGTAAGGCCTGAAACCATTAACCTTCTAGAGGAAAACAGAGAAAACTCTTTGACATTGCTCTTGGCAATGAATTTTTGGATATGACATCAAAAGCACAAGCAACAAAAACAAAAACAAACAAGTAGAACTACATGAAGCTAAAAAGCTTCTATACTGCCAAAGAAACAACAGAAAGAAAAAGCAATCTATGGAATGGGAAAAAAATATTTGCAAGCTGTACATTAGATAAAGTGTTAACATTATATATATTTTATATATATATATATATATATATATATATATACACACACAGAACTGAATAGCAAAAATAAAATGAAAAATAATAATCCTAATAAAAAATGTGTAAAGAGTCTGAATAGAAAAATTTCCAAAAAACATACAGGTGGGCAGCAGGTACATGAAAAGATGCTTAACATTACTAATCATCAGGAAATGCAAATAAAAGTCACAATGAGATATCACCTCATACCTATTGGAATGGTATTGTCCAAAAGACAAAAGACAACAAGTATTGGTGAAGAAGTGGAGAAAGAACCCTAGCGCAGTGTTGGTGGGAATGTAAGTTGATACAACCAATATGCAAAACAGTAGGGAATTTCCTCAATACAAACAGACCTACCATATGATCCAGTAATCCTATTTCTGGGTATATATCAGAAGGAAATGAATTCACTATCTCAAGGAGATAGCTGGACCCCCATGTTCATTGCAGCATTATTTACAATAGCCAAGATGTGGAAACAAGTGTTCATCAATCCATAAATAGATTATTTTAAAAAGTGAGATAGATACGTACATACACATATTTGAATATTATTTAGCTAGAAAAAAAGGAAGAAAGGGAGTCATATATAGAGAAGACATATGTTATATGATCTCACTTATATGTGAAAACTAAAAAAAAAAAGTCATAGAAACAGATTATAGAATAATGTTCATCATAGGTGGGGGCTAGGGAGATGGGGAGATGCTGGTGAAAATCTTCAAACTTCCAATTGTAAGATGAGTAAGTTCTGGGGATCTAATATTCAGCATGATGACTATCTTAACAATGCTGTATTATATACTTGAAAGTTGTTGAGAGAGTAAATCTTGAATACTTTCACCACACAAAAAAGGTAATTATGTGAGGTGATGAATATGTTAATGAACATTATTGTGGTAATCATTTCACAATACATAAACCTACCACATCATCGTGTTGTATACCTTAAACTTACACAATGTTATATGTCAATTGCATTTCAGTAAAGCTGAAAAAAAAAATGGGCACTGGTTTCCAAGCATAACCAATAAATTTTCCTTCAAATTCCATTTTGGAACAAACAGTTGTATAGTATCAAGGCGTAGTAATACCCAAACCTAAAAACTTATTCTTAATGTTGATCACCTAATAGGAGCTATTTTAACATATTATCAGGCTCAATTTTTAAATATCATGCCTCTGGAGCTTGAATAAACAGACCAATGAAATGGACAGTTCAAAAGCAGACATATATGTATGCTAACCATAGCATTTCAGATCTATGGAGAAGATATATTTATGTCATTTTTTCCCCCTCAGAATCCTCCAGTAACTCCAGGGTGGCTCAGGACAACTCAATTCAACATTACTCTGATTAAATCTGGCCCAATGAACTGTCCACTGCCTTATAATCCTCAAAGTGGACATAAACTGATTTAAGAAGAAATCTTATTTGGCACTATCCTTTGAATATCAATTGTTTTGTTTATCCATGTACAGGTAAGTATTACACATGTTATTTGAAAGAAAGATCCCGAATTATGGGTTCCTCCCCAGCGCTGTGAGACATGCAAACCCAGTATTTAGAAATAAAGTTTTTTGAATATTAGAAGAAAAACAACCACAAACAGCAAATGTTGGTAGTGGTAGTGTGGTGATAACAACCCATTATTATTCAAGAACACACAGGTTTCCATCATTAAAATATTCTATTAAAAAGCCCAACTTATTTATAACCTTCATTTGTGGGGAAGCCTGGGGCATGAGAGGAATAACTAATTTATATTTGTGCAATCTCATGTTCTTCTGTAATTATCCGTTGGCAGGTATGCCCGTGGTTCTTTGAATTTTTAACATGTCTGGATTTGTACATATACGTCTAAGGAAGTTGCTGGTGTTGTTGACTGTGAATTTCCCTTCCTTAGTGTTTGACCCAACATGGCATCCAGCTTTTTCACTATGCTTCCTTAGGAGCTTGCTCTTTATAAGAATTGGCTGAAGTTGTCTGCAAATAGAGGTATGAGACAGTGAAAGAGACTGTGATTCTGGAGGGTGGCAACATTCAGAAAATAATTTTACTCTGCTTTCCCCTTCCAAACCCTGTCTAGACATTACTGAAAATGAATCACAGCCAGGTGACCTACTTGGTCCTCTAATATGCAGTTACCTAAATTTTCAGTTTTATGAATTTTTGACATTTTTTTCTTTCTTTCAGTTTCCTTATTTTTTCCTTTCTTTTAATACCTTCCCTCTGCTCTGTCTTCCAGTTTTTTGTTTTGTTTTTGTTTTGTTTTGTTTTTGTCCTGAAGAATGATATAAATGGCTCTCTCAACTGTTTTTAGTTACTGCATTCACAATCACCTTTCATGTCTCCATATTTTGGTTCCGTGCTATTCCTTTTGGCTAGAACATTTTCACCATCTTTCTTTCCTGGGTTACTTGTATGTATTCTTCAGTGTTCAGCTAAGACACTATCAAATGTACTAAATTGTTTTAAGTTATATGCCCAACTCATATATAAATATTCTCCAAATGAATGAATGAAAGCATAAATGAAGCAAATATTCCCTAAATTTTCTCCTTCCTGTATCTTCATCCCCACAGTTCCAGAACAAGAGCTATATGTCAGTCTACTAATATATACTAATCGTATGAGCTCTACATCTCACTGCCTCTCTGGGTTCAAATCCTGGCTCTACCCACTAAATAGCTATGCAGTCATTTTTCCTTGTAGCTCAATATCTTCATCCCTGCAATTGTGAGCATAGCAATATCATCTGTGTAGGGTATTTGAGGATTCAATGAGATAATACATGAAGTGCCTAAAATAGCACCTAAGCATGCTACAGAAATAGCTGTTATTAGGAATAAGAGCTCATTTTTTATATCACATTCACTGCTTTGTCAACTCTACAATTTGATTGTCTACTCAAGTTTTTCCTAAAAGTACAAACTTTTCATGCTATCACAAGAAAGACTGCTCAAATGTGACAGAATGTGAAAATTATGCTTTTTATTTTATCACATAAAATAGTTACACCAAGTTGTCCAAATGCATTGGTGAATTAAAGCTTCCAGCTCTTACAAATTTTTATACATATATCTATGCATTTATAAATACACACATATGTAAAAGATATATATTTTCTTCTAAAATAAAGTGCCCAAATCTTGATATATGGGGGCATAATAGGGAAAAAAAATCATGAAGTTTAATCAGTTGCAGACTATACTTCCACAATCTAGGAATCTGTTTTATACACATTTATTCAGGGATACTGAACTTCAAACACTCATTCTTTTCTGAATTCTAAGTGAATTAATTTATCCAAAATAATAGAAGAAGTCATATAGACAATTTAATGAATCAGAGACTAATTTTTTTACTGTGCCCGGCATTAGCGCCTTGGCTCCCCAATGGAAGGGAAATTTAGCTTCATTCTTAATTTTCCTGTCTTTTGGACTGTTGTCTTTCTGCTAAGATGATAAACAGAGAGACAGAGAAATGAATCAGACATCTCCAATTCTAAATCCTCTGTTAGCATTCAGTGAAGTCAGAGTTTGGTGAAAAGTCTCTTAATGTCTTTACGTTACCCTGGGCTTGGTGAGAAATGACCTAGCAGGATTTGAATTGAAGGATCCTTCTGCCTCTTACAATGAAATCTTATTGAAGCCACAGAAGAAGAATCAGAGTACAGTGATCAAGAGCTCACTGAGAACCCATTCAAATTGAAATAGAACTCTACTACAGTGGAAAACGTTGTGAAAATGTGCTCAAATTTAAGAACAAAATAAGAGTTAAAGAAAAACTAAACAATTTGAGATAATTAAGAAAATCCTCATTTTAAAGAGGAACTAGGGCTCTACTCCCTGCTCCAGTATCTCAGTGGCTCTTCCAGATTTTTACTGTATTTTCTATTACTTTCCACTTTTAAGACGATCATTTGAAGTCTTTGACAAGGAATGGAATGTCAAAATGCCTTAGAAAAGCCTTCAACCTATTCAAGCAAGGTGAGGATGCCTAAAAATAGCTTAATATGAAACCAACCATTTCAGAATCTCTGGTGATTACAGGTTCAAACTACAATAGAGTGTATCTTATTCAAGCAGGAAAAGGGGAAATTGTCTGCACTAAAATTGCATAAAACACTCAATAACTTCTCAACATATGGGAGACCTGGGAACAATGGGAAGCCCAGACATTTCCCAGAGTCAGTACAAGGAATGGAGTATTTTCTTTTACTTTGGGCAGGGGAAGGGGGAAAAAGAGCAAGAAAGTGTTTCCAATTACCTGGCCTACCTCCATGGGGCCTTTGCAAGAACAGAGCCACTTAACTACTGATTTTGGTGAGCATCTTATTAATGGCTTGCTTGACATGCGTGGTGGAACTGCGTCGCCTCGTCTTGCCCTGGACCATTCTCCTGCGACGCACCTCTCGACACAGCTCATAGAATATCTCAGTGATGTTCCCTTCTCCAGTGCAGGCAGAACACTCATAAAAAGCACAAGCCAGTTCTGTGGCCAGCTTCTCCCCTTCTTCAGTACTAACCTGTCTGGAGTGGTCCAAGTCAGCTTTATTTCCAACCAAGATAAGAGTCACATTCTTGGGCTTTTTTATCTCATCCAGGATGTTCTTAAGGGGCAGCACTTCCTCAAAACTTCCTCGGTCAGTAATGTCATAGACCAGCACAAAGCCTTCCCCCCATCGCATGTGTCCCTCTCTCTGAATGGTATCTTCCTGTTGACAAGGAAACAATGGCAATTGGGGAGTTGGAAGTCATCACAATGTGTAGATGCTTTTCATGCCAATAATGAGTCCTTAATTATTATTCTTTATATTTGGTGTCATTAAAATTTCTTGATTGCCTATAGAAGCTTCCTTTCTCAATCAGTTTGGAATAGGAGTATTAGTTACTCATAGCAGGATATGTCATGGAACTAGAAATGTTCTAACTGCATAGACCTTTAATTTTCTGCTTCTGAGTTTCCTCTTGCCATATCATTAAATCCATAATTACAAGAAGTATAAAGAAACCATCTTAGTTGGGCACACCGCCTCCAAGGATTTTCATCACAAAGAATTGGCGAGTAGGTAACAGACAAGTAGACCTCACAAAACCCTTTAGAGATCAGATTAAGAGGCACAGCTTAGTGAATGGTTTTGATTTCATTTTTGATTTAATCTCTTTTGCATTCAGATTCTAGACAGTTGGGTACCAGGGACAGAAAAACAGGGGGAAACTGTAGAGAGAGTCAATCTCAAAGCCAGGGGCTTTTTTTTTTTTTTTTTTCCTAAACACCTCCCAAATATTATAAAGTCCCAATAATGGTAGAAACTCATCTGAAGTGATTTTCAAAGGAGGTGATCATTCTTTCCTAGGAAAGTTGCACACGAGATTTCAAAATGCACAGCTTTCATGGGCTCAAATAACCTTTGCAGGCATGCAAGTCCCTGCCACCTCTCTCTAGAATCAGGGTTGGGTGCCAGAGAAAGCACATATAAGAAGGAGGTGGTGATGAGAAATAAAAGTGTCTTTCTTGGATTAAATACTTAAAGTCTTCTTCAGATCATAGGTCACTGATAGAGCACTATGAAACCCTTCAGCTCCCTAACTTTCATTCTTAGTGATCATTTTATTCTTGAGAACTAAGTCTCTCTACAAACCTATCTGTAATCTCAGAACTGACTGCCATCAGGGCAAACTTATATTAGCTTCCTTTGTAATGGATTGTTTGTTGAACAATTATGTGGTTCAAATTTTCAATAGGATGTGTTGAGATGTAGAAAGAATATTACAGGAAAGATTCCTAAAATACAGCATTCTAAAAAGTGATTCTGGGGTTATATAAGTTTAGAATATAATATATAGTGAAATTCTTAAAGATTCATCTTATGGGGCACCTAGGTGGCTCAGTGGGTTAAAGCCTCTGCCTTCGGCTCGGGTCATGATCCCAGGGTCCTGGGATGGAGCCCCGCATCGGGCTCTCTGCTCAGCAGGGAGCCTGCTTCCTCCTCTCTCTCTGCCTGCCTCTCTGCCTACTGTCAAATAAATAAATAAAATCTTAAAAAAAAAAAAGATTCCTCTTATACATGGGCATGTAAGCCTCTGAGAACTTCCCCAGTAAATGATGCTCTTCATCAGAGCATTTCAGAATACTTAACCATGAACTTCTTAATATTTTGCTATCTCCCCAAAATATATATGGGTAATTCTAAATGATGTCATGTCAATGTTACAGTATTATCAATCCCCCCTCACCCCACCGAAGTACCCAGTAATTTATATAAGGATGCACACATAAGCTCTTTCAAATATGTTAGTGTATGAATAACTAGATAATTAAAGAGAAAAGTCTTTAGGCATCATTAGTTAATTGGAGGAAAGTGTCTTAATTTTGTTCATAGTATGCACGTACACATCTCATTTTTATTTGATCCAGAAAACATTTTAACTGAACCCTTTATTCACCTGACCAGCAGTATCTAATATCTCCATGGTGACAACTTCATCATCAATGGTTGCTTGGTGTCGGTAGGTTGATTCTGAGGGAATGAGCAAAGAAGGAAGGTAAAAAAGTAAATTAGTGCATGATTTAATTTGATCTTTAAATGACAAAGTAGTCACAGAAGTATGTCTGCTTTATAAAGGAATGTGCATCCCAGGCAGGAGAGGATGGACGGGCAAGAATGTGCCATCTCTGTACTCTCTGAGCTCCTGGAAGTCTGGGTTCTCATGTGGGAGCCACAGACTTTCAGGACATAACATGGGAGAATTTCTATGTCTCTGCTCATTTTATTCTTCTAGGAGACCAGCTTTCTGGTGTATAAAATAGGGTCTCTACATCCTAGACTGAGAAAGTGCTTCCTACAAAATGCATGGTACCTTGATACTCCTAGAACTCAGTTTCAGGAAATCACTACTACTGATTGTCCCTGACAAGATGACATATAAACAGGAGCCATTCATTTCCTTCAAGACCTCAACCCTGGAGATGTATTAGACATTAGAGGAGGTAAATAGCCATCCATGTAAAAAATGACCAAGTAAAGCCATGAGATCCCTGTGGTGGTAGAAGGCCATTGGGTCTCATGTTTGGGGATTGTGTGGGAAGCAGAGGAGGGCTGGGGCACATGGTGGGAGAGGAAACAAAGCAGAGTTCTCCTGCTCATGTTCCCTCTTCAGGGTAGAAAAATGACAACTGCTCAGTACCAGCTGTAGGCTGGTGGGTTAATATCAGGGTGGTCCCCAAGCTCTATGGGGGTGAGAAGTCAGTAGATGCAAGACTTTGGGTGGTCTTAGTGGGCCTTTTACCTCCTGAAATGGAAACCAGATGTTAAAATAAATATGAACTAGTGCTGCTCTGTATGAAAGCTAGAACAGCTGAAATGCCAAGCTCAGTGAATGATTGACAGAGCTGATGAAGGTCGGGTTGAGGAACTCTTCCAGAAGGCATCAGTACATGATAAGAAAATTGTAAAAAGTAAAATGTAAGAGAGATGGATAACAGAAATGGACATGTTATTATCTCTTATACAATGAGCTTCAAAGACAACAAAGTACATAAGGGCTGAAAATACTTGAGGATGAAAAAACTGAGAATTTCCCAGGATGAAAGGTCTTGGAACAGTTCAGACCAAAAGGATGTGGGTGCCTGGGTGGCTCAGTCAGTTAAGTGTTTGCCTTTGGCTCAGGTCATGATCCCAGGATCTCAGATCAAGCCCCACACTGGGCTCCCTGCTCAGCAGGGAGCTTGCTTCTCCCCTGTCTGCCACTCCCCCTGCTTGTTCTTGCTCTCTTTCTCTGTAAATAAATAAATAAAATCTTAAAAAAGATGCACCATTGTTAAAAAAAAATAAGGACTTAAAAGACACACAAAGAAAATCCCATATATAAAACAATCACAGCAAAATTTAGGGATATCAATAATAAAGAAAAATTTTAATGAATATACAAAAAAAAGCACATCACCTACAGAAGGACATGATTCAGACTGACATTAGACTGCTAACCAGCAAAACTGGATTGGAGATCCCAGTGGTGTAAAACAAAGCAATCAAACCACATCAAAAGCAACTGAGAATTACAATTCTAGATGATACCAATACATTGGGGTGGGCAGGGTGGGGAGAGACAAGAGGCAGATTTGAGTGAGTTAATGCAGTTGTCCTACTCCCGAAGATGACGTCATAAGAAAGCAAAAGGAGAAGTGACTTAAGTATTCAACTTGACAAATCAGAAAAGGAACATAGAATAAATCCAAAAAGATATGAGGAAAGAAGTAAAAGAGAAAAACCACAAAAGAAAGAATGACACAAGGTTAACAGAACCAAAGCATGGGGTTGGAAGGGATTTAAAAATAAAAAAGGTGGGAGTAGAGATAAAAAATCTGGTAATACTGACTCATAAATTAAAAGAGAAGGAGCAATCAAGCACAATTTAGCATAAAAGAAGAAATAACTATATATTCTGATGAAGTGAAAATAAAATAATATTATGAGTCATATGCCAACAAATTTCAAACCCTGATAAATTCTCATATTGAAACATGTATGGACAGGCGCAGTGAGAACTGGAACACTTAACCCGGTCAGTAACTGGTAAGTAACTTAGATATTAATTGTTGATCCCTTCTGATCATAAAAAGCAACTGCATCTGATTGGTTTTAAAGGAGATTTCTATAAACATTAAACAAGTTGTTCTAGAAAATAGAAAAAGGATAATCATCCAATTCCTTTTGTGGGGCATTACCTGACTCTAATAGGAAGTAGTATAAGAGTAGTAAGAGGAAAAGGACAAGAAAATTATAGGCTCACTTTATTCTTGAATGTAGATTCACAAATCCTAAATAAAATATCATCCAATTGAGTTCAATTAGTGTAAAAAGAAAAGTACATCATGATCAGTTAAAGTTTTTTCAGAAATACAAAGAGTGTTTAAAGTCTGTCAATGCATTTTTTAAAGTTTTTATTTAAATTCCAGTTAGTTTTGCACCTGGTGCTCACCACAAGTGCCCTGCTTAATACCCATGACCCCCGCACCTCCTCTCTGGTAACCATCAGTTTGTTCTCTGCAGTTAAGAGTGTGTTTCTTGTTTTCCCTCTCTTTTTTTTAACCCCTTATGATCATTTGTTTTGTTTCTTAAATTGCACCTACGAGTGAAATCATATGGTATTTGTCTTTCTCTGACTGACTGATTTTGTTTAGCATAATACTTTCTAGCTCCACCCACATCATTGCAAATGGTAATATTTATGGCTGAGTAATATTCCATTACATATACATACACACCACCTCTTTATCCATTCGTCGGACACTTGGGCTCTTTCTATAATTTGGATATTGTTTCTATCAATGAAGTTTAACACAGTAAAGCACTGAATGAGAAAAAAGTGCTAAAGAAAAAAAAATCACATGATTACCTTTACAGGAAGATCTATAGCATAATGAAATTTATATAAGTTTAAGGTTTATGGATACACAGAAAAACACCCTTTTCAAAAAATATGGTCATACCTAGTATATACTGCTTACTATTTGAACAAGAATGTTCTAAATGCTTTACTCATATTAATTCATTTAATCTTCACAAATATCTCTGCAGTAGATATTAGTATTATATCCCTGTTACACAAAGATATGGAGGCACAACAACATTTAATAACTTGCTGAAACTCAGACAGAGTAAGTGGTAAGTGGTAGAGTTGACATTGGATCTAAGGAAGATTGGCTTTGGAATGAGGCTTATACCACTATCCTAAAAATCAAACATATTAGATTATATACCTATGGGAAAGAGGAGGCCAATGGTGTCACAATGGGGCATGCAGGAAAAATAAAGTGAAATCATATAAATAATATAGATAATAGTAATAGAAATATATAATATATAAAAGAAATATATAATATAAAAGAAATATATATATAAAAGAAATAAGTATAAGTATAAAAAAAATAAGAAATAATAGAAATGTAATAAAAATGATATAAAGGAATCCTAAGCACATGAATGGTACCGTGGATAGATTAACATGATTCACTTAATTCTTTACACCTAAACTACCCAAATCTCCAACCAACCAACCAACCATCCAAATAAACCTGCAAGTTTGTCTCAACAGGGTGATCAGTAAGTCAATCCTTTTATTTATTTGTTCATTATTCTTTCATTTCTTCATCTCATCAACTATTTTACAGTTCTTTTTTTACCACAGTTTTTTATTACTCTCCTACAAATATAATCTTCTACCTAAAATACAAACTACAGAAAGGAGGCTTAACTAACTAGCATAACCTAGCCTTCTACCTGCTATAAGCTGTGTCACGATCATTGCCACAGGCATGGCGCACGGCTGAAGTCTTTTCTGAACAGCAAAATTTAAAAAGGAAGTTATGTTCAATATATTTTAATAAACATATTTTCGCAGTACTGTCCTTCTGTTAGAATAGGTAATCCGTATGTGGTATGTACAATGATTCTCAATTCTAGAAAATTCTATCCCCCTACTCTTTATGTTAAAAGGGAGATGATTATTTTGTATAATTTTACTCTAAAGTATGATGTATAGCAACTTCTTATCTCTAAATATCTATGAATGTTCTCTCAATTATTTCTTTTTGCATCTTCAGTCCTCCAGCCTGAGGAGGAAAGAGGCCCAGAAGCAGCAGGCCAGCTAGGATCTATGCCGTTTCTGTTTTTTCCACTCCCGTTCTGTGGTGACCTTTGCACTACCTTCCTTTTTAAAGGGGCTGGCATCAGCCCTGAGGCCTGGAAAACAGAGTTCTGGGCTCTCTTCCATCTCTTACACCAAAAGTTGTTTGACAGACAGGGACATTTTTCTCTGTTGCTTCCATGATAAATAGGATATGTATTTCAACCACAGAAGGACACAGTAGGGGGGAAATAAAATATAATGAAAATTGTATGAAGTTGTGTGATTCTCTGGTTGTTTGTTAACTGAAACAAAAATGAAGGAATGCAGGAAATGAGGGAATGTCTGCCACAGACATAGCAGCGGGGAGCAGCAGTGATTTCATCGAAGCCGAGGACTGGTTTCATGCCATTTTGAGCCTTTTCTCTTTAAGCCTCTTCTCTCTCATTAGAAACCCATATCTTGGGGCACCTGGGTGGCTCAGCAGGTTAAAACCTCTGCCTTCAGCCTAGGTCATGATCCTAGGGTCCTGGAATCGAGCCTCACATCGGGCTCCTTGCTCAGCAGGGAGCCTGCTATCCCCACCCCTCTCTGCCTGCCTCTCTGCCTACTTGTGATCTCTGTCTGTCAAATAAATATATAAATATTAAAAAAAAAAAAAGAAACCCATATCTTCACGTCAACAGTGGAAGTATATAGCCCACACAGGCAAAATGTTGTGCCTCCGTGTGCTAACTTTAACGAAGCTAATTTGAAAATATGTACTAAGCACTTTTTGGAATTAAACTCTACTATTCATTCCAAAACATAAGAGAAAATGTGTATGTGTGTGGAGAGTAGACACACATTTTAGTTTGTTCCTACTAACCTGAAATGAAGATTAGGAGTCTTTTTTTTTTTTCTTTTTCTTTTTAAAGGGAAGAGGGGTGATTGTTTAAGGCATATATCTAAATGAAACAAAATAATATACACTATAAGACCAATATAAGTTTCAAGATGGAATTTGGTACATTTTAAAATTCGAACTGGGGAGCCTAGGTGGCTTAGTCATTAAAGTGTGTCCCTTCGGCTCAGGTCATGATCCCAGGGTCCTGGAATGGAGCCCCGCATCAAGCTCCCTGCTCCGCCTTCTTCTCTCCTTCTCCCACTCTCCCTGCTTGTGTTCCTGCTCTCACTATCACTCTGTCAAAAAGATCAATAAAATCTTAAAAAAAAAATGTGCCGAATTTTACTGTGTAGGAGCAATGCGTGATTTAAAACTTGTATTCAGTAATATTTTTATAAGTAGTAGTAGATTTTGTACACGCTAAGAGAAGCTGATACTCAACGAATGTTGTAGATGGTTAATCCTTTTACTGATTTAGCTTTTTTGCAAATTTCAGCATATTAATATGGACATTTAGCAGGTACAGTAACAACAGCGGTTAGTAATGCTGATTTATGCTACAGTGAAAATTGTACTGACTTGAGTTCTATTACTGGTCTAAACACAAACCAGCCCCATAATCTTGAATAAATTTACTTTGCTGGACTTATTTCCTTATTCGTCAAAGGACGATCATCTCAATGTTCCTCGCTGTGCCGATACTGATTGGTTCCATGAGCTGGCTAAGCACTTCTGCTTTAGTCTCGAGTTCAGAGAATTTATTCTGGGTGTGTCTCTCTCTTGTATAAGACTTTCTTTCCAAACAGAGGGTACTGTCATGCAGGAAGGAAGAGCAAATAAAAAACCCCATGTGCCAGTGGATCTGTCTCCCAGTTCCTAATCCTGGTTCCTATCTGAGTCTTTATTCATGAGACAGAGACTCCATTATCCATTCAAACACAGAGTATGGTGCTTCCAATATAGTGGTAGTAGTGGTAAGTGCTGACATGTGGTCTCTCTCTTCTTCCCCAAACATCCATCTCTTTCTCTCTCACATACACACACACACGCACACGCGCGCACACATACATGCACACACGCGCACGCCCACACACATGGACACACAACTAGCACCATCTAAGCCTTCGTCCCTATTCTCTGCCATGATCAACGCTCTCTAAGGGGAATAGGACTCTCGGAAGTAGGGATTCAGTTCTTGGGGATCTAATCAGAACAAGGACCCTGTTGTTCTACAATGAGAATGTTACCCTCACCACCATCGGGGGGTTCTTGTTCAGATGGTGTGAGCCCTAAACCTCACAGGCTTCACTTCTGGTTTTCAAATGCTACTCAGACACCACCTCTGGTCTCTGACTACCATTTCACTGGTCCATAGTGAAATGAGAAAAATGTAAGGAAAACTAAAATTGCCCAGTGTAAAGAACTGAATGTTTTTTTTCTTAGCTTATATCCTTCAAACCATTTGGATGTGCAAAATATTTGCTTTTTTTATGAAACACAAGTGCAAACAAACCGTGGGTTTTGTTCCCTCTCACCCTCTCTCTCGCCCGTGCTTGCATTCCTAATGGCAGTTCTTCTCCATGGGGAAAAAAAAAAAGAGCAAACCCCACCAAAACAAAGAGTCTGGGAATCATTTACTATCATGGTAGCAAATTTCCTTCACAGATTTACCTCAGAGCAGTAGATACTCCAATTTTGAAATATTAAATGGTGTTCATAGTCTTCAGTTTCTTTTTTTTTTTTAAAGATTTTATTTATTTTTTTGATAGACAGAGATCACAAGTAGGCAGAGAGGCAGGCAAGGAGACAGGAGGAAGCAGGCTCCCCGCTGAGCAGAGAGCCCGATGCGGGGCTCGATCCCAGGACCCTGGGATCATGACCTGAGCCAAAAGCAGAGGCTTTAACCCACTGAGCCACCCAGGCGCCCCATAGTCTTCAGCTTCTAAAGGAGCAATAATTCTGTCACAAGTTGATAGCACTGAAATATTAAGAAAATTTTTTCCCTTCCTTTCTTTTATTGAAGTATAATTAGCATACAGTGTTATAGTATGTTTTTGAGGAAGGCTCTGAATTCAGAACTCAAGACTGGCTTTTGCAAATATGCCACTTAACTTTTTAATGGGAGCTTTCCCTTTCAGTGGTGGTTTTGAAACTTTGTGATAGTATGAAGTCAAGCCCCGGAAATCTTGATTCATCTTGAGTCAAATAGATGGGGAACACCTGTAGGCTAGAATATTGGTAACTTTCAGCACCGCGCGCGCACACACACACACACACACACACACACACACCCCAGTTTCCAGGGTGAGTTAAAGAAACCCTCACCTGGAAGTGAGTCATACACCTGATCAACGCTCTTGTTGCTTAGCAGCAGTAATCCTTTTTAAGCAGTACGGTACAAGGTCACTCAATAAACTTTCATTGTTCTTAGTGAAGGAAGCCTGTATTATAAATAACTGATGCGGGCAGATTTCTATTAACAGCAGTTGTTTTTCAGAAGGAATAAAACAAAAGGGACAATGACAATGGTTCACCTAAAACTGATTTAAAATAGTAACACTGGTTACTGGAACACATTCAGAAAGGTAAAAAAAAAAAAATCATTTTTTATAAGCTTCTTCTTTTGTTGAGATATACTGGGTTTGCTAAGTAAAAATCAGGATTTTTCCACTGAACTCCCATAAAGCATTAAGATTCTCTGGAACTTTGTAAAGCTTAGATAAGTAATGAAATAAAAGAGGAGAGTATTTATTTATGTGAAGCAAACAATAGATAGCAAATGATTTTTTAAAACCAGGTACATTTTTGATCCAAATATGTCATTTTAAGATTAGATTGTGGTTATGTTAAAAATGCTAAAAATTGTTAATGTTGAAAAACTATTTAAAAGCAAAACCAGGGGTGCCTAGGTGGCTCAGTCGGTTGAGCGTCTGCCTTCAGTTAGATCATGATCCCAGGATCCTGGGATCAAGCCTCACATTGAGCTCCCTGCTCAGCAGGGAGCCTGCTTCTCCCTCTCCCTCTGCCCTCCCCCTGCTTGTAATCTCTTTCTTTCTGTCAAATAAATAAATAAAGTCTTTGAAAAAATGAAAGCAAAAACAGAGAAGTAAAGATTAATAAATGTAGAGGCATGTTATTAGATTTGAAAAAAAACTGAATAGTGTAAAGATGTTAGTCTTCTCAAAGTAATTTATAGTTTTAATGCAATTCCAATCAAAATCATGTCATGTTGTGATAAAGTTTTAAAAATTGGCCTGGAAGGATAAACTAAAAATCCTAGCCAAGATAATTATGCAGAAAGTTAGAGAAAAGGACTTTCTCTACTCTGTGTCAAAATGTTCCGCAGAGCTCAATTATCAGAAGAATGTGGAACTCGGGGGTGGATATAAAAGGCAAATATAGAGCCATATCCAAGGGTAAATGAGTCAATGTATTACAAACAAACAAACAAACAAGCAAACAAAAAACAGCTTTGGCAGTAGCCTGGGCAAAGTGGGGACTATTTAGTAAATAATAGCAGGACGATTTGGCAACTATTTGGAAACACTGTTGGATCTTCGGTCTGTACTTTCACAAAAACAAGTCCCAGATTAAAAAGTTATAAATTAAATAAACTCTAAGGTCACTCCGCATTCACGTCTGTTGTAGTACTTATCACTATCTGACCTATCTTTGTTTATTGACTCTTCTGTCTTTACTAAACTGTTAGCTCAAAAAAGCCAGAGGCTTTTTCTTTCTGTCTGTTGGTTTATCCTCAGTACTGGCAATGATCTGACACATAGGAGGCATTTAAGAATATTTGTTGACTGGATGAATATTTGTTGACTGGATGAATAAAAGCAATGAAAGGAGGCAAAAAGGGGAAGAAATCTCCCTTTTAGCCTGAAGTATGTAAGTTTGGAGTCATAACTAAACCAAACAGAATGAAATTAAAAAAAAAAAAAAAAGTAATAATCTTTGCCCTTTTCACTCTTCTGAGTAAGGCCAGCTCAGCCTGGACTCTGGGCCTGATAATGAAACGAAGGACGCATGTTTCTCCAGCCTCCTCTGGATACAAAGTTGTTTCCCTTTACAGACCCAGCCGGGGTCCCTAAAGCATAAAGAACAAAACCTCAAAGGATTAATTTGGAATAAAATCTGAAGCTTAAATTAGAACCTTTGGATTGTCAACACCGTTTTGAGCATGAGGACTAAGCTGCTATCTAATAAGCACTCGTTTTGACTACTTAAAAAACCTGATGATTGCTTCATACAATATTATGCTGCTTTCAAGCTCTACAGACACCAATTTTTGTTGCCTCTTTTTTTCTTTTTTTAATTTTTTTTTAAAGATTTTACTTATTTATTTGACAGAGATCACAAGAAGGCAGAGAGGCAGGTAGAGAGAGACGGGGAGGCAGGCCCCTGGCTGAGCAGAGAGCCCGATGCAGGGCTCTGTCCCAGGACCCCGGAATCATGACCTGAGCTGAAGGCAGAGGCTTAACCCACTGAGCCACCCAGGAACCTCTCTTTTTTTCTTTTTTAAATAGATTTTAATCAAATTCTTTGGACAGAAATAGAGTTTACTTTTATATTTTCCCCGAATCAGTGTTCGGAAGGTTTATTTTCTTGTGATACTCCCCTCAGCGTGCCAGTTTTTTTCAAACCAGGTTATCCTTGGCCACTGTGTCCTCCTTCTCCCACTAGAATGATGCTACCTTTCCTGATGTGAGGGCATCGTGTTGTGCCCACTTCCTTCCTGGCTCTGGTCTTCCTCTATGTATGAAAATCCTGTGCAGTTACAAGCACAGACAGTCTGAGATACATGTCCAGCTTCTTGAAGGGCTTCTTTGCCTGATTTGATGAGATACTTCCCAAACAGCTGGTAGGTGCTTCAGAATGTTACAACAGAAAAAGTCATTGCCTCTTTTGGCTCATAAACTCTCACTGGAAACGAGGAAACAAAACTTGACCTACCGAGAGTGGGATCATATTCCCAGATGAACCGTTTGGTCAGGAATCTCACTACAAGAGCTGTGGAAAAGAAAAGAGCAACATTTCAAACAAATTTGTTAATTTCTTATGGTTCTTATCCTTGCACAGAAAGAGAAGTAGCCCAGACTTGGCATAAAAACACCCAAAGCATTTATTCATGTTTGTTCAAGAGTTTTTTCAATTTCATATGGTGGTCTAAAAATTGGCGCTAAGTCTTAATGGTGCATTAATGAACGGGTTCGATTTGTTCCTTTAGTTACAGGGTTAAAACAAGCAAGCAAAGACATCATAATGTGAAAATGCTCACTCATAACATTTTTAGCAAAACAACGAATTTAGATATAAAGTATCACAATACAGGTTTCTAGAGATTGAATACTGATAACGACTAACAACAGTGAATTGAAAACACAGTGATTTTTAACTGCAATGGAAAGATCACCAGCTGGTAATTTGTATTATCAGAGAAACAGATATTTAAGGGACGCCTCGGTGGCTCAGTCAGTTAAGCGTATGACTCTTGATTTCTTTTCAGGTCATGATCTCAGGGTTGTGAGATCGAGCCCCATATGGGGTTCCATGTTCAGTGGAGAGTCTGCTTGAGATTCTCTCCCTCTGTCCCTCCCCTACTCGTGTGCATGCACACACGCTCTCTGTCTCTCTCTAAATAAAGGAATAAAATCTTTAAAAAAACAACAGATATTTAAATTTACATATTTCAATAATGAGTCATTAAAGCTCATCAGAAGTGACACTGATGAAATAGTACAGTCAGAGGGACCATGTGAAACACTTTACTCGCATGATCCTCTCAACCTTATTTCATCCCTATGAGGCAGATACTATGCTTGCTCCCATTCTTCAGGTAAGGAAACTGAGGCTCTGACCACTCAACAAATTTCACTGAGTCACTTAGCTAGTTGGTGACCAAGTTAGGATTTGAGCTCAAGCAGTCTGTTTCCAAGGCCTGTGATTTATCCACTGTTCTCAACTTAATTTAAGGCCAGGCCCTCCAGATAATACTTGACTGGAAGCTGGTGACAGGAGGAGAACTGGCCTAACGCGTGGGCTCCACTGTCCTTAAAAACCAGTGGGACACATGCTCGACATCTTCCTATAGAAGTATTGAAAACAGTGGTTCTTAACCTCATTAAAATTTTTTTTTTGAAAAGGGATGTCACAGACACTTTGAAAATGGAACAAAAGCTTGGACTCTTTTACCTGGTAAAATGTATATACATACATTTTGGCAGGTAATTTCAACACGCTAATGAGGACTCTGAAGACCTTCGGTGGTCTTCCTGGGATCCCACCGACCCTCACTAAAAAATCAATGTATATCATATTTTGTAGTTTTAAAATATCTATTATTAGAATATTTTTATTTTTACCAAAATGTCCTATATGTAGTAGGCTATTTCTTCCTTGACGAAATAGAACTAGTAAGTTGGAAGTTGCTATTAGTCTGTCCTTTGTTGCCACTGTAGGATCACCAGAGAAGTATATCACCCCTACCATAGTGTCTTATGGGAGAGATCACAGGCAAATTGCAATGAGAACCTCATAAAACAGACCACAAACATATGTGGCTTGGCTGGATACTGAAGTAGCAATGTTCTTTCTAATTACAGAGTGTGAGTCTGAATTGAAGCCAAAATATTTGCAGTGCCTAAAGTAGCAAGGCCACTGACCCTATAATACTTCCCACAGTGAGTGTACTTGTGGTTTTATCTGCAATTTTCAGAGTCTGTCACTGTTCACCCTCTCAAGAATGCATTTTTTTTTTTTTGCGTGTAAGAAGAAGTAAGCAGTAGACAGATATTTTCCTGTTTTTAAATTAGCATGTTAGTAAACATAATTGCTGACCGTATTCATAGTTCGCCTTTTGTTAGAGGTATGTAGTTTTAACTCTAAAAGTTTCACCCTGAAAAATACACTTACCAGACATCTTTAAGCAATGAGGTAGTAAAATTCCTAAAGTTTCACATAATTGAAGTTTGAACTTACCCAATTCTACGACCATTTAAAGTTCAATTATTTCTCAAAGAAATCTTTCTAAAATGTATTTGACACTCGATGGCCCTTCCAAACTGAGTATATGGAATAACACTGAATCATTTAAATGATGTAAATGATGTAGATCAATCTTATTGAACTACATGGATTAGCGTCCTGTGCAGTTACGCAGTAATACTGTGAGAAGCCATAGAATGGTCGAGGCAACACAATTCTGGAATGTTAGGGCTTTAAATAGTTCAGCTTTTGAATACACACATTCATACACACACATACATTTTTCTTCCCTCAAATACGATGGTTTTCTCTTCTTTGTTTTTTAAAGATTTTTTTAAAAAAATTATTTATTTGAGAGAGAGAGAGAGAGAGAGAGAGAATGCATGAGAAGGGGGGAGGGGCAGAAAGAGAGGGAGAAGCAGACTCCTTGTTAGGAGGGAGTGTGACTCGGGGCTCAATCCCAGGACCCCAGGACCATGAGTTGAGCCGAAGGCAGACACTTAACTGACTGAGCCACCCAGGAACCCCCAGCTTTCTCTTTTCACCACAGTCATTGGGACCCGAGACCACCTCCAATAACCAACCCATTGGAATCTCCTTTGTTACTTTGTTTTTCTAAAGACCAATAAGTCATATTAATAAGCTTGTTAGAATTTTTTCTATTAAAGTAGCTCTGGGGTTGGATTCTAAGGAAGCTGTTCTATGAATATAAACAGGATTCTGGTGACTTTTGAGATGTCATGTTTGTTGTTGAGAAGTTGTTCCTGCTCACTGATGGGTTATTGGCTCAGGTTCAGGGAGCTACCTTCTAATGGGGCAATGTTGCTAGGCTTTATCAATGAAATCAATCTAAACATTTTTAATATTTTTTAAGAGTTTCACATTATTTTATGATGGTTATTTTAACAATAGGATCATATTTTTTTTTAAATTCAATCTATTTTTTTAAAAGATTTATTTATTTATTTGAGACAGAGAGCACAAACAGAGGGAGAGGGAGACAAGAAGTCTCCCCACTGAGTGGGGAATTTGATGTGAGGCTCAATCCCAGGACCCTGAGACCATGACCTGAACTGAAGTCAAGAGTCAGATACTTAACTGACTGAGCCACCCAGGCGCCTGAAATTCAGTCTGTTTCAAATGCAATAAAAAAACATCAAAACCACATTGAAAAATTGACATACATTATGTTTATTTTTTTTAAGATTTTATTTATTTATTTGACAGAGATTGCAAGTAGGCAGAGAGGCAGGCAGAGAGAGAGGGGGAAGCAGGCTCCCCACTGAGCAGAGAGCCCGATGTGGGGCTCGATCCCAGGACCCTGAGATCATGACCTGAGCCAAAGGCAAAGGCTTAACCCACTGAGCCAGCCAGGTGCCCCCCTTATGTTTATTCTTAAAAGATACGCTTTTATCTCCTCACACACAGATTATTCATGGAAAAGACAAATGCATTGTCTATATTTTTATTTTCAAAAATATTTTAATTTAAAATTATTATTCTAAAGAATGAAAATAACCGTATATCTGTGGAAGTGTTATCTGTTAAAGTCTCTATTATTTCCACTGGGTCTGAGGTGCTTGCTGACATTTCACCGTTTACTGATGGAACCATAAAACCTCAGTATTACTTGCCCACAAACTTGATTATAATTTTATTAGGAGCTATAACTTTCATAGGGGATATATCTTGCCATGTCTCCCCTCCTCCGCCACTACCACACACATCACATGATTTCACCTGTCAATGATAATACAGTTGCTTCCTCAGTGGGGTCCCTCCTTCAGCTGCACCCTCAAAACTCCCCCAAACTACTCTTCACACAGATAATGTCTCTGCTAAAACTTAAACCATCTCATGCCACATCTTTTCCTCAAATTCTCCCTGACCTCATCTCATTGAATAACTATTTATTGAGTGCCTACTTGGTATCAGGTTCCGTTTTAGGGGTTTGCCATAATCCAGTAAACAATTCAAAGATCTCTGACCTTACAGAGCTTATATTCTCCTAGGAAAAGACAGATAAAAAATAAAAATAAGAAATAAGAACTATAATACATTAGAGGCAGTAAGTGCTATAAGATAAAAAAACAAGGTAAGGGGATTTGGCATTGGGGATGACGGTGTAAGAGTTATTATTTAAGACAGGATAATCCTTATTGGAAAGGTAGTATAAGAAACAGATGAGAAGGGGCGCCTGGGTAGCTCAGTGGGTTAAGGCCTCTGCCCTCAGCTCAGGTCATGATCCCAGGGTCCTCTGATCGAGCCCAGCAGCGGGTTCTCTGCTCCCCATGGAGCTTAGCTCCTCCTCTCTCTGCCTACCTCTCTGCCTACTTGTGATCTCTGTCTGTCAAATAAATAAATAAAAATCTTGAAAAAAAAAAAAAAAAGAAAAAGAAAAAAGAAACAGATGAGAAGATCCCTGGGGGGACAGTGCTTGAAGGAGAGGGGATATCCAATGCCAGCAAACAGGTTAAAGCAGGACTGTGTGCTTGATATGGTCAGGGAACAAAAAGCAGGCCAGGGTGCCTAAGGCAAAATGAACAATAATGAGTGTAGCTGAGGATGAGGTCATTTCCTGCCTCTCCCCTAGCCACGCATTCCACTACTTCTACTACTGTTATTCAACACCACCACCACTACTAATAATAACAACTGAAATTTTATTTATTATTATGATGATGATGATTTTACTTGATTCTTTCTTTAGAATTTATGCTTGTGAGGACATTACATTTGTTTAATTTATCACTGTCTTCCGGTTTCCAGAACAGTGTCTGACACAGAGTAGACTGCAAAATACTTGTTGAATGGATGGAAAAGATCCATCAATCCATGTCACACTTCACTCTCTTGGCAGTGAAATAATAACCAGGCCCTGAAAGAAGAAGCAACACAAACAAGGCAAGAGAATTCACAACAGAACCATGTCACGTTTCCATAGATTTTTCTTGAAAGGTTATATAAATATACACTCTGAAATGCCTTCTAATGGGTATTTCAAAAGCCTTCTACAAATTATACTTCTGTAGTTTATTTAATGAGTTAATGAAAAATTGATTTAATTTTCTCTTGAACACCTGTCCTCTCCATCCCAACTATCCTGAGCAAAGGTTTTTCTTTTGAGGTAAGTTGGTGGTATTGGTAACCTTCACATTTGCTAGCACTCTGATGTATGATCTTGTTTTCCCTGAAGTTTTGAGGTCTGACATATTTGATTGGTTGCAAGCAAGTTCTGCTTTCTGAAATATCTTATTTTTTTCCCTGTACCTTGAAACTAAATAAGCCAAACATGTCTAAAAGTTAATCTAGAGAAGAACATTTTGCTCAATACATTACCTACTTGAATAATTCTTCATTATATGTGGTTTATTTTTTTTTATTACTGGAACTGAATTTCATGATTATCTATGAAAGCTGGTTTCTAACAAAATGGAAAATTCACTAAGTAGAGTTTGAGCCAAGGAAATATTATTTAAAGTGACATCAGTGTAATAATTCAATAGGATAATAGTTCATTTATAAGCAAATGCTAAAAGGCAACATTTCTATGTTAAAATAGTTATGCCATTTTAAAAAATTAACAAGTCTGGGGCTAGTTATTCAAAATAAGTTCTGATGTCATTATCAAGATGAGGAAAACATCAAAAGTACCAACTTTAATGATCAGAATAATATTTTATGAAAATTGATTGGATATGATCTGTTTGGCAAATCAACTTTTAGAAAGAAATGAATTTTTCAAGGTAAATGAAAACTAACACACATGCTAGCCTTAAAAATTTTTAAATATACTCAGGAGAGTATAGTTCTGACAGAACTTTCAGAACTTTTTGAAAGTTCTGACAGAACTGTTAAACTGTTTAGGCTTATAGTCTTAAAACAGTTCTTGTGATGCCATTATTTTTCACCTATATGGTTTATGAAATAACCTGATTAATAATGTTTAAAATACAATTGTTTTATAGATCCTTAAGGATGTATGACCTCCTAAATATTTGTGATTATTGTTCTTCTCTACAGGTCTGTTAAAAAAGTATCCTTAATATAAAAATCTAGTCCTTTTGTCTGAAGGGAACTTTCCTGACTGAGGTGTATTGAATGCTCTATCACTTAAAGCAGTTTCCAATCACCTGTCCTCTTCAAACTTAGGCTTTTTCATCTATAATATATAGTAATTATATATTATATTATATATAATATATATTAGTATATTAAACTATATATATAATACATACATAGTTATAATATTATATATTATATTATATATGGTACATATACATATTATATATGTACCATATATATTTACCATATATATATATACCATATATATACCATATATATGTACCATATATATGGTGCATATATAATATAATATATATAATAATTAGCAGACTATATATAGTAATATACATAGTTATAATATAGTACTATATATAATATAATAATATATATTATATATAACTATATATAATATAATATATATTATATATAACTATATATAATATAATATATATATAATATATGGCTATATAATATAAAATGATTCCCTTTCTTCCCCTGATCCTCATATACCTTTGCAACCTGAATTTCAATCACTTCCTGATGCTTACAACGGCCCTCCAGTTTGCTTGTACTACTTAATATCATGCACGCTCATCTCTTCATGCATCTAATCGTGTTGTCCCTGCTGCCTTGGAAGTCCTTATCCAACTAATAAAATCCTAGTCGCCCTTCAAAATCTAGTTCAAATATAATCTCCTTTGTGAAACCCTTCCTTTCTCTCTGTATTAGTTAGCTATTGCTGTTGATTAAATATATCCCCAAACTCAGCAACATGTAACAGTGAGCATTTATCATGGGAAAATTATAATTTGCTTATGGAACTGTGGTGAACTGATTGTTCTGGAAAAAGCCAGCTAATATGTTTTCAAACTTGTTTCAAATGGCCAGTTCAGATTTTTTTAGGACAGGAAAAGAATATCTGTGTCAATTAAGAGTACCTCAAAAAATATTGTTTCTTTTTTTTTTTTTTTTTAAAGATTTTATTTATTTATTTGAGAGAGAGAGACAGAGAGCACAAGCAGGGGGGAAGAAAAGAAGGGGAGAGAGAAGTAGACTCCCTGCTGAGCAGGAAGCCCAATGTGGAGCTGGATCCCAGGATCATGACGTGAGCTGAGGGCAGACAACTTAAAGGACTGAGCCACCAGGCACTCCAAAGAACATTGTTCTTCACCTGACTTCCTCTTGAATTCTGCCTATAATTCTGTTTAACACACTCTTGGTTTTATATATGCTCAAAGATGGTGCTTGTTATCTCCCACATTCATCTCATAAGGAAAAGTTATTATAAATATGTATTAAATGACGTGTATGGTTTTCATTCTGTAACCAGCAGGACCTTCATTAAAAATGGTTACTTTTAAGTTGTAAGACCAGGTAGCTTTGAGATATTTAATGTCTTTAATGACCGTCCACTGAGAGTCTGCTAAGTTCAGAACAATTACGTCCCAGAGTTTGAATTATTCTGTGAAAAACAAACAGCTTTTTTTGTTATAGAAAAAGAAGGCAAACGTGGCTAAAATGGCCACAATCGTAGTCCACAATGGGTTATGAGTATACTCACAGCTTGTTATCCAAATCATTGTTCTCTTCTTTTACAGCATTTTCAGTGTTTAAATAGAATTCTTAATGCTTGAAAATTACATGAAGATATTATAATAAACATACACAGTGCCTTAAGTGTGAAAGTTCTCAAAATCAGGCCACAGCTAGGAGATCGAGTGGCTCTCTTCCCCTCTCTCCCCCTTACCATCACAGACTTACAGTGGGATTACTTGGCCAGCTGAGAACAGGAGGCAGAGGTATGTCATCCCAAGTCTGCATCGGTGGCCAAATCAACACTAAATTGCTTTCAGGTTGAATTTTACGAACTATAGGTAAAAGTCACAGTAAAGTGTTTGAAAAATAATTAAAAAAAAAAAAAGAAGGATGAGAGAGTTTCATACCACTTGAGAACTGTTTTCTCAGTTCACGAAACACATCAATTTAAGCAATATCATGAAAATTAGAGTGGGAAAGCATTTAAAAATAAATGCAGTATTGTTAGTATTGCTACCCACCTTCCTTCAGTGAGTGTGCACGGTTAGGTTAGGTGTTAGTTGATCCTTGAACAACACAGGTTTGAACTGTGTGGGTCCATTTATATGCACACCTTTCCTGTTCTTTTCTTTTTTTTTCTCTTTTCTTTTCTTTCTTTTTTTAAGATTGTATTTATTTGACGGGGAGAGAAAGAGCACAAGCAAGGGGAGCAGCAGGCAGAGGGAGAAGCCAGCTCCCCACTGAGCAGGGAGCCCGATGTGGGGAACCCCAGGACCCCAAGATCATGACCTGAACTGAAGGCAGACACTTAACTGATTGAGCCACCCAGGCACATCAATCTATGCACATTTTTTTCAATAAATACAGTACAGTACCAGAAATGTATTTTCTTTTCCTCACGATTTCTCTAACAACATTTTCTCTAGCTTACTTTATTGTAAAAATATAGTATCTACTACATAACATACAGAATATGTATTAATGGACTGTTAAGGGTATTGGTAAGACTTCTGGTCAACCGTAAGCTATTGTTTACGCTTTTGGGGAGTCAAAAGTTATACATGGATTTTCAGCTGCGCGGGAAGTTGGTGTCCTTCACCCCCGCTTCGATAAGAGCCAACTGCATGTCTTTACCCTTCACTGCCCTACAGCACAGAGTTGATATAAATGTGTATCCATATGCTTACGCACATGTATCTGTGCACACCGATGAAGACACTGAAGCTCAGACTATTTACAATTCTTCCTGAAATGCATGACCCCCTTTCAGTGCCCGTCAACCCTGACTCAATCAGCAGAAACCCCTCTTTCTACAGATGAGGAAATTGTCATCAGGCAGCTGACGAGTCATGCCGATATGCTCCCCTGAGGCTACTAAACTCTTCATTGGAAAAATCTGGGGGTGAAAATTGTATGTACGCTACAAATAGGGTGCATTTTGAAGAGTATACACTGTGTAGTCACAAACACTGCTTTCAATACAAAAGAAAAGAATTGAAACCCTGAAATGTTTCTAGGAAAATGTGACTCTGCAGACATAAGCTTCTGAACATTCATGAGTTTCTTTTCTTTTCTCCATGTGGAGCACTGACACTGTTCTTCTCACTCAATAATCCAGGGTGGATAAAGACATCAACACAAGACACTGTAGTCCTCCTCATGATACAATTTTGCTTCCTCATTTTAATGTTGTTCACTGTTTCTTTAAGGTGTCTTTTACAGTTTATTATTACAATTATTTTAAAAAGAGTGCAGAGATCGTAACTTCTTTGGGGGGCTCCATAAATACTTTGGGGCTCATTTCTTTTTTAGAACTTTGCATCCTTGCAAGTTCCAATAAGCTAAAAACTAGTCAGCGTGTTAAGTAGTAATATAGGACTAAATCAAAGAAAGAGGAAAAGAAAGATGTATTTAGAATGGAGCAGGCTCATAGATGGCGTTACTATTCACCACAGAGCATTTCTATCTGTGGTTAAGTAGGGAAGCACCCCCTCCCTTTTAAAGCCTTCCCTGGCCTTCCCAAGCCCTGAATCTCTCCTTCTCGGCCATGACATTGTCATTTGTTTCTTCTCTATTATAGAACAGGAACAACTGTCTTGTAAATATGAATTTACATTCCTGTATGTCTTACAGATTCTGGAGTTATAGATTAAGCCGTATTCTCTTCATCTCCAGGGGCTGGCACATTGCCCAATACATTGCATGTGCTCAGTAAATATTTGAGAGATGAAAACAATGAAAAACTGGATAAATAATTTGGCTTCCATATTACCAGTGTATTCAGGTCTGCACTCTAGGGTGTCTTGATTATTTAAGAAACATGTGTTCTTTAAAGTAACTTCCATTGAATATATACCATCCCTTCCAATTCTCGTTCGCATGTCCATTGCAAACATGACGGACTGAGAAGGGCTGGACACGCTGTTCCTCTTCTCCTCCACCAGAGAAGAACCACGATCCCTGATCTTATACTAATAACAGCGTTAGGTTTAACTCCAACCCTGCAGTGGTAAAAAGCTTCACAGAAGTAAAAATAATCATACTTACAAAAATAGAGGGAATCGTATTCTATATTTGTAGAGACAGTTTATTGAAGAATAAAATACATTTGCGGAGACTCCATTTATTAATGATATTAGCTGCTGGATTTAAAGTGTATATACTCTTCAAAAATCTCATTAGGGAGGTTTTAGTCATGTTTTAACTAAAAACATGAATGGGAATTTTGGAATGCTAATATCAAAAGGGGAGTTTGTATTGAATCTCGACTACAAGCTTATTTATTTCTCAAAACACTCTTAAAGGTGGGAATTAATGCTTCTATTTTATGTGTAAGAAACCTGAACTGAAAAGTAAATAAACTTGTGTATTACAAAGCAGAGAAGTGACAGAACAGAGATTAAACCCAGTTTTGTTTACTTTAAACCTTGAATATTGGGAAAAATCTGTCCAATATTAAATACACACTACTATATTTTAATCTTTCTATGGACATAATATAATTCTGAATGGTTGACATTGTTTTCCAGATAAGCATACTTCTATAGAGAGGCATGCTTTGAAAAAACACATTTTTTTTGTTCATCACTAAATTTCTTCATCCTTAGTGGAGGAATATCCATGACCAGAAACCATGGCAACACAGAAAAAGAATATGAATTTCAAAAAAGAACCTCTTGTATAAATAAAATTTTTGTTTTTCTCTTGAGCAGATCTTAAGGACACAACAAAGGAGGAAAGAAGTGTATAATGATATAGACATAAAGTAGAATGTGATAAGTAACTATTTCCTTACTGGTTTCCTCAGACACTAGCGAGTTCATTCAACAACAACAACAAAAAAAAAAAAACAGAATGTCAGAAACCATTTTAGGCAATGAAGGAAACAGATAAGAAAGTAAGTTTCTATTCCTGAGGAGATGAGAGTCTGTGGCTTTGCATGTTTCAGGAAAAATAGAAAGATTCACAGGTAGAATAATTATCTAATTTAAGTCCTTTTATGATGTGTTGGTAAAAGAAGGAAAACCAGACACAGATGAGTCCACCTGACTTTAGTGCCTCAGAGAAAAAGAAAAAAGGAAAAAAAAAAAAAAACTTGTGTATTCTGGAAGAAAAATGTAACAGATAAAATCCTCATAGTATGTATAAAGCATCAAGCCTATAACTGCTTCTGTTCCATCTTCAGACAACAAACCAGAGATTTACCTAAAATATAAGAGGAAGGCAGTTTCACCTTCTTTCCTTTATCACCTAGACCTCTATCATCCTCCTGTTAAATCAGGACTCAAAAAAAAAAAAAAAAAAAAAGAATCGAATCTCCCTATTCTCCCAACTCCTGGATCTGATACTTCTGGTACTTCATATCTTGTTCCTGGGTCTTTCCTCAACCACCAACCCTCAAGTTCATGTCTTCTTTTTAGCAGTCCCCTCTTTTCCTGATTACTCTAGCCTCTTCTAAGAAACACGGGCCATTGTGCCTAAAATCAAAGTCAACTGTGGAGATCTCAGCCCTGAGCCTTGTCTAGTAGGGTCATGTTATGTGGGGGTCAGGACAGCTCTTTGAAGTTTTGGCTTAACAACTGTCAGTGACAGCTGAGACCAAGACTGTGCAGTTTGGAATCTCAGGAACCATAGTGGTAAAGGGCTAAAAGCCCTTTCTGAACTGTGGAGATGGACTAGAAAGAAATGTCAAAAAACTCCAGCAAACTGTATTTAAAATGTCAGATCTTAAGGAGAGGGGCTCAGAGTAAAGACAGGTACACAGAATTCAGATTTCAGAAATATGGATATCTAGACTTAATAATTTTCAAATGCGTATCCATTTGACTTTTCTTTTGCTTCTCTCTACTCCCCTATAAGTTCTATGCAGATCCATTTACTCAATAAATATTTATTGATCACTGTGTTAGGCACCAAAGAAAGCAAGACCGAGGGGATTCCCTAAGTAAGATATTAGAAATGACTTCATATTAGAGCGAAATCTTGGGTGAGTTGAAGTTCACGAATTTAGGAGGAGCATCCCAAGAGGAATGTTCAAAAGCCTAGACATGGAAGAGCCTGGTTTATTTTGGAAATATATGTGGTTCAGGATAGGTTGAGGGATGTGAGGATGGAGCTATGGGGAGGGTAGCTTGCGAGGTTCTTTGGAAACCAGACTAGGAAGGTGCTCATATGTCACTTTGAAGAGCTTGGATTTTACTCTGAAGTCTATGAGTAGACAGTCATCTGAGTAGAGGGATGGCTTGATATGAAATGGTTATCTATAGAAACTGTTCATTGATTAGCTGTAGAGACTGAGGCAGAGGAATCTTTGAGGTAGAATTTAATGGTGAAATGATATAAGAAAAAGTAAGGAAAAAAAAAGAGTAAGGGAGGATAGGCTTGAACATGTTGAATGTGAGACATTAATGAGAACATCCAGATAGAGAAGTTCCACCTGTCCATCCATCTGTCCATCCATCCATCCATCCATCCATCCATCCATCCATACGTCTATCCTCTATTCTTCCATTCATCTACTCATCTATCACACATTCAACATAAATTCGTTAAATATTTGTTAAATATTTATCATGTCCCAGACACTGTTTGACACCATCATGAGGGGGACGTCATACTTCTGAAGCTAGAGGAAGTGATCTCTGCCACAGTGACACTTCGTAGTGACTTCTAAATGCAATGGGCATGGATAAGATGTCCTACATAGGTAGTTTAAAGCAAGAAAAGAGAATTTAGCACAAAGCCCTATGTTCAGGCTCATCTCATGGTGATCTTTTTTGCTTCCTATGATTTCTCCTACCTCAGCTCTTCAAAATTTCTAGATAAACTACAAAAGTTGACAGATCAAGGCAAGGGACAGAAATTTGTTCATATAGATGTAGTTTCTGAAGCAGTCCATCTCCCACTCTCCCCTCCCCTCCCCTCCCCGCCTTGCTCTACTCCCTATGAAGGTCAAAATAATTTGACACCAAAAAACCCTTAAGCCAAATGAAAACATAGAAATGGAATAATTTAATGGAAATTTAAAATTAGTGCAATATAAAAATGAGTGCTTTTATAATACCACAAGTTAAAATGAGATGTAAATTAGTTCCAGATAGGTGTCTAGGGGTTGCTTTTCAGTTATTAGGTATTAGGTTTAAGCTTGAAAATTTTGACTTGTCCTGCTTTCTGACAAAAATATCATTCTGAGAGAGAGTTACAGAATAAATGTCAGTTCTTTTCACAAGGAATTTCTTAAATATAAATGGTATACTCTCCAAGAATTATGAGGCAAACATTTGTCTCTGAAAACCTAGCCTGGAAGTCTAGCTTCAGTGCATTCCAAGTCTAAGAATTAGTAAGGTAAGGGTTAATTTGATATGATAACTGGGTTTTAAGATGACAAATGAGAATGGGAAAAATAGCAGAACCGTGACTTATAATTCCTAACATGTTTGATAGGGAACAGAGGTTAGGGGATACTTATAAAGAATGTAAAATCAAAAAGTTTTATTTTAAATTTAAAAATTAACTTGTATGACTAAATAACAATAAATTCTTCCTGAATTTAACCTGCAAGTAGAAACAAGAGGAATTAAACTCGGGATATGGTAGTCAACTGATTTGGCTTTATCTTTCTGTTCATATAAAGATTAACAAATCTAGAGCTATGGATTATGTGCCCAAGAATTCACACCAGTTTTATATAAGTTGAAAATTATTATTCATTTTAATTACAAGTGATGCTTAAGAATTAAATTACTAGGGGCACCTAGATGGCTTGGTGGATTAAGCATCCAACTCTTGATTTCAGCTCAGGTCATGATCTCAGGGGCAATCGAGCCCCATTGGGTTCTGCAGTGGGGGTGGAGCCTATTTAAGATTCTCTCTCTCTCTATCTCTGCCCCTCCCCACCTCTCCCCAACCCTAATCACATGACATCTCTCTAAGAAAGAAAGAAAGGAAAAAAGAAATAAAGTTTGGAAAAATAAATTTTCCAAACCAGAGTTTTTAACTTAATAATTTGTAATTATGTTTTTTTATTAAAAATAATATTTTAGAGGTGCCTGAGTGGCTCAGTCGGTTAAGCATCTGCCTTCAGCTCAGGTCATGATCTCAGGGTCCTAGGATCAAGACCCACATCTGCAGTGGGGAGTCTGCTTCTCCCTCTCACTCTCTCTTTGTGCTCTCTTATGCAAATAAATAAAATCTTAAAATAAATAAATGAATAATATTTCTACCAAGGCATCATATTTAAACAGAATTATCTGTACTGTGTTGTGTATTTTTCTAAATTTTCAAGGAATTTAGATATAAAATTTGTATTTTTTAACTTTTTTTCTGAAAAAGGAAGTATATATGGTGTTAATGTCTGAATTTTTTCTATGCCCATCTTGTTAGCGCATGTGAGAAACGGGCAACTGAAAACATTCAGACTTTTTGGGGACATAAAAGTGATTCAGAGTCACTAAGGATCCCAGGAAAGCAGAGGAATATCTCATTTAATCCCCTTCTTTTATAAAGAACCAGGTAACTAACCATTTACTCTGCTCCTACATGCCCTCTGCCCCAGACTCAGTTTGCTTCCTGCCTATGTGGGCGCATACAGGTTTAATAGGCTGTGCCTATGACTCTAGCGCAAAGGGGTTACCTCTAGCAATAGGCCAACTCCATTTGCAGCCCTTACACCAATCCTCTCTTTACAGCCTCATTAAACAAAATAAGAAAAATGGAAACTTAAAAGGTCAGTGTGTACGGAGAACTAGAGAGTTATTTGAGAGCTTGGGCTGGAAAAGAACCCACGTTCTGAAAAGCTGATAAACCAAACTAAGAAATTTCAAATTATGCTTCTGATGATAGAAAGCCATTAAGTGATTATAAACACAAAGATGCCCTGATCACCTTTTTGTTTTATCAAGGGCACTGCTGTTTCAGTGCCAAGATGAACAAGGGGGAGGCAGGCAAGGCTGGAGACAGGAAGACCAAGAGGGGAGAAATTCTAGTACTACGAGAGAAAAAAAAGTGAAACCACATAGCTCCTCCTTCACTCCTATTCACTAGTCAATGTATTGAGTCATAATTGGGGTTATACAGTATGTGGCCTTTTCAGTCTGACTTCTTTCACTTAGCGATATATATTTAAGGTTTTTCTATGTTTGTGTCCTGGCCCAAGAACTTATTTCTGTTTACTGCTGAGTAATCCATTGTAAACCACAGTTGGTTTATCAGGTAAGCAATCAAAGAACATCTTAGATGCTTCCATATTTGGCAACTATCTTGATTACATTTTAGCTATAACCATTCATAAGAGGGCATTTGTATCAGGTAGTTGGGTAAATAAGTAGGAATACAATCGCTGGATTATGATAAGATTATATTTAACTTTATAAGAAACTACAAAACTGTTTTCCAAAGTGGCTGTATCATTCTGCATTTCCACTAATAATGAATGAGAGTTTCTGTTGCTCCCTATTTTTGAAAGCATTTAATATTGTCCATTTTGTTTTTTTAAAAAAAATTTTATCTTTCAAATAGGTATGCATTATTATTTCATTGTTGGTTTGTATGTTTGTTGCAATTCTCTAATGATACATGATATTGATAATCTTTTCATTTGATTTTTTGCCATCTGTATATCTTCTTTAGTAAGGTGTCTGTTCAGATATTTTGTCCATTTTTAAAAAAAAATAGATTATTTTTTAGATCAGTTTTAGATGTTCTGCTTATTTATCCCTTCCTCCCTCAAAAATCCTGGCAATCACTAATTTTTTTCCTGTCTCTGTACTTTTGCCTTTTTCCAGAATGGTATGTAGTTGGAATCATATAATACACAGCCTTCTCAGATGGTGTTTTTCACTTAGTAACATGTATTTATGGTTTCATCATGTCTTTTCATGGCTTCATATAGCACTTCTTTTTCGTACTCAATACTATTCCATTGTCTGAATGTAGCATGGTTTATTTATCCATTCAGTTATTTAAAGACAGATTAGTTGGTCCAAATTTTTGCAGTTGTGAGTAAAGTGGCTATAAACATTCATGTGTGGCTTTTTGTATGGACGTAAGTTTTTAACTCACCTGGGGAAATATTAAGGAGTGCAACTCCTGGATTATATCGGAAGAGTATGTTTAATTTTGAAAGAAACCATCAAGCCGTCTTCTAGAGTGGTTGTGCAATTTTGCATTCCCATCAAAAGTAAATGAGAGCTTCTATTGCTCCATATCCATATCAGCATTTGGTGTTGTCAGTGTTTTGATTTTGTCTATTTTAATAGATGTGTAATGGTAACTCATTGTTTGTATTTTCAATTCTGTAATGATATATGATGTGCAACATCTTTTTATATACTCACTTGGCATTTGTATCTCTTCTTTGGCAAGGTATCTATTCAGATCTTTCATTCATTTTAGTAAACTGAGTTTTTTTTTTATTTTTGAGTTTTAAAACTTCTTTGTATATTCTGGATAATTGTTCTTTATCAAATTGTCCTTTACAAATATTTTCTCCCAGCCTGTGGCTTGTCTTTTCATTCTCTTGACAGTGTGTTGCTTAGAGCAGAAGTTTTTAATTTTGAAGAAGTTCGGTTTATCAGCTATATCTTTTATGGATCATGCCTTTGGTGGTATATCAAAAAAGTCACTGTGTTATCCTATGTCACCTAATTTTTCTCTTGCATTATCTTCTATGACTTTTATAGTTTCATATTTTGTATTTAGGTCCATGATCCATTTTGACTTAATTTTTGTGAAGAGTATAGGGTCTGTGTCAAGATTCACTTTTTGCATGTGGATGTCTGGTTGTTCCAGCGCCATTTGTTGAAAAGACTATCTTTGCCTCATTGCATTGACTTTTCTCCTCTGTCAAGATCCTTGATATTATTTATGTGGGTCTATTTCTGGTGTCTCTATTCTGTTACATAGATCTATTTGTCTCTTCCTTTGCCAATACCACATGGTCTTGATTACTGCAGCTTATAGAACATTTTGGGAAGTCAGGTACTCTTGGTCTTGCAACTTTGTTCCTCTCTTTCAATATTAGGTTGGCTTTTCCAGGGCTTTCACCTCTCTATGTAAACTTCAGGATCAGTTTTTCTATACCTGCAGGTTGAAAACGAGTGGCGAATCAGGGGTCATCCGATCCTTGTTCCTGATCTTAGTGGAGAAATTTCTAGTTTCTCACTATGAATTATAACCTTACCTGTAAGTTTTTCAGCTGTTCTTTATCAAATTGAGAAAGTTCCTCTGTATTCCTCGTTTCTAAGAGTCTTCATCATAAATGGCTGTTAGATTTTTGTCAAGTGCCTTTTTTTTTTTTTTGCATCCATTATTATGGCCATGTCACTTTTCTTCTCTTGCCTGTTCATGCTATAGGATGAATACATGAAATCAATTTTTGAATATTGAACTGCCTTGCATACTTGGGCTAAACTCCACTTGGTTGTGGTATATACATTTTTTTTGTAGACAACACCTCATTGTTTTGGTTTTCTTATCCACTCTGACAATCTCTTTCAATTGCTGTATGGAGACCATTCACATTTAGAGTGACTATTTAAATAGTTGGATTAATATCTACCATCTTTCTAATCATTCTCTACCTGTTGCAATTATTGCTTCTTTTTTCTTCTTTCCTCTTTCTCTTGCGTCTCTGGGTTTCACTAAGCACTTCATGCAATTCCATTTTTGCTCCTCTGTTAGCCTATCAAAAATTTCTTTTTGGTGGTTGTTTTATTGTTTGCAATATAAATTATGAGCAAGTCCTCTTTAAATGATACTATACTGTTTCATAGGTAATGTAAGTTACTTTGTATCAGGATGTTCCCAATATCTCTCTTTTATCTCTTATAACATCACTGTCACTTGTTTCCCTTATCCATATGTTATAATTACCATTACATTGTTACTATTATTACTTTGAACAATAGTTATCTATTAGGTCAATTAAGAATAAGAAATATCAAAATTTTTATTTTGCCTTCATTTATTCTTCCTGCAATGCTTTTCTTTTTTATGTAAATCTGAGTTTCTGATCTATATAATTTTTCTTCTTCAGGAAGAACTTTTTTGAACATTTCTCAGGTAGGGAAGCTTTGCTAATAATGAATTCTGTCAGTTTTTGTTTGAGAAAATCTTCACCTCTTCACTTGTGAAGGATAATTTCTATTTCTATATCCTTTGTAATATAAAATTCCAATTTGGTGAGTTTTTTTTTCTTTCAATATTTTAAATATTTCATTACAATCTCTTCTTGCTTGATTTCTGATGAGAAATCCATTGTATACTTCGTACACTTACTCCTCTACAGGTAAGATGACCCCCACCCCATTCCAGTTTCTTTCCAGATATTCTCTTTGTCTTTTTTTTTTTTTTAAGTGAGTATGAAATGCCTCTATATACAGTTTTTGGTATTCACCCTACTTGGTGTTCTCTGGGATTTTTGGAACTATAGTTTTGGTGTCTGCTCCTAGTTTTGGAATAGTCTTGGATATTATCTCAAATATTTCTTCTGCTCCATTCTCTTTCTACTCCTTATGGTATTCCAACTTTATGTATTTTATATCTTTTAGAATTATCCTACAGTTCTTAGATATTCTGTGTTTTTCTCTTCCCATTTCAATTTAGGAAATTTTCTTTGACATATGTTAAAGTTTACTGATTCTTTCCTCAGCTATGCCCAGTCTACTGATGAATCTATCAAAGGCATTCATATCTTTTACATAGTTTCCCATTTCCAGCATATTCTTCTGATTCTTTCATAAGGTTTCCATCTCTGTTTACATTTTTAAATCTATTCTTGTGTACTGTCTACAGTTCACAAAGAACAAGTCATGGTTCCATTAGTTCTTATCCAGGTAAACTAAATTTAGCTTTGATTTTCAATATTTGCTTCTCTCCAGATTTTAGGATTGGATTGCCCAGCAGTTTCATTTTTCTAGTCCAAAAAAGTAACTGATTTCGTTTGTTTAGCTCTTTTCTTGTTTTAAGGATAGGAGTGATGATTTAGAACCTCTTTATATTTCAGGGCTGAAATTAGAAGTTGTCCAGCTTTTTTACATAAGCAGGTCCAGAGCTCCCTCACCCTATTGTTATTTCTGCCTCTTTACTATTCTCTCACTCTTCCAACTCAGCCATGCATTATCTTTATTCTAGCATTTTAAAATAATGCATTATTCACATATTTTTAAATGTGCAATGTAAAGACAGATTTCAGCGATGTACATCAACACCACAGGAAACAGAACTCAATTGACAGGTATTTAATATTCCATCATTAGTATTATTTAGTTAATTACTAATTTTTTTCCAATTATTCATATTTACCTAACTTTACATATTATACAAGAGCATTTAGTTGACGGATATTGTTATATATATAATCACGAACTCTTGGTTATTCTCCATTAATAAATAAGAGTGTGTTCAAATTTTTTCATAGACTCATAACTTTACACGTGTTATGTCTTAGCCTTAATAGTCCCAGAGCCATTGATGTATTCTGATGTATTCAAATTGAAAGTTACATTTCAGATTCGGTTTGCTGATATTATTTTCTTTCAACACAAATGACACAAGCATAGTCTCTTGTTAGCAATTTCTCTAAGAGTAAATTGTTAGACAAAACTAAAATCTGACAGCTAAAAATTTATAGACATAGAGTAAAGTTTCCATGTCCCTCACTGGAGTATCTTCTAAAAGATTTCACTTTATCTGTTTTGTTCCTTTGTTCTGAAAATTAATATAAGAGCTCACCAAATCATTGTCATGTTCATTTATTTATTACAGACATTATCCTAAGATGAATATATGGTCGATAAAGCTCATGTGGTGTTATCTGAGTCTCAATTGGGGATTACTAGGTGGTGATTTATTAGTTAGTCTTTTTCATTCTTACTTTTCTAGCATTTTTCTGAATAATAATAACATTTTGGGTTCTAGGAGAAGAGAAGATGAGTGGGAGGGAAAAAATGAAAAATGCAATACTAGTTCTTGTAATTAGATAAGTTAAACCACTTAAAAAATTCACTGGCATATGTTTTACACACTTTCTAAAACTATATTGTCATCTGTTACCATTCATTTTGAAATAATTGGCACAAATTCGATGCATATATTGGCAGAAGCACACAACTAAACCAACTCTCTTCTAGCTATTCCAAGCCCATTTTTCTTTGTGGGATAAAAAAGCAATCTGCCCCATAGCAGGGAATACATTTGGATGCAGAACAGAGTGACCTCACAGAACCTTAATTTCAAATCCAAGGGATCTGGCGCAATGATCTTCTTTAGCACATGCTTTCTAAAGCTCTGTTGGGCGCTGGCACTCGAGATGGTGTATTAAAGTCATGCTGGTAGCTATTACCAAAGGCACTTACCCTGTATATGCACCAGGTTTGTACATAAGCCCAGTAAAGGATAGTTCAGTAGTAATTAATATTCCTTCCACAGAAAATCTCAGAAGAAAGACAAAAACCATAGAAAAGATGAAATTAAGGATCTAAGTTCAAGGCAAATTCTCAAAGGTTTAACCCATTTCATTTATCCATTTACTGATAACTATTATGTGTATGTCATTGAGCTTGCTGCTGAGTAATAGTACTGGCCTGAGTTTGCTTGTTCATTAATTCGCTGAATATTTAGGGAGCAACCACAATGTGCCACATTCCTTTAGGGTCTAGAGACTTAAACAAACAGAGCAAAGTCTCATCCCACAAGCTTTGTGGTCCTTAGATTCCAGTACAGAAAGGCAGATATTAAATAAAATACAAGTAAATAAATAGTGTGTTATATGGAGATAAGTACAATGGAGAAAAGTAAAGCAGGGGAGAATGGAGGGCCTGGACTGGTGTACTATTTTAAAAAGAGTGATCTAGGAAGACTTTATTGGTGAGATATCATCCTGGCAGAGACCCAAAGTGGGTAATGGAGTGAGCCAACTACCTATCTGGGGAAAGAATGTTTCAGACAGAAGGAAGAGCACCTGCAAAGGCCCTGAGGAAGAAAGGCACTTGTTAAGTAACAGGAGGCAGCCACCGTGACTGGGGCAGAGAGAACGAAAGGGAGAGTGGAAGGAGAGGGGGAAAGTTAAGTAAAGGGTGTTGGGACCATGCAGAGTCATGGAAGTGAGTGTACAGAGGTCGGTTGGAGGCAGGGCAACATCAGACCATTATGAGGAAAGAAGTGATGTGATTTGATCACTATGAGGGCTAGGGCAAGGGAAAGAGAGGGGGAGCAACTAGGAGGTGGTGGTGATCACCGACATCATGGCATTTGGACCAGGGAAGAGCGGACGTGGTAAGAAAAATCAGATTTGCTTTTGAACTGGCGATGAAGTGTGAGAGAGAAAGAGGCAGTGAAGGATGACTCCAAGGTTTATGGTCTAAGAAACCGGAGGCATGAACTGCCATTTGCTCAGAAAAGGAAAGACTACAGGTAGCAAAGACTGTAGAGGAAAGATCAGGAGTCAATTCCAAACCCATGAAGTGTGTGATAGCTTTTAGACATGCAATGGGGGGACATTAGGAGCCAATGGGATGTAAAAATCTGGAGCTGAGGGCAGAGATTCAAGCTAGAGATGTAAATCTATGTCAGAACAACAAAGGTATATAGAGACACGAGACTGGATGAAGTCACCTGAAGACAGTATGGATACAGGAGCTCCCTGAATGATGGGGCATCTCTGACCTTTTTAGCAGTTGGGTTGCTGAGGTAAAAACCAGTGAAGATGACTAGAAAGGTAAGTAGAAGGAGAACAGGAGAGTTCAGAATCCTGGAAGCTATGCAAAGAAAGTGTTTTGTGAAGAAAAGGATTGATCAACCATTTCAAAAATTGAAAATAAGTGAGAGGAGGACGAATTAGACTTCGCTGTGGGAAATCATTGGTGATGGAATGGTATGAATGGCAGCTTGATTGGAGTGGGCTCGAGAGCATACAGGGGGGAGGAAATGGAGAAATCTGGGCTGTTAAGCTCTTATCAAATGGCTCTGAATCACGTAACCATTCACAGCGACGTGCCCATTTTAAACATTTATCAGCCACCGTTTTGTTTGAAAATAACATTGTGAATCACACAAATTTAATGATATATTCAGCTACTACTTAGCAGTACACCAAATATAGTTTAAATGTGTAATGCTATAGCAACAAGACTAGAACAAAATGACAGAAAGTTATAAGATAAGAGAGGCAGTATTTATGTAAGTGTATGTGGGGGGGGGATTTTTTTTAGCAGAAAAATTTTCCCCCATTCATTCTTCCCAGATACTTATTCCTGGATTTGAGCACCCAGAAGCTAAAATCTTGGCATTAGTAATTAGATTGCTGCCAGAACCCGGTCTACCCACAACTCCCAAACACCTCATTCTCAGATGCCTGAGATAAACACTGTTTCCACAACATGAAGAGAAAAAAAGCAGAGAGAAAAGCAAATGAAAATTTTGATATTGACTTATATCCCCTCCCCCTTAGGCTGAGGCAGAGATTGGGGTTGGAGAAAAGGACAGAGGAATCTCCAGTTAGTTTTAGTGGATTTAGAACAAGGGGAACCTCTCCTCCACAGCCCTTCCTGGCCCACAGAGCCCTGTGGCTCAGGAAGTAGGGGCACCTCATGGGCTGACCAAGCAGATGGATTTCAAACAGAATCTCAAAACCACTGTCCTAACAGGACCCAGGGCACTTCCAAAAGTTCGCTCCGTGGCTCAGAAAGTACCCAGGGTGTGCCATCAAGAGCCAGTGGGCCTGACACATGCAACAGTCAGACAAAGCAGCTTGCTTTCTTTCTTTCTTTCTTTCTTTCTTTCTTTCTTTCTTTCTTTCTTTCTTTTAAGATTTTATTTATTTATTTGACAGACAGAGATCACAAGTAGGCAGAGAGGCAGGCAGAGAGAGAGGAGGAAGCAGGCTCCCTGCTGAGCAGAGAGCCCGATGCGGGGCTCCATCCCAGGAGGCTTTAACCCACTGAGCCACCCAGGTCCCCCTGACAAAGCAATTTCAACAGCAACTGTGCTCAAGTTCATCGGTGGTGCGGCTACACAGAGGACTGGCCACTCCTGGATACCGAAGCCAGTACACATGCCAGTAGACATCTGCTGGCCCAGGTGGGAAAGAGCTTCTTCCAGGCTTCGTATAAGCCTGCGTATCTCCTATTGAAACCCTGGGAGTGAAGAGGGGGCAGCAAAACCCTACCGGGGACCAAAAATCCACTAAGGAAAGCCTCAACTTTTAGATGAAACTCACATAAAACTGGCCATTTTAGGTTCATGTCGGAACACAGAATAAGACTTAAGATTGAAATTAGGTCATTTTAGAGAAATGTATACCAGCGACCTGAGCCCACAGTCACACAGGAAACGTGTTTACAAGCTCTTTGGGAGAAGCTGTGATAGAGGCAAGAACGACACTCCGCACTTGGACTGGTTAAGAACTGGGTGTGAATCCCAGCTCTGTTCTTTCCCCGGAATTTCAAGAAAGGTAATGATGCTTTCTGAGCTCTAGTGCCCTTATTTGTAAAACGAGGACAAGTAAATATACCTTACAAGACTGTTGTGATTATAAAATGCCATGCTAGGGGCGCCTGGGTGGCTCAGTGGGTTAAGCCTCTGCCTTCGGCTCAGGTCATGGTCCCAGAGTCCTGGAATGGAGTCCCACATCCAGCTCTCTTTTTCAGTGGGGAGCAGTCCCCCTCACAGCCTGCCTTTCTGCCTACTTGTGATCTTTGTCTGTCAAATAAACAAATTCTAAAAAAATAAGAGAAAATAAATAAAATGCTACACTATATGTAAAAGTGTTCAATAAACTTTATATGTTCCAAAATAAAGGGTAAAGAGAGACCCATACCAGGTGCTGTAATGTACCAGGCTCCTTGTATTACAGTGAATGTTATGTGTATTTTATATTATATTTTTATATTTAATATACAGTATGTCATTATATATATATATATATATATATATATATATATATATACACACACACACACACATATATATATATACTAGTTATGTTGCTTTACCAGAAATCAAACCTAGGTCCACCAACTTGTCTTTCTCTGACTGACAATACTACTCTTGATTTGCATTAGAGCTATGTGTGTGTAAATTGAAGCAGTTTCTAGGAGACACAGTGGGTGGGACCCCATTTGGACTGACAGCAGCAGGTCCAGGGCCGAATAAAGGCTAATCCTTGAATCCCTGAGCAGGCAGCTTCCCAAATCCTGTTTACCTTTAGCAGTTTGGACTTTGCATTGGATTGGCAAACAGTACAAAAGCATGCAGATGAGCTTTAAGCAAATCAACTTAGAAATACTATACTAACAACCCCTCTTCAGTTTTCTTTTCTTTTTATTTGGGTTTTAGTCAAATATTCTTAAAAGAAAAATCTACATCTCTCTCAAAGCTGACTTTTCCTTTATATTCTAAAGCTTTTAATTGTGTCCAGTTTGTAAATCTAATTTAGTGAAACCTAACAAAAAAGAGAAAGATAGGAAGAAAAAAGAAAAGAAAGAAAGAAGGAAAGAAAAAGCTATGTTTGCTTCAGTTAAGCCTGGATAAGGTTCATGCCAGATCTCATTTTAACAAAATGAATTCACTATTCCCTGGTAAACACTGGATGAAAGTTATAATTATGCTGGTGACCAGAAAGACTCTCTGGGTTTAGTTTACAGAATAATGTGAACTTAAGTTAATGTTATAAATCAAAAAGATTAAAATCTGGATCTGAAAGTGAAGGTTACTTCTACTGTAAAATTTGCTTTAAGCAGAAAAAGTATTTTGTAACATTCTTTAACTAAAACTGTGTCTTTGTAACCCAAATACATGGATATTTGGGGGAATGATCTTTAGTTAATTAGGCTGAAATAATCCAGTTTAAAAATGGAGGAAAAGTGAATCATTTTATAACTGTAATCATGAAGATCTATTTATTTTTCAAAATCACGAGGGCATAAATGAACATCTTATATTGATAAAAGATGGGGCAAACTCAAACTTTTTAAAAAGTGCACATACATACACAGCCTGTAATTGTGTCCACTGACTCAGATACATCTATCAACGTGTGATGAACTATTTAGGAACATTAAACACCAAACAAAATATTAGCCCAGAATAATTCACTGATGATAAAATCTCAATGCAGTAGAAAGCAGATTATGAGAAATTCATTTATTAAGGTGATGAACAAGAAAAGAGAGACTGGTGAATTGTTTTCCACTTGGGAAAATGTAGGTTTATAAAATTGGGGTTAATCCTTCCACAATTTCTATAGACTAAAAAATGCCATCTCAGGGATCAGATAGCACCGCTGTGGATCTTGATGGATAACAGTAATCTGTGCATATGAAATGTCAAACACATACGTGAAGTATATCACATTTCCTCAGAATGACAGGGAGGAGTGTCTGGATCTGGGATCTCCACTCACAGAGAGTGTGGTTACGTAAATCCAAGAAAACACTGCAAAAGTCGAAGGCAGACTTACAGCCTAGGGAGTGATTGTAATACATTCTGAGATAATGGTAACTGGGATGAGGGAGAAACAAGCACAAAAACAAAAACAAAAAAACATACAGAGAAATTCTCCAGAAGGCAAGACCATCAGAGCCTTCAAAATAAATTATAATGGAGTTGTAGGTAACAAAGTCAAAGAACATGCAGAAGGCTAAACAGGCTGACCATTGTGGGGACTGTTGGGATTCCCAAAAGATCACTGGAAATGCCAACTAGAATAAAACAAGAAAGGGTGAATAAAGAATGCAGAACTTTAAAAAAATAAAAACAAACAGACAAACAACAAACAGCAAATAATGAAGAATGCCAGTAATAGTCTGCTTTAGTGAGCCTCCTGTTTTCTGGAAGAATGTGGGCTGAGTACTGTAAGAATCAAACTTAAGGACCCTGGAAAAATATTTCTATCCATGTCAGCAGAAGACACTTTGTAAGAAATAATCTAAGTGTATTAATTATTTTTTTAAGATTTTATTTATTTTGAGAGAGCGAGAGAGAGCACACTCACATGCGTGCGTGGGGGGAGGGGCAGAGGGAGAGAGAGAATCTCAAGCAGACTCCATGCTGAGTGCAGAGTTTGATGCAGGGCTCAATCCCATAACCTTGAGATCATGACCTGAGACAAAATCAAGAAGTCAGCCGCTCAACCAACTGAGTCACTCAGACACTCCCAAGAATATTAATTACTAATGAATAAGTTTTATGTGAGATGAATGGATAAATCAGCTGTTGATGCCCAGGGCAAAGGCAGTGAGGAAACATGAAGTGAATTTGAGAGGGTCACTTTTTAATTAAAACTACCTGTTCCATAGGCATTTAGAGATTTTTCTAATACTCCAATATTCCAGCTCCACTATTAGTGTGACCATTTAGTGCTAAATTTTGGTCTGTGCTCTAACATTAATCATTTGGGCAATAGTTCCATTAGATTCATAAGCAGTCCTCTAACTGTTAATGTTGTCCCTAATAGCGACTGAGAAAAACAGCTGCGTGTACCGGTTCTTTCTTAAAATCAAGAGAATTTTCTCTTATTTTTTATTACTTCATCTCAGGCTTCCCTTATATAAGCTGAATTCTGGTACTTAATTCTTAGCTTTTAAAAAAAAATGAGAAAATTTAATATATTAAAATATTAAAAATATAGGGTGCCTGGGTGGCTCAGTATATTATATATACACACATATCCATATGTATATGAATATATATGGATACATGTGGATATATATGTATGTATACATGTGTATGTATCCTTATATTTACATATGCTTATGTATATGAGTATATATATACACATATGTGTATATATATGTATTTATATACATACATGCACACACTCTTATATTTAAAGTAAAATGTTTGTATCCACACCTACTATGGAAAAAAGCAACATAGTGTCAGGCACTGTCAGTCACCATCATCAGATCATCAGGGTTGGAATGAAACCCACGAGTATAAGACAGAACTGAAACTCCAGGACTCTGTGTTTCTGATGGGAAACAGTTGTTAAGTAATAACAACATGCCACACACTGGAGGGGCAGAGTGCTATTCTATAAAAGAATAGGGAGATTGAACTCCAGTGGTAGGAATTCCACTTTTAGTAATTTATCTCAAAAGATATATTGGCCTGGGGCGCCTGGGTGGCTCAGTGGGTTAAAGCCTCTGCCTTCAGCTCAGGTCATGATCCCAGAGTCCTGGGATCGAGCCCCGCATCGGGCTCTCCGCTCAGCGGGGAGCCTGCTTCCTCCTCTCTCTCTCTGCCTGCCTCTCTGCCTAGTTGTGATTTCTCTCTGTCTAATAAATTAAAAAAAAAAAAAGATATATTGGCCAAATGCAAACAGATATATGTACCAAAACGATTCCTAGGGCAGGGTTTTGCCTACGTGTACTAAACAATTAGCCAGATGCGTGATGTGCCAACATGACAATCGCATTTATACTAGATTTGGAGTTCATAGAAAATGACCTATGTCAAAGAAAGGGTATATATAGATGGTATCTGGGACTGGCCTACAGACCCTCCCAGTGTCTGTGACAGACATTACTAAGTGATCATGGTGTAGTCTGTGTTTTCACCATATTCTTAGAATCCTTTCTTCTTGATGTACTATTTTTGGGAGTTGCCACCAGCTAAAATGCACTCCTCTTCTGCTGGTGGCATTTTATTATCCAGGATGTAGGCTCTCATGCTCCCTGGGTTCGGGAAGGCTCTTGGGGGCTGCTAGGAGCAGTGAGTAGAAGGCAGAGAATGTGGAGATCGAAGGTTTCTCACAGCAGCTCCTCTGCCAGACATTTTGCTCTTCAGATTTCTTTGGAGCAATGGATTTGCTGCTAAAGATTTGAAAACCCTTAAGACTCATAATCTCCCTAATAGAGAAGGACAAGATCCTTGATATTGAACAACTTGTTGGTTGCACAGTTTCTGAGGACTATAGAACAATGACTCAGTAAAAAAACTTGCAAGAACCCAAGCAAACAGACTATTCTGTTCATGAACTACTTTGCCAGAAATAACCACATCCTTGCTTACTCTTAATTTTATCCTTTTAAATTTAGATTTCTTGGTAACTCATTCATATTATAGAGAATTTAACTATGTTACAGATGAGTCATTTCTATTGTGTAAGTAAATTTAAACTCAAGTGCTTCTCGGGAGCTAATAATTATTAATGGATATCATTTTTTAAAAAAAGATTTTATTTATTCATTTGACACGGAGAGAGAGAAAGAGCACAAGGAGGGGGAGCAGCAGGCAGAGGCAGAGGGAGAAGCAGGTTTCCTGCCCAGCAGGGCACCTGACATGGGGCTCAATCCCAGAACCCTGGGATCGTGACCTGAGCCGAAGGCAGACACTTAACCAACTGAGCCACCCAGGCATCCTGGATTTCATTTTTTAAAAAGATTTTATTTCTTTATTTGTCAGAGGGAGAGAGTGAGAGTGAGAGCAAGCACAAGCAGGGTGAGTGGCAGGCAGAGGGAGAAGGAGAAGCAGGCTCCCTGCGAGCAGGGAACCCAATGCGGAACTCAATTCCAGGACCCTGGAATCATGACCTGAGCTGAAGGCCGATGCTTAACTGACTGAGCCACCCAGGTGTCCCCACATTTCATTTTTTTAAATCCAAAAGTGATTTAGATCAAACTATGTCTTTTGTTCTAATGTGTTTTAAAAATTAAAAAATGGCCTCTAATTCCCTCATTTTGGCTAAAACTCAATTCTGTGGAGTGTAAATTGGTACAGCTATTTTGGAAAATTATATGTAACATATTAACAGTAACATATTAAAGCTAACAATATGCTAATCCCTCGACCCAGCAGTTGGGCTCCTCGGTGTTCACCCAGTGGAAAGGCATACGTATGTCCACCAAAGGTCATGTTCAAGCTTTATCACTGCCACAATATTCATAATTGACCCAAGTTGGAAATCTCCCAATTTTCCCAGAGTGAAACAGATATGTTGTGATGTGACACTCAAGAGAACACTAATGGAACACTGTATAGGAATTAAAATGAATGAATCTGGATAAATCTTGCAAATATAAAGCTAAGTGAAAGAAGTCAGACACAAAAAGGATCATACTGTCTGCTTCTGTGTATCTAGGGTTCAAAGACAGGCAATCCATCGATGCGTTAGAAATGGGCTCACTGTTGAGAGATGGAAGTGTTGTGACTCCACGTGAGGACAGGGAGACTTCTGAGGGTCTGGGAAAGTGGCCCCGCTGATTTCTCAGGTGCTTCTCACTTGTGAAAATATGTGCAGCTTTAAAATGATGATTTGCACCTTTTTCTTTTCTGCATGCATTTTTCTTGATGTATCTTATCCATCAATAAAAAATCAAAGAAGCGAACTAATAATTAACCCATCGCATTCAAAAATAGATGGAGAGCTCAGGCGTTATGGACCATCAGATCTGGCCAGATTTTGGCCCTTCAGGGTAACTCGCCATGTGACTTGGACAGGTCTCTGACGTTCATTTTCCTTCTATGAGGTCTCACAGGTTCATTTTCCTTCTATGAAACAAGAATGAGACTATCTAACTCATAGGACTGTTATGAGGGCCAGATGGCATGAAAAATAGAAAGGACCTGGTATAATGTCTAATATGTCATATAAAATATTAATAAATATTAAATAAATATCAATATTAATAAAATATTAATAATAACAGCTAACATTTATAGGGTACTTCCCATGTACTCAGTTCTGTTACAGGGACTTAATTTTCTCCTAAAAATCCTGTGGGGCAGGGCTTTTATTTGACAAAGCCCCAGACTTTAATCACTCATCCAAGATCACACATAGCTATTAGGGGGAAAAGCCAGAATTAAAATGCAATCAGGCTACATACTTACCCAGTATATTATCTTGTGTAATAAGGACCTACTAAATGGCAGTTATTAGTATTACGAGAACAAATCCTGGCAGAGATGTGGGAGGTTAGAGGGAAGAATTGAGTGTGAGCTAAATTGTTGTTTTCCAGGAGACAAATGGCAACTGGAGGGTGGGGTTTGGAAAATCTGTGCTAAATAAATGGCTGCTATTATTATTATGCAATTGCCATACCTAATTGGAGGCAGAAAATGAAAGTACATAAATGCAATGTTAACATTGCACTTCATAAAACAGCTGCACGGAAAGATAATGGCATCCTGGCCCTCAGTACCTTAGAGCCTGCTCCCTTAGGAGACACTCCAGGGAAGCAGTCTACCTTGCTAGGCTCTACCCAAAATCAGTGTTGGCTTTGGTGGGGACTGTGGGTGATTTTTTTTTCCCTCTATAATGAACACACTTTCTTTCACAGTGGAAAACTCACTTTAAAAATAAAATGAAGTGAAAACAAAAACCAATTTCTGTAAGGCAATAAGAACCACATGTCTTTTAAATGGAAAACATGCCTATTTCTCCTTTGTTTCTTGGAAGCAGCTCGCCAGACACACAGTCCATGGCTTTGAACCGTTTACACAAACACACCCAAGCCAAGGGTTTGCACGCAACAGTTAAATTGCACCCACATTGGCAACTCAATGACTGAAGGGTAGTGGTAAAAATTGACACTCGCTTCAGTTGAATTCACCTTAAATATTTCTCACAAACCACACACCAGTGACATCTGTGGTAGATGGTGGCATCCCAAGTCACTGTGAAAGAAAACCCTACTGATGCAAGATTGGGGGGACAAAGTAAGAAGTGGTAGCAAAATGTATAAATCCTTCTGGTCAAACGGAATGTCCAGGAACTGAATGGTGCGAGAATTGCTACCGTCCACTAGAGGGCACTACCGGTATGTACGTACAAAACTTTCTCAGGAAAAGTTGAACAGCCCACTTCCCTCCCCAGTTCTGAGCAGAGAAAACTGATATGATTAGGTCAACAGAATTCCACTTCTATTCTGCTTGCTTTTCCTGCATAAATCAGGTAAGGTTTTTCTTCCTCATGAAGGATCAATGGACTATGGGTTAACCTTTCCATTATGACTCTCTTACATGGCTGAAACCATTTGATTGTAAAAAATGCAATTTTACAATAAATGTTGAGTATCTTTCAGGAGCTAAATGCTGAGCTTGTCACCATGACGGTACCAATCAGACTGCCTCCTTGCCTGCAGGTCAGAGATAAAGGGCATCTGGAAAACTATGGGGGCACCTGAGACAACCCATGAACGATCACATAGAGAAGATCTACGGTATTTGGCATTACCCTGCTAAACGTGATTGCTCAGTGATGAGCATATTGGCCATGGTCATTTTGGAAAGCAGAGGAAAGGCACAGAAAGTGCAACTAGACTAAGCAGAGAGGAAAACAGAAACCAGCACCAGCAAAGTCACAGAAGTAGAAATTTCATTATTTATGAAAAATGAATGCCTCTAATTAATATCACTGGCTGTTTGAACATGGATTTGGAAGACCTTTTTAAGATTTATTTATTTAATTGGGGAGGTGGCGAGTGGGAGGAGGGGCAGAGGGAGAGAATCCTCCAGCAGACTTCTGCTGAGGGTGGAGCCTAGAGGAGCCACCGGGATCACCCCACCACCTGGAGATCATGGCCTGAGATGAAATCAAGAGTCAGCACTTAACAGACTGAGCCACTTAGGTGCCCGGGAAAACTTTTAAATGTACCAGTTCACCTGCTTTAGAGACTGGGTGATATTTCTGAGCCCCCTACCATCGTAGGTGGGCTTTTCATATTTTCTGAAACTGTTATCCATCACGGATTGTGTTTTGTTTCCATAACAGAGTAGACTCTGAGGCAAGCCACCTCTTGGAAACTCAGACCCTCACTTTGTCCTGCTTGATCCTGGGTGGAGTAGGGGTTTGCTCTAAAAAGAGGGAACACAGTGCACTCTCCCACTTGTGCCCCTGAAAATTCAGGTCATGTGGCAGTGCCCTAGGAGCAAAGTTTGACACGGATTCCTTGAATTGAGGGAACCAATCCAGCTGAAACACCTCCATGTGGTATCCCATGTACTAGGAATTGAAAATCGCTACAAACAATTAATATGTTTTAAAAGTTAATTTTCACATAGAATTTTAAATTTAATTGAATTTTTTTTTATTGGAACAAGACCTAGTGCACATGTTTTTAGGTATTAAAGCCTAATACAGGGGTACCTAGATGGCTCAGTTGGTTAAGTGCCTGCCTTTGGCTCAGGTCATGATCCCAGGGTCATGAGCTCGAGTCCTGTGTGGGCTTTCTTGCCCAGCAGGGAGCCTGCTTTTTTCCCTTTGCATGCCACTCCTCCTGCTTGTGATTTCTCTCTCTCTCTGACAAATTTACAAACAAAGTCTTTAAAAAAGTAAAACCTGATACAGTTACATTATTATTAATTGAAAAAAAGGATTCTTTTGTCATAATAACTTTTCTTCAAAATTTGTCATCACTTTTTACTTATATTGAATTCTCTACTGTTTGTCATGTCATGCTACTTAGGAAAATGCTACTTTCTTGTTAAATTAATATGTGCAGACAAGCATTTACTCACTACACATCAACATGACCTCCTTATAAGTCATCACTCCTCATATTTATGGCCTAAGAATGAGGTAGTTCGAGTGAGTCACATATTTACACTTAGTCCAGAGATTAAGAAAAAAAAAATTAACACCACAATTCAGTAATGGAAAAGATTGTTACACATTAATTTTCTGGGTCAGTATTTTTCCATCTGTTCTGGAGAGCCCAAGTGTCACCCAAGGCTTCTTCAGTTTCTCTTGAAAGGAAGAACAGGGGAAGTTATGATGGATGCTTAATTGTAGATTTGATTATAATTGTCTGCCACTTGAAAAGAACACACCCAACCACTGTGAAGGTTACTCTTCTAAGCAGAGGAAAATATAAACCAGGGGTATAGGCTTTTACTATTTGAAACAAATGAAAGTGAATTAAACTTCCCAAATAACAGGGCATCAGGCATGCTACCGATCAAAAAAGAGCAGAGTCTAGTGTTTATAAATGAAGGGAAAGCCATGAAATTCAAGAAGAAGCCAATAGAACCTAGAAGGAAATAATGAAGAATCACTCCATGGAAAAATGTAGGAGTAACTGGATAGCATTTATAATTTATAGAAAAAGAACATTCATGGTACGTTACTTTTGGCATTCTATCATTTAAATGAGACATCTGGAATAAATAAAGTTGCTGAAGGCAAATTATAGGATTCACATTTTATTAATATATAATGATCTTCTCTGGTGATTTTTAAAGATAGATACTGTAATGGGTTGAATTGATATTGAATTAATACTGATATTAAAGTCCCAACCCCCATGGACGTTGAATGTGACCATATTTGGAGATAGGGTCTCTACAGATGATCAAATTAAGATGAGGTCATTAAGGTGGGCCCTTATCCAACATGACCACATCCCTGTAAAAAGAGGAGATTTGAATGCAGAGATAGATATGTGCAGAGTGAGGTTGATGTGAAGACACTAGAAAACACCATCTACAAACCAGGGAATGCCTGAGAGCAGCAGCAGCAGCAGGAGACAGGCCTGGAACAGAGGCTGCCTCACAGCTTCAGAGAGAGCCCTGTCTACTTCGGACACCTGCTTTTAGACTTCCATGCTCCAGGATGGTCAGATCATATACTTCTGCTATCTGAGCCACCCAGTTCGTGGTTCTTTGTCATGACAGCTCCAGAAAACAAACACAGGCATGGATCCTTGATCTCTGTCTCTGGGCCTCCCACTGAGCAGCCCAGCCTTCTTGGCAATCAACAGAGCACAGACGTTGTGTCCAGATTGCCCTTAGATTCGGGCACCTGATCTGGTCCTAAACCACATCATACTGCCACCCAGATAAAGCCAGCTCCTTTTAAAATGTGCCAGACCGACACAATTAGAAGGGCAAACCTGTTGTGAAAAGTCACCTACTGCCTGGGGACACTAAATGAATTCTATGTTGATTATCACTCCCCATAAAGGAAGCAGTGGCCTCAACAATCAGAGGAGAATCAAAGTTTGATTGTATTTCGTTTTCTTCCAGGAAAATTTTGCCAAAAGGCTGGAGTAGTCTGATTAATAAGAATGTAGCAGAATTTTAAAACAAAAACAAAACACTGGGATTAGCCAGAAGCCACCATGATATCCACCAATGACCAAAGAGCACACGGCAAGGCTTCCGTTTGGTCTCCTACCCAATGGGGTAATCACTGTAGGTGAAAATTTGCTTCAGTCACACCCAGTGATCATGCTTATAAATGTCACCTCTGTGTGTTAGGGAAGATGATGTCATAAGAACCATTAGGCAAACAGAATTTTTACTATTACAAGCTTTAAAATATATTAAGCTTCAAGAATGCCTCTGTCCTGATATTTGATGAAAAAGCTTTAGAGGAGCTAATTTAAATGGGATTATAGGATCATTACATTTTCATTTTTTGAAATGTAAGTTATATGTGCTAGTGCCACACTCTCTTGATCTTTGCTCCACAAAGAGACTGGGAAAAGGTACGGAATAATAGATGTCTAAAATGATAAGTTGTGATAAGAAACTCAGCTAAGACATGATCCGATGGGGGAGGAAGACCAAACAAGGAAGTCTAAAGGGGGCGGGGAGAAAGCAGGCATAATAATAGAACATCTAAAGTAATCTAACACCATTAAGTTTTTTCATCTTTCATTTTCCAGTAAGGGTCTATGATGCATTGTAACTATCAGAAAAATATGCATGCACCTGGTGCCACCTGGGGAGGTGTGACCAGGATCTGCCTGTTGGAAAATAAAGGATTTTAAAAAAATGAAATTCGAGAAAATGACACATAAAAGGACAACTTCAGTTTCCAGCAGTGCAAATATATAGCTAAAATCATCCACCCTCCAGCATAGTCCTTCTGGGCTGTGTTTTCACAGGCAAATGAGGGTGGAGAGAATCACAAAAGCCTTGGCTCCAATCCACCCCAGCGGCCTGCTAACACAGGCCCAACTCCCCAGAGCACTGGGGTCCATGAAGCTGCTGTCAGAAGATCTGCTTTCATTAAAGTAGAGCAGGAAGGAGAACAAGCAAGGGGACTGGGCAGAGGAACTGCCCAGGCTTCTGGTCCTGGACAGGCTTGGGGCAAGGGATGGGAGAGGGCTGCTGCTGCTTTTTACGGGGAAGCACTGGGTGGGACCATCCATAATAGTACCTAACAATTATCTTGTCCAGCATTTAGAGCCTCTCTCTATTCCTGCCTGGGTCACTGCAATGCCCCAGGGGACTCAGAAAGCAGCCATTTGTTAGTCCCACTAAAGGAATGAAGGGGTTTCTGCTCCAGAGCAGAATTGTTAACCATTCTCATGCCAGGTACCATTCTGGCATTGGCTATAAGCGAATTCTCAAATAATAATATAAAGGAACTAACATTGGGATGCCTGTGTGGCTCAGTTAGTCAAGCATCTGCCTTCTGCTCAGGTCATGACCCCAGAGTCCTGGGATCCATTCTCCACCCCTGCCTCACCCCCACCGCCAGCAAATAGGGCTCCCTGCTCAGCGGGGAGTCTGCTTCCTCCTCTGCCTCTGCCTGCCACTCCCCCTGCTGGTGTCCTCACACTCTCTCTCTGTCTCTGTCTCTGATACATAAATAAATTAAAAAATAAATAAATAAAATCTTAAAAAAAAAAGATATATAATTACAAATAAAATGAACTAGGTTGGGATACCACTATTAAAATATTCAAACATATTGATATATCATTATAAAAATGTTTTTTAAACCAATTTGTGATCTAGCAATTACATGTTCTCTTGTTAACATTTTTTTTATCATACAATTTTTTTTTTATTTTTTATTTTTTATAAACATATATTTTTATTCCCAGGGGTACAGGTCTGTGAATCACCAGGTTTACACACTTCACAGCACTCACCAAAGCACATACCCTCTCCAATGTCCGTAACCCCACCCCCTTCTTCTTGTTAACATTTTAAATAAGAGCTAGTCACGAGTTTAATAATTACCTAAAAATTATCATACTCTCAAGGTTTTTTTTTTCATTCTCTCTCTTTTTTAAAATTTATTAAATTATTTTATTTTTTTATAAACATATAATGTATTTTTATCTGCAGGGGTACAGGTCTGTAAATTGCCAGGTTTACACACTTCACAGCACTCACCGTAGCACCTACCCTCCCCAACGTCCATAACCCCACCCCCCTTCTCCCAACCCCCCTTCCCCCAGCAACCCTGTTTGTTTTGTGAGATTAAGAGTCACTTATGGTTTGTCTTCCTCCTGATCCCGTCTTGTTTCATTTATTCTTTCCCTACCCCCAAACCCCCCATTTTGCATCTCTACTTCCTCATATCAGGGAGATCATATGATAGTTGTCTTTCTCTGATTGACTTATTTCACTAAGCATGATACGCTCTAGTTTCATCCACATCATCGCAAATGGCAAGATTTCATTTCTTTTGATGGCTGCATAGTATTCCATTGTGTATATATACCACCTCTTCTTTATCCATTCATCTGTTGATGACATCTAGGTTCTTTCCATAGTTTGGCTATTGTGCACATTGCTGTTATAAACATTTGGGTGCACAGGCCCCTTCAGATCACTACGTTTGCATTTTTAGGGTAAATACCCAGTAGTGCAATTGCTGGGTCATAGGGTAGCTCTATTTTCAACATTTTGAGGAAACTCCATGCTGTTTTCCAGAGTGGTTGCACCAGCTTGCATTCCCACCAACAGTGTAGGAGGATTCCCCTTTCTCCGCATCCTCGCCAGCATCTGTCATTTCCTGACTTGTTAATTTTAGCCATTCTGACTGGTGTGAGGTGGTATCTCATTGTGGTTTTGATTTGTATTTCCCTGATGCCGAGTGATGTGGAGCATTTTTTCATGTGTCTGTTGCCCATCTGTATGTCTTCTTTTTTTTTTTTTTTAAGAATTATTTATTTATTTGACACACAGAGATCACAAGTAGGCAGAAAGGCAGGCAGAGAGAGAGGAGGAAGCAGGCTCCCCGCCAAGCAGAGAGCCCGATGTGGGGCTTGATTCCAGGACCCTGGGATCATGACCCAAGCCGAAAGCAGAGGCTTTAACCCACTGAGCCACTCAGGTGCCCCTGGATGTCTTCTTTGCCGAAATGTCTGTTCATGTCCTCTGCCCATTTCTTGATTGGATTATTTGTTCTTTGGGTGTTGCGTTTGCTAAGTTCTTTATAGATTTTGGACACTAGTCCTTTATCTGATATGTTGTTTGCAAATATCTTCTCCCATTCTGTCAGTTGTCTTTTGATTTTATTAACTGTTTCTTTTGCTGTGCAAAAGCTTTTGATCTTGATGAAATCCCAATAGTTCATTTTTACCCTTGCTTCCCTTGCCTTTAGCAAAGTTCCTAGGAAGAAGTTGCTGCAGCTGAGGTCGAAGAGGTTGCTGCCTGTGTTCTCCTCAAGGATTTTGATGGATTCCTTTCGCACATTGAGGTCCTTCATCCATTTTGAGTCTATTTTTGTGTGTGGTGTAAGGAAATGGTCCAATTTCATTTTTCTGCATGTGGCTGTCTAATTTTCCCAACACCTTTTATTGAAGAGGCTGTCTTTTTTCCATTGGACATTCTTTCCTGCTTTGTCGAAGATTAGTTGACCATAGAGTTGAGGTTCTATTTCTGGGCTCTCTATTCTGTTCCATTGATCTATGTGTCTGTTTTTGTGCCAGTACCATACTGTCTTGTTAAGGTTTTTTTTTAAGATTTTATTTTTAAGTCATCTCTACACCCAGTATGGGGGTCAAACTCACAGCCTCTGGATCAACAGCCTCATACTTTACTGACTGAGCCAGCCAGGTGCCCCCATAATCCCAAATTAATTATGAATATAAATGACATTTTGAAATATCAGCAACAAGTGATAGGATTGAAAATATCTGTGATTTCTATTGATGACAAAGTCACGGGTATCGCTAACAATACTGTGATTTGTAGCGACATTCACAGTGGAAGGCAGTGCTAAATTTCACTTAAATAAAATTAAGAAGTGAGTGGAAATTAAGAGGAAATGTACTTCCATCCAAGTTCACAGACCTTCTGAAATCTATCTGCTGGCTGTTCGGTTAGTCTGGACCTCAGGTTAAAAACCGCTGTCGAGGGGAACCTGGGTGGCTCAGTGGGTTAAAGCCTCTGTCTTCGGCTCAGGTCGTGATCCCAGGGTCCTGGGATCGAGCCTTGCATCGGGATCTCTGCTCTGCAAGGAGCCTACTTTCCTTCCTCTCTCTCTGCCTGCCTCTCTCCCTACCTGTGATTTCTGTCTGTCAAATAAATAAATAAAATCTTAAAAAAAAAAAATAAAAGCTGTCAAGGTCTACTCACCCTGATGAGGAAGTTTACTATGAATAATGACACCACCACATCAGTTTTCAAGCAGTTGTCTTATGATTATCCACTTTGAACAAGTGTTCGTTTAATCTCTAGCTCTCTGATGATTCAGAAAGCATTTCAAAATCTTACAGCAAGCCCAAGTAGCACTGTGGGTCCCAAACGCTGCTGGCCTCGAGATGGGAGAAATGTTTGTGAATGAAATTGTTGGGGTCAGAAAACCTATCATAGTTGTTGGTGCTTTCTCTCTAAGCCACAATAGGCAAAAATTATGCAAGAGTGGATGAGGCTATCATTGTGCTATGAGTCTGCAGGATAAAAAGTAGAGTGTGTTGATCGCTACAGTTCATAAAACAGAACAGTTCAAGCTTAGTGAGATTCCAAAGTTATGCTGAAGTTCTTTCTAGCCTCAACCCTGCCACTCACATTAGACTCACATTAGACAATTTTATTATTTCATTTTACTTTTCTAAATTTTAGTTATCTGAGCTGCTAAAGGGAAATAGAAGTAGTGCCTACCTCAAAAATATTAAGGGGTTAAATGAGATAAAATCATAGAGCATCCCTCGCCTGTTTTGAAATGAGAAGAGGAGGCCTGGCCACAGATCTGTCAAACACCTCAGCCTGACTTCTCTGTTAGCTTCTTTTCTTGGACCTGCTCTAAATTCTCCCCTTTGGTGGGTGTGCTCTGGTTTTCATTCTGGACTCTGAAGTCTCCTCGGTTTAAAAAGGCAGGAAGAAATGGAAGCGGCCCTTTAGATTGCATAAGACAGACACTCAGGGCATCCCAGAATAGCTTAAAATTATGTGTAGTCAGCAGATAAGAGTTTAGGTCTGGTATCAGCTCTAAAATATTTTGTGATTTTTGGGAAATATTTTACAATCCAGCCACCCCCAGTTTTGCTTTGCCAAAATGTCATGAGGGACGTGCAAGGAGCTTGAGAACTAGCAAGTAATTTTTCATACAAATTCCCATCAGTTGGGGCTGACTTGAAGAATGTAATTTATCGCCATTCTTGGGAAACAACTGTATTCCTGTTTCATGACGATATGGCACTAAAGCTGATCAGCTATATCCTGTCCCTAAAATGATAGGGCTGAACCTACCAGGAGTGTCCCATTTTAACCCCCTTTGGTTCCCACCTTATAATGAAAGACGCAAAGATTAAAAACAAAGCAAAACAGAACTCTCACTCCAAAACACACAGACACAAAGATAACCGATGATTAGGAAATGAGAGTTTTGACTGCCTATTTCAGGAAGCTAGGCTTTTCTTTCTCATCCTGGCGAGATGCAGATAATCGCGTCTGCTGATAGGGGAATTTTGGTTTCCCATTTTTTTTTTTTTGAGAATGTACATTCAAAGCTAGAAAAAAGCTATGAAAATAGAATAAGTAACTCTCATATACTCTGTATTGAGATCCACTCATTTTTTACACTTTGCCCCATTTATTTTATCCTTCACTCACTCCTCTCAATACCTAAACGGATGATAGATAGAGAAAGAGATACGTATACAAATCTCTCTATTTAGCTACACACAGAGGGAATCTATATATATTCACATTTTTCTGTGCCATTAGAGAGTAAATTGGGGATTCTATGCATTCTTACTTCGAAATATTTTAGTATGTATACTTAATAATAAAAATACTTTATAATATGTTAATACAATTACCAATATCAGAAAATTTAGCATTGATAAAGTATTATCTAATCCACAGTTCATACTCAAATTTCTTCAATTGTCCCAATAATGTTACAATTCTTTTTTTTTTTTTTGCCCCGTGGTTCAGAGTCTGATCCAGGAGCAAACATTCCATTTAGTTGTCATATTTCTTTACTGTCTTTTAAACTGTAATTTTTCCTCAGTCTTCTTTTTTTTTGAAAGATTTATTTATTTATTTGAGGGAGAGAGAGAGAGAGCATGAGCAGGGTGAGGGGCATAGGTAGCTGGAAAATCCTCAAGAAGACTTCCTGCCCAGTACGAAGCCCAACTCGGGGCTTGATCTCACAACCCTAAGATCACGACTTGAAACTTGAGCTGAAATCAAGAGTGGGGGATTGAGTGCCCCCAGCTCCCATTGAACCCCCTGTCAGGCAGAGCTTAGAGGTCCCTGTTCAGCAGGAAACCTGCTTCTCCCTCTCCCACTCCCCCTGTTGGTGTTCCCTCTCTCGCTGTCTCTCTCTCTCTCTGTCAACAAATAAATAAAATCTTTAAAAATAAAAAAGTCTATGCTCAACTGATTGTGCATCTAGCTGCCCCTATCTTTCCTCTCTTAAACTGTAATATTTCCTCAGTCTTCTTTTTAAAAAAAAAAAAAATTCAAGCCACTGATAATTTTTAAAAAGATTTTATTTATGTGACAGAGAGAGAGAGAGAGAGAGCGAGTGCATAAGCAGGCAGAGTGGCAGGCAGAGGCAGAGAAAGAAGGAGGCTCCCGGCCAAGCAGAGAGCCCAATGCAGGGCTCGATCCCAAGACCCTGGGATTATAACCTGAGCCAATGGCAGCGGCTTAACTGACTAAGCCACCCAGGCATCCCAAGCCTTTGACTTTTTTTTTTTTTTTAAGATTTTTATTTATTTATTTGACAGAGATCACAATCAGGCAGACAGGCAGGCAGAGAGAGAAGGAGGGGAAGCAGGCTCCCTGAGAGCCTGATGCGGGGCTTGATCCCAGGACCCCGGGATCATGACCCGAGCTGGAGGCAGAGGCTTTAAGCCACTGAGCCACCCAGGCGCCCGCCTTTGACATTTTTGAAGAGCACAAAGCATCTTGAAGAGTATACAGTTTTGGAAGAGGGACAGACTAAAATCTCCCTCAGTTGGGTTTGTCCAGTATTTCCTCAGGATTAGATTCAGCCTGTGCTTTCGGGGCAGAAATGCCAGAGAAGTGACATTGTGTCCTTCCCAGTAAATCCTATCAGGAGACACAGGCTGTTGGTTTGTCTCATCACTGGTGATGCTAACTTTATTCCCCAGACGAAGGTGGCAATTTTCAAGTTTCTCCCCTATAAATTCATTATTTTTCTATTTGCAATTAACAAATAATTTGGGCAAGATACTCTGAAACTATGTAAATACCATGATCCTCATCAAACTGTCACCCATCAGTTTCACAACCACCAACGACGTGCCTGAATCAATTAGGACTGTAACACTGCCCAAATGGTAGTTCTCTTAATCTGCTGTTCCTTTTGCTCTTCCTAGTTGATATTCTCTTGTAATATTGTTTATATTGTCATGGACTCCTGTGTTCTTATTTTATTCAAGGGATTGTAATCCACTTATTTTATTCAAGGGATTGTAATCCAAAATCCAGTATTGATTTTGTCTCAGTATGGGCCCCTGAGAGGCCTCTTGAGCTGGTTCCTGTCCTGTGCCCTTTTGACAGGTTCCATCATCTGGTGAGCATAATCATGACAGTATTTCACCCCTTTGCATAATTTGCTGCCCTGCTAGTACAAAAATATCTTTAGTTCTTACATAAAGATGATTCATTTTACTTTTACAGGAAGGAGAATAATGATTAATGATTGGTTTAACTATATATATATATATATATATATATATATATATATATATTCCTTTTAAATTTATATTTAGCTTTTCAGGATTTTTGGTTTTCTTTATTTTAGTTAGCAAAATAGGTTTCAGCTATTTCCTTATATTTATTGATAAAAGGATAGGTCAGACTCAAAACAAAAGAAACAACAAAGAATTCTAGCCAAGTCTATCTTCTTGAGTCTGAAGAAAGAAAGACATTTTGGATCTTAGCCCTACACAAGGGAGGAAAATTGTAACATGTCACTGCTCATATAAGACTGAAGAGAACATCAGAACCTTAAGTTTTGGAAATGGACATAATTAATCAGTAATATCAATAACAATCTAATAACAAGAAACCATATGGTTGAGTACTTACTAATTATGGGTACTGTTTGAAGTGTTTCAATAAAAAATCCTGCCCCAAAACATGGATGTATATACTGTTGTTATTCCCATTTCACAGTTTTTAAAAATAAGTCTTGGGAAGTGCAAGAAACTTTTACATTGTAACTACCTGGCAGAGGCAGAAGCTAAACCCAGTTTTGGCTTCAGTCTCTGTATTCTTGATAAAGAAAGTAGAGAGGATTGTAGAAACATATGCTAACCCATCCTAGGGGTAGAAATGAAAAAACTTTCCTAACAAAGTGTTGTCTAAACTAAGACTTGAAAGATGAGATATTGTTTCATCAAAATGAGTCTCTGATGACGCTTTCAAGGTCCTTACACAGGACAATGGTAGGGCAACGGGAAGAGAAATGTGTGAGGTCAGAACTCAAATCTGGTTAGGCACCAAGTGGACCCAGGCATGCACACAGCCCAGAAAGGGCACTGCCACCTGGAGAAAGCATGGAGTGGGCCAATCAGAATAAGGGAAAAAATCAGGAGATCTAGTCTTCCAACATACCAAATTAATTCTCCAGCAAAAGGGTGGGGGAGCTTGGGCATACAAATGTTAACTACACAAACTGAAAACACAGACTCCAAAATCTTTTCTCCCACTCTTAGAGCCATCTGCCAAAGCACTGCTTTTTAGGCAAAGGGATAATTCGGCATGCTTCACTGATCAAAGTGCTGGAGGGTAATATGGATAGGGGTATCAGAGTGGGGAAAAGAAAAGAAAGATTTTGCTCTCTTTACTCAAGAAGATCTCTTTTGTTCCTAAGGAGGGAAAATAAAGTATGAAGAATAGAAAATAGCACAAGTAAATTTACCCTGCAGTTATACATTTATATTTCTAGGCTCTTAGAGATCATCTAGTCAAACTCCCTTACTTTGCAAATGTGAAAATGGACCCATAAGGAAAAGTCTTGTTTCTGGCTACGTAACTACTGACTAGCACAGGTCTCCTTACAATGTAGTTCCAGACCTTGAAATCCTATAATATATATTTGTATTGTGAATAATTTAGATTCTTACCATTATCAGTAGCTATATAGAGAGATATTCAGGTAAGCCTAAATTTTTGCTAAGAATTTCGACAAACTTCCCTGAAGCAACACAAGCATTATGTGTTCTGGGACCTTTAGTTGTGTTAATGAGGATTCCTCAGCTTCATAGTGACATGGCCTTTCTGCCCTCTGTTGAAATTCGACAGATGTGGGTGGAGATCACCAACATTTTTCTTTTGCTGGGAGCCAGCAATGCCAGAAGCACTACACAAACCTGAGCAGAGACTACCCCTGCCAGGTGGCCTGATACTCACAAATCAGAAAGGAATAGCATAATAGGAAAAGTTGATGACTCGGGCTGGAGGGAAGAAGATGGGATGGGGGCTGATGTTTAAAATTTCACCGTTTTTTCCTACATTATAGCCTTTGAACTGGTGTTCAAAGGACACGTTAATTTTTTTAATGACTACACTGATTTGTTAAGAGGACAGGTTACCCAAAAGAACTAAAATTCAGGGGTGCCTGGGTAGCTCGGTGGGTTAAGCCTCTGCTTTCGGCTCCGGTCATGGTCTCAGGGTCCTGGGATTGAGCCCCACATCGGGCTCTCTACTTGGCAGAAGCCTGCTAACCACCGACCCCCGCCTGCCTCTCTGCCTACTTGTGATCTCTTTCTCCGTCAAATAAATAAATAAAAATCCTTAAAAAAAAAAAAAAAAAAAAGAACTGAAATTCAACATGGACGTGAAGAACCAAGCTAGAAAGAAGAACTGTTTTCAACAGGGACTAGGACATGCATCTTGAATGGGGAAAGGAAGTAATTTAATAGTCAGATGGTTTCTAATGCCATTTCAGATCTGTACAGTGGGAGTGTGTCATAGGGTCTAGCCAGGAAAATGTCATACCACTCTAGGTCTTTCACACAGAGGGCATTTAATAGAGAGAAACTATGATTCAAGAGGATGGAAGAACTGGAAGTCCAGTTAGGAGTTGGGGACACAACAGCAGAAAGCTATAGCGCTAACTAGAACTGAAAGGACAATGGGAGGATGTGGCTAACCAGGGCCTAGTTGTCCAGAACCTTCCAGAGGGAGCTGGATTCAGTGGAGACCGCTTGCCAGAGATGGGATCATGGAGGGAGGGGCTTTTTTTTTTTTTTCCTTGAGGTAATTAGAACTCTAGAGGAAAAGAAGGTACCACAGGAGACACAAAAAGAAGCAGAGAGAGAAAGAGGGACAAATACTGTGGTTTTCCTCCTTCCTACCCTTCAATCTTCTGCCACTGCCTCGCATTGGCCAAATATACTAGTAAAGCAAAGGGCAATGGAGCCTAGAAAATGCAATTCCCTCTGAAACAGAGAAGAGCCAGAAAAGAGCAGAAAAAAAATCCAAAATGACGCAGGTAGTTGATCAGAATCCAGCATATTTAATGTAGTCTGACCCCAGCAGTTTGCTGCTGCACTGATCTCTGAGCCAATCCTGACTGAGGCCAGTTTGCCATTAGGACCTCAGTGACTGCGGGATCTGGATGTGTCCATCCTCTCTCTGGTGCTTCTGAAGTAAGCTCCAAACTCACCGTCTAGTTGGCAAGCTTTCAAGTGTTCGGAACATCAGGAAGTTAGACTCCAGCTCTCCACAGGAGTCTGCTCCGAACCTGCTGTGTCTTCCTGAGACCCTGACAGCCTAAGCAGCTCTTATTAATTCCCTCTTCCAAGGGAATCACGCAAACTTGAACTCTCAAATCTGGACCAGGATACTGATCCAAAATGGACTGAGTGCAGCCCTCAGTGGGACGTCCTTCAAGGGCACCAGTAAGTGTCTGCAGACTCCGTGTCCCCACCCACCGGACTGGACCTCCTTGATTGGGTGAACAGCACCTGCCGTCATCGGAAGGCTGCCAGCCTTGGGGGCCACAGGACTGTCAAACAGTGAAACTGAGCTTTCCTTCTTTAACTTTCCTTCAGTAATTTGCTGCCTGTGTAAGATGTTAATTAGCACAAAATAGTCAAAGGTGTGTGAGAATACGATAGAAATAAACCAAAATTTGCTTTAGAAACTTGACCTTTGCCCCCCTGGAGAGAATCTAAAAGAGTGTTAGTGAAGTTTACTGGTGAAGTGGTCTCTTCATTGCTCAAAAAACTTAAATGGAAGACCAAATAGTAGATAATCCTCTCGGCACTAAGGACTGTGCTTGTTCTTGAAGGCTTCAGCTGCTTCTCTAGAACCACCTCCAAGCTAAATGAACAGGGGAATGAAGTGTACTGAAATCCTAGTGGAGTCTGAGGACTCCATCAGCTGTTTGAATTTCTCCCTCTCCCTGCGGCACTTCAAAGCTAAAGGTGAAAGGAGGTGTCCTTGCTTCCCTGCAGAGTCTTGGTGACATTAGTCATAACTGGGCGGCAGCCCCTCAAAGACGGCACATCACTGACTTCTGGCTCTGCATGTAAAGCGTTACGGTACAACTGAGGAGGCTCGATTGGAACCCCGTATACCAACCACTTCTTCTAGCCAACAATCTTTTAACTTCTGCCAAAGATTTTTTTTTCACTAAAATAAAGTTGCTCAGACTCCAAAAATAACATCTGTTGCTCAGAGTAACATATTCAAACAACATAATAAACTGTACTTCTAGAAAACACACTCTGGGCTTCCCTAAGGGATCTTGTAGAATGAACGCCGTGGGGTCCTGGGGTCTCTTACTTCATGCACCGCCCACTCTTGGACCAATGATTTTGTTGTTGTGGAGGGTGGTAAGAGTTACCGTGCCCCAGTTGCCTCCTTTTGCAACAGGAAGTGACTGGAGAGGCTTTCAATGACAGTCCTACCCAGATGTGCTGGGAAGGCTTTCAGGAGTGGGGTGTTTTTCTTTTTTTTTTTAAGATTTTATTTATTTATTTGACAGAGAGAGATCACAAGTAGACAGAGAGGCAGGCAGAGAGAGAGAGAGGGAAGCAGGCTCCCTGCTGAGCAGAGAGCCCGATGTGGGACTCGATCCCAGGACCCTGAGATCATGACCTGAGCCAAAGGCAGTGGCTTAACCCACTGAGCCACCCAGGCGCCCCTGGGGTGTTTTTCTTAAACTGAGACCGTGGTGCCCACGGGTTGGTTCAAGGGATATCTGAGAAGTTTAAAAAAATAAAAACGACAATGGTATCATTCTCCTCATAGTACACTGTTAGATTCTCTGAAAGTTAGTTCTGCTTTCAAGCCTCACCTAACCCCCTCCCTCCAACCCCCCAGACATAAGCCAGAATTTGCTGATCTTAGAGCTTTAGCCTCTCCCTCCTTCCTTCACTCCCTCCCAGTCTTTTAGAGATAGGAGGACGAACGCAAGGAGATGCTTGGATCACAGTCTGCTCCAGGACTATAATGACCTCCCCTGATCATCTCCTCGGTGTCAGTTACGAGGTCCAGGAGAGCTGGGATAGGCAGGATATGTCCGTGGTGTATAATCATTACCACTACTATAGAGAATTCAAGATGTCCATTTCTGTATGCTTCGGCTAAAGGACTTAGCTTCATGAGCACACCATTTCAGACTTGAGCAAGAATCCCAAAGATGATTTCTATTGTTATTGGCCCCTCAAAAGCCTGAGGAATTGCCCAGCTGCCTGCCTGGGCAATGGTGTATAGTAGAGGCAATGAAGGGAAGTGGCTGCCAAGGGCAGAGGAGCAAGGAGGCGGAGCTAGTGATCTCAGGGTTTCTTACAGTCCAAAAAGTATTGAAAAGGAATATCCACTCTGGTGGTGCTGCAAAGAGAATTTTTACAAATAAAACATCACGTCTGTATAATTCATCCAATTTAATCTAATTCCTTGATTCTAGGGAAGTATGATGTAAAAGGGATGGGAGAATGTGATTTTTTTCAGTCTGAATTCTCCCATGTAATTACGGGACTCAGGTTCTTTGAGTTTCAATTTCCTGATGATGATGGTGGTGATACTCACATTCCCAAATATACAGATTATTTGATTTGGAAATTACAGTAAGTTTCCATGTATGAAATTATAAAAGATATAGGTCTTTGCTGTTATTATCATCATCATTATTATTATTTAGGATGTTGTAAATAATCACAATACTGCCTGACAAAGGGCTGGACCCTGACGTTTAGGAACCCTCCTGACCCCAAGATTCTATGAACCCATATCCCTAAGATATCTATTATCCCTTACTATCTAAATTCAAAACACCAGTGAAAATATACTGTCTTGTAAGGCAGAGCTTACTAAGGAAATAGTGTATAAGCAAGATTTGCCTAACCCCGCTACCAGATGCAGAATATAAATTTTCTTACCTAGTTTAGGATGTGTAAAGATTGCTGTGGGTGAGCCTGAGTTGGCTTTCCCAACTAGGGCTGCTAGGAGGACCAAGCACACCAGGATTTCTCTGAGACTAGACCTAGCCTGGATTTCCTGTTTGTTCCACAGTGAAATCAGAAGGGATTAAGGCTTTGCTTTGAGAGAACCCCATCGCCAAGTCAACCCCTGATTCTTCTGGAACAGACATTTTCAAAATTTAAAATCATCAGAATCACTTGGAGATCTTGTAACATAGATTTCCTGGACCCCACGTGCAGTTTCCAGTGTGGTAGGTCTGGGATGGAGCCTGAGAATTTTCATTCCCAAGGTAATGCTGATGGTCGTGGTCTGAGGACCACACACTGAGCAATCACTATTCTGGAGGAGCCAATACATGGCCCTGGTATCTAAAACAACCCTTTCAATGTGCCTCCGAAGCCGGCCATCTTGTGAGTTGTTTCCGATAGAATAAGGTGTTTTTAAAAATGGGTATGAATTTTAAAAATAGGTTATCTTGTTGGATCAATTACATCTAAATAGATATTCTTTTTCATGTAGACTTCTCTTTTTAACCTTTTTATAGAAACACAAAATCATCTTTTTTTGTTTCTTTTGTTAGTTTCTTTAACCCTTCCCCCTAACTAGAAAAGCGAATTAAGTTTTAATGGGTTCTCTGCCCAAATCAAGGTAAAAGCTTTCGGATTGGCAACATGGATTTAAAATTCATCCTTTGAAAGTTGAATAATAAGTAGAAATTATGGCTTGAGAGAAGGTAGGGTCAATTTCAGATCTCAGTTTTTTCTTTCGTTACACCTACAAGTTTGGCTTATGCTTGCTTCTCATCTAATTAACCAATTAACCTTTGTTGTTACACTTCCTGAGATATACGTGCCATTTTCAGGTTCTACACGAATGGCGGGAATGCATCTGGGTCTGAGTCTGAAAACTCAGAGCCCCCATCGAGCTTTAATGCTCACTGTTTCCAGAACCTGGAGGAAGCCCTTGACTCCCCACACATTTTCAATTGTAAAACAGGGCCAGTATGTCCCAGGACTATTTCAAAGGGTTGTTTTGAGGATCAAGTTAAAAAAAAAAAAAAATAGATAACATGAGTGAGAGCGCGTTGGAAAATCAGGAAAGTTTCCTTCTTCTTGGTGTCAAGTAAGAGGCACAGTGTATTCTCAGTGACAGACAGTGAGTTTGCCCTGGTGCAGGTTCCCAGCCTGAGTCCCAGCTTCCACTGCTGGATCCTACTTGTGGACAGAGGAGACGGGGGAGGAGTTGCACGCCACTCACCCTCACCGTAATGCTAACATTTCTTCACTGTGGAATAAATAATAAAGTCACTTCTAAAGACATGATCTCTCTTAACTTTTCAAACCCTGTATAGTTACCATTAATTCCCCAATTTACAGACTGGAAGCAAAGATGCAGATTATCCATTTTCCCAAGGACAGAGGAAGAACCTAGCCCTCTCAGAAAGTCCAAGGTCTTCCCATCTCTAAGATGGTTCTCTTCTGGCAAGCAAAATTTAAATAAATAAAAAGATAGGTATGTAGGTAATATGTAGAAGATAGAGAATACTTAGATGGACGAAGAATGGACAGCCAAATAAAGAGTGTGCTTTTCAATACTCTAAAGCTTTCTTCTTTGTATGATAATATTGTTTTCATGACTTGGGGGCAGTTGATTCAATTTACAACAAAAGTATCCCAAGGAAGGAAAATGAATTAAGAGAATAAGAGTTCTTCTGGCTTGCCAATGAAATGAGCCATAAACCCAAACTTAAACCTGTAAGCTTTATTTTTTTTAAAGCTTTATTTATTTGACACAGAGAGAGAGAGACACACACACACACACACACACACACAGAGAGAGAGAGAGAGAGAGCGAGAGCGAGCGCACAAGTAGGCAGAGCAGCAGGCAGAGGGAGAGGAAGAAGCAGGCCCCCTGCTGAACAGGGAGCCTGATATGGGGCTTGATCCCACGACCCATGACCTGAGCTAAAGGCAAACACTTAACTGACTGAACCACCCAGGGGCCCCAAACCTGTAAAATTTAAAATGGTGTGGTTTAAATGGTTTCAGCTCACAATGGGTTCTCTGAGAGATAACCCATAAGGACACCTGTAGCATTCCTTCTAGATAGAAAGGGCTCCCTCCCCGTTGTGTACAGAATCTTATTTTTATGTGTTCCAGCCAGTCATTCATGGGACACCAATTCCTGGAGTATAGTAAACTTCCCCTTTTAATAATTTACCAACACTTCTTACGGAGAGCAGGTGTGTGTGTGTGTGTGTGTGTACGTGCGTGTTTGTGTAGTATGTATCAGGGATCTACAGTGAAGGAATTCTGGGGGAAACAGATATTAAGACCCAGCTGGTAAAGTGTTTGTATTGTTAATTATTGTAAAACCCACCAAATTTAAAGTAAGTGGGATAGGCATACACAGAATTGGCACTCACAACTGAATTCAACTCTTCTAATAATAGTAAGACTTAGGACCACTTTCACCTAAAAGAAAAATCAGTGCTCTGATTTTTAAAATTAAAAAAAAAAATCAGTGCTCTAAATTATTTTAAAATAAATATTGAAAGAGGGAGCCCCAATGCAAATGATGGACTTGGATGACAATGATTCGTTACTGTGGGTTTATTCATTGTAACAAAGGTACCACTCTGGTGTGGGATACTGATAGGGATGAATTTGTATTGGAACTCTGTGTTCGACTCAACTTAGTTGTGAACTTAAAAGTACTCTAAAAAAGAAGGTGTACTTTAAAAAAGAAACATTCATAATTTTTTTAAAGGCACACTTTCTGGAGTCGTAGTCTTCAGAATCCTTGCTAATAAATGCTTCTTACAAACATGCAGGGGCCAGTAGCTTCTAACCTGAGTACAATATCCTGGTCGGGAGGCTAGATTCTAGCTGAACTTTCGGTCATAGACCTCTGCTCTGAATGAACATATTTTGCAGAACATACAACGGACAGCCAAATTTAAGGAAACCTGTAGAATTCTCCAGTGTTAAGGCACTCTGAATCTAAATGACATTCCCAGCTCTCTCTGAGGTCACCTGTTTTTCCCATCCATTGGGCCTCCTGACAACGTTAGCCCCTTAAAGAGAAAATGACCCTAAATAACCACTTTTAAAAAATCTAAATCACTTCCATAACAACCAGGGGAAGTAGATACTACTTTTCTCTTTTATTTTCTGTGCATATAAACCTCTACAATGTGATGTCCCTGGCTTGCTTTGAGACGTGAGTACCCACCTTGTTAGGGGGTTATCATCAGAACTGGTGACTGGAGTTGGTGTTTGACCTAGCCATGTAAGTCTGTGTTGACTAACTGACTAATTTCTGCTGTACTTTGTGGCCTTCTGATTTCTTCCTACATGCAAAGACCTTAAAATTTACAATACTTATGATACACAGTAGGCATTGGACAAATATTTTAAAGATCGGTGAAATGAATGAATGAATGAATGAATGAATGAATGAATGAATGCGCGCATGCTTGCCAGGTGAGTTCAGACACCAAGTAATTTGATTGATTTATAGAGTTTATGTAGGAGCAGCCCATAAGGGTGGCCTGTGGATTGCAATTAAACTGGGAGATCCTGAGTGGCTGGCAGAGAAGCTTGGAAGAGAAAAGACACTGAAGGTTTCTGAATGGGGCAGGAATACAATCAAGCTCACTTTAGTAAGAATGTGATCAGCCCTTTTTCCAAAAGGGCTACATCAAAAACAAAGTAAATAACGGAATACCTACAAGGCAACTATTCTTTCTTTTTATTTTATATCACTACCGAGTTATTTTGAAATGTGTTTTAGTTTAACCAGAAAAGGCCTTGAAATTTCAATAAAATTGAATTATTCAGTTTCTTTGAGGTCACACAAAAGAGTGTTTTGTAAGTGAATTTCCATGTGAATTTCCATTTGTAATGATCCATTTGTAATGAATTTCCATGGAAGAAAAAATTAACACACTCTAAGAGTGCAACCTATCTAAAACAATAGAGGTTATCAGTTACACATCCTAGTAATAAAAATTATCTAACAATTAATAGAATTATGATATACAGTCCTCTCATTTTCATGAAATAGGTATTTTAAGATGTATTAGACCTATTAGTTTTTGTTTATTCTTTTTAAGCTATGTTATAGCTTTTTAAAAAATGGATCTATTAAAAAGATATGACTGATAAAAAATAACATTCATCAATTTAACAGATACAATTTGATGTTTTTAGGGTGTGTTCAGAGTTTACTACCATCAACATAATCTAATTTCAGAGCATTTTCATCACCCAGAAGAAACCCCAGACCCACTGGCAGTTGCTTTCTATCCCAGCCCTCAGCAACCATTCATTAATCTTTCTGTATCTGTATATTCACTTATTGTGGAAATTTCACATAAATGGTATCATATAATATGTGATCTCTTGTGATTGGCTTTTTTCAATTAAAAGGATGTTTTTAAAATTTATCTATTTTATAGCATGTGTGACTACTCATTCCTTTTTATTACTGAAAATATTCCATCATATGAATATACGATTTTGTTTATCCATTCATTGGTTTATGAACATTTGGGTTATTTTCATTTTCGGGACTATTGTAAGTAATGTTGCTATAAACATTCATGTACCAGATTTAGTGTAGACCTATCTTTTCTTTCTATTGGGTATATATCTACAAGGGGAATTGCTTGGTCACAGAGTAACTTTATATTTAACATTGTGAAGAGCTGCCAACTTTTTTCCAAAAGGGCTACACCAATTTACATTCCTACCAACTTGTTTGAGGGTCCCAATTTGCTCACATCCTTGCCAGCACTAATCACTGTTTGTGTTTCTAATTATAGCCATCCCAAGTAGGTGAAAAATACTATCTCGTGATTTTCATTAGCATTTTCCTAATGGTTAATGATGTTGATCATCTCTCCCTGTGTTTATTGTTCATTATATATCTTCTGTGGAGCTATGGCTATTCAAATATTTTGTCCACGTTAAAAATGGATTTGTAGGGGCACCTGGGTGGCTCAGAGGGTTAAGCCTCTGCCTTCAGCTCTGGTCATGATCCCAGGGTTCTGAGATTGAGCCCTGCATCGGGCTTTCTGCTCAATGGGGAGCCTATTCCCCCTCTCTCTCTGCCTGCCTCCCTGCCTACGTGTGATCTCTCTCTCTCTGTCAAATAAATAAATAAATAAACAAAATGGATTTGTAATTGACATAAAATATTATATTATTTTCAGGTGTACAAGATTGTGATTAGATATTTTTATGTTATGAAATGATTACCTTGATAGGCCTAGTTACCATCTGTCACTACACAAAGTTATTACAAATTATTGGCTCTATTCCCTATGCTGAATATTACATCTCTGTGACTTAGTTATTTCATAACTGCAAGTTTCTAACTCTGAATCTGTTTTACCTATTTTACCTATATCCTCATGTCCCTCTCTTTTGGCAACCATCAGTTTGTTCTATCTGTGAGTCTGTTTCTGTTTTGTTGTGTTTGTTTGTTCAGTATTTTAGATTTCACATATAAATGAAATCAGATGATATCTGTCTTCCTCTGTCTGACTGACTTCACTTACCATAATACTCTCCAGGTCCATCCACGTTGTTACAAGTGATAAGACTTCATTATTTTTTTATGGCTGAGTAATATTCCATCATATGTATACATATGTGGTATATATCTATACCTCACATTGTCTGTATCCATTCATCAATCCATGGACACTTAAGCTGCTTCTACATCTTGGCTACTCTAAGTAACGCTGCAATGAACACAGGGGTGTGTATATCTTTTTGAATTAGTGTTTTCATTTTCTTTAGATAAATATCCAAAAGTAGAATTGCTCATAGTTCTATTTTTAATTTTTCAAGGAATTTCCATTTTGTTTTCTATATAACTACACCAATTTATGTTGCTACCAACAGTTCACAAGGGTTTCCTTTTCTCTACTTTTTAAATTGGATTATTCATATACTTGTCATTTAACATAAAGTTTCTTTTTAAATTCTGGATACCAGTCCCTTATCAGATATTTGATTTGAATGGACTGTCTCCCATTCTATGAGTTATTCTTCACTTTCTTGATAATGTCCTTCAAGGCACAGAAACTTTTTAATTTTGATGAAGTCCAATTTATCTATTTTTTTCTTTTGTCATAAGTTTTCATTCATATCTAAGAAACTATTGCTTAATCCAAATTCACAAATATCTTCTCCTAGTTCTTCTCTTAAGAGTTTATAGTTTTGGCTTTTATATTCAGATCTATAATGTATTTAAGTTAGATTTTATATATGATGTGAGGTACAAGTTCCACTTCATCCTTTCACATGTGGATATTCAGTTGACCCAGAACCATTTGTTAGAAAAGCTGTTTATTGATTCTTCACTGAATTGTCTTGGTACTTCTGTAAAAATCATTTAGCTATACATATAGATTTATTGTTGGGCTGTTAATTGTATTCTATTGATTATACTATATACTATATACAAAAAGAATGTTTAATTCTTTTGGAATACTATTATATTGATTATTCTATTACACTATGCCAGTAGCACATTGTTTTGATTATTGTAGCTTTGTAGTAAGTTTTGAAATATATCTTCCTACTATGGTCTCCAACTCCAGTCTTCTTTAAGATTCTTTGGCTATTCTGGACTACATTTCCATATAAGCTAAGGATCAGCTTATAAATGTCAGCAAAAATGCCAGATGAAATTTTAATGGGGATTGCACCAAATCTATAGCACAATTTGTGGAGTATAGCCATCTTTCTATCTAAGCAATAGAAATTCTTCCAATACATGGGCATGAGCTGTCTTTTCACTAACTTCAGCGTTAATGTCTTTTTTTTTTTTTTAAGATTTTATTTATTTATTTATTTGACAGAGATCACAAGTAGGCAGAGAGGCAGGCAGAGAGAGGGAGGAGAAAGCAGGCTCCCCGCTGAGAAGAGAGCCTGATGCAGGGCTTCATCCCAGGTACTGAGGATCATAACCTGAGCCAAAGGCAGAGGCTTAACCCACTGAGCCACCCAGGTGCCCCATGTTCTTTAATTTCTATCAGCAATGCTTTGTAGTTTTCAGTGTACAAGTATGGCACTTATTTTGTGAAATTTATACCTAAGAGTTTTGTTCTTTTTATGTTATTATAAATGTAATTGTTTTGTTTGTTTAATTTTAGAATTGTTAATGTATAAAAACATAGTAGATTTTTGTAAACTGACTTTTTATCTTCAAGTCTTGATGAACTTATTTTTTAAAAGATTTTATTTATTCATTTAACAGAGAGAGAGGGAACACAAGCAAGGGGAGTGTGAAAGGAAGAAGCAGGCTTCCCATTGAGCAGGGAGCCTGATGTTGGGCTCGATCCCAGAACCCTGGGGTCATGACCTGAGCCAAAGGCAGAAGCCTAATGACTGAGCCACCCAGGAGCCCCAATCTTGATGAACTTCTTATTTCTAATGGGTATTTTTGTGAATTATTTAGTATTTTCTATATACATAATCAGGCCATCAGCCAATGAAGATTGGTTTATTTCTTCTTTTCTAATCTGGATGCCTTTTATTTAAAAAAAAAAACTTTTCTACTGCCTTTCATATTTACCTATGTGATTATCTTTACTGATGTTCTTTAATTCCGTCATGCAGAGGCAAGTACTCCTTGCATCTTTTCAATTCTGCCTGTAAGATTTCCTTTACCGTGTTTTGTAAGAGATATGTTAGAGAAAAGTTTTTTCATTTTTTTGTTTTTTGAGAAGTTTCTGTTTTTATTTCCCCATTTTTGAAGCATAGTTTTGCTGGATATTGAATTCTCAGTTGGTTCTTTCAAGCACTTTGGACATATCTTCCTACTGCCTTCTGTTCTCTGTTGTTTTTGAGGAGAAGTCAGTTGTCACTCTTACTGAGGATTCATTATATATGATGGATGCTTCTTCTCTTGCATCTTTATAGATTCTCTCTTTGTCTTTTGAAAGTTTGATTATGCTAATGTGTAGGTATGGATCTTCTTGTGTTTATCCTACCAGAGTTTTTGAGTTTTGGAGGATATGTGGATTAATAGGTTTTTTAAAATTAAATTTTAGGAATTTCTGGTCATTATCTCTTCAAATAATTTTCCTGACTTTTTCTTCTATTCTGAGATACCCATGATACAAACATTGATATTCTTAATTGTTCTCAGAGGTCATGAAGCTGTTTCTTTTTCTTCTTTCTGTATCCTCTCTGTTCTTCATACAGTATAATCTTAATTGCCCTATATTCAAGTTCACGAATTATTATTTTTTTTTTTTTTGGCCAGATAAAATCTGCAATTGGGCCCTTCTAGTGACTTTTTAATTTTAGTTCTTGTAACTTCAAAACCAGAATTTTAATTTTGTTCTTTACTTATAATTTGTATCTCTTTATTGACATTCTCTATTTGGTGACTTTCATTGTCATACTTTCCTTTAATTCTTGTGGGCTATTTTCCTTTAGTTCTTTGAACGTATTTTTAAAAACTAACTTAAAGTCTTGGTCTAGTAAGTCGGATCCCTCAGGGATAGTTTCTATTAGCTGCTTCTTTTCCAGTGTATGAATCATACTCTATCATTCTTTTGTATGTCTCAAAATTTTTTCTTAAAAATTGGACATTCTAATTAATAGAATGTGGAAACTTTGGCAATTAGACCATCCCTTCCCAACCAAGTCTTTATTGTTTTTATTATTATTCTCTTCTTATTGTTGTTGTGGTACTGTGTGTTTTGTAACTTTCTAGACCAATCCTATAAAGTTGATTTTCTTTGTAGTGTGTAACTTCTAAAGTCTTTGTTTGGTTACCTGATTAATCAGCCAATGCTTGGTCAGAGATTTCTTTAAATGTCTTGAAAAACAAAGTCTTTGCAGTCAGGCTGTGTATATGTTTTAGGGCATGATTTCAATGCTCTGGTAGTCAGTTTATAACTCTGTCTTAGACTTTATTTTCTGCTTCCACAAAAATTCAAGGTCAGCCAGAGGTGAGAGACTGGAAACTTCTCAGGTCTTTCCTGAGCATGCATACATCTTTGTGCATGAGTGCAGCCTTCTGGGTCCCCCGGAATATGCTAGAGCTTTTCAAAACCCCCTATGGACATCATATTTCCCTTAACTTCCTTTTAAGTTTCTGGCCAGGCTCTTATTTATCTGTGATGTTAAATAATCACCACTGATGTTTTTTGACACATGCCCTAAAGATAGGCTTTTTCTCCAGCAGGTGTTCTGAGTCAGATCAAATAACACCATCACCTTGAATGGGCTTTTGCAGAGGCTGTGAGATAAGTCAAATAGTGACAATGTTCTGCAGATGGAACTTTTTGTGGAGCTGCAAATCTAATCCGCCTGCCCCTCCAGTGACTGCAAGGCTGCCATTTTTCACAGCTATCATGGTTGTGAGGCTGCTGGTTTCCCCTGCTACAGAGGGGAAAGAGTGATAATAGTAAATCAAGTTAAAATGCCACAAACAATATAGGCCTTGGTGAGGTATAGCAGTTTTCCCTGAATAAGTTCTTTTTAGGTTGTTACAGGACTGGTTAATTGCCAATGATCTAAAAAGTTGGTTTTGGTGATTCTGTCACTGTTTTCATTGTTTTTATGGAAAGGGAAATTTACAGAGGTCCTCATTGTACCATTCCAGAAGTCTCCTACCATTATTTATTCTTTTTTTTTTTAAAGATTTTTATTATTATTTATTTGACAGACAGAGATCATAAGTAGGCAGAGAGGCAGACAGGGAGAGAGGAAGGGAAGCAGGCTGCCCGCTGAACAGAGAGCCCAAAGTGGGGCTCGATCCCAGGACCCTGAGATCCGGACCTGAGCCGAAGGTAGAGGCTTAACCCACTGAGCCACCCAGGCACCCCCCCACTGTTTATTCTTAAAGGGAAAGGAAAATGGACTAGAATTTTTCATACATTATACATGATTCTTCAGCTCTATTTTCATCAATTTTATTTAGGTGGCTACATATTTAGCTCAAAATTCATGAATTTATGACATGTGGAAGAAACATAAATTTTTCTATTTCTTTTCAGCTCCTTCTTCATATACATATTTCCTCACATTATATCAAATATTCAATCTCCTAAGTGACCCTCCTATCTATTACTGCTATTTTAGTTATGCTTTTCTTACCATTAGTACCCAGAACAAAACACCATATTCCTTCACCAATCAGACCTTTGCAGAACATAGGACTTTTTCATTTCCCCAGTTATAGATATTATGTTTATATTGCTGTTGCTTATCAGTGTATACACCTGCTTGAGTACGTGAATCTACACAGATTCATATAAGTAAGAATGGGTAATGAAAATTGTGAAATAGATGCAGATAGGTTAGTTTTTCTGTATTGGAACTCAGAAACTCGGGTACATTGGAATTTGAAAATGGCTAGAAGGCTAGTCTGCTGAAACACAGTTTTCCAACTGCCTGCTGTGATGCCTATAAATTCTTTAAGAATCAATGGAGAGAAAAAGTTCCATCCATCTTTAATAACTACAAGCATAATCATGAATTCAAAAACACCAGAGCACAGAAATTTTTACTTGGTATTTTATTTTGTGGATATATATATATATATTATATGTATATATATAAATATATATACATATACATAAATATATATATTAAAATAAATGTGTATATATACATATATTTTAATACTAGAATAGTGTAGGGTATCTTCTACTGGGAAATACATTACTTTATAATACCTTTCTAATGTTGACCTTTCAATAAAAGAACTCGTTACCACTAGCTAACCACACACACACTTAAAAAACAAGAATATAAAAATGGTAAACAAATTTATTTGGCCACTAAACCTTTATGACATCTTATTAAAATGTTATCATATGTATGAATATCATTGATTTTATTGAAAGTGCCCTTCCTGAATTTTTCTATATCTAAATTATACACAGCTATGCATAATCCTTTGTTTATTTCCAAATAAGTTTAAGAATATATTTTTGGCATAATAACTTCTAATTTCTTAAAAACTTTAAAACTCACCCAGAAAAGTTCTCCCTCTATAATTTAGCAGACTTATTTATGAGTTTCTTCTGAAATTCATACCATTGCTTAATGGGACACCTCAAAGTATATTTCTTTCTAATAAGTTTAATGGCCTCAAGTCTGAACATAAAAAGCAGCAACACACACACACACATATACACACAAACACAGTATGTTTTAGAATTGAAGACACCTAAGCAGTCAGCTTATAGGAACATTTGTCCTCCACCTTCTATCTCATAAAGATCTAGATTTTGCCTAAAAGTTTAGGGCAAAGACCAAAAAAAAAAACAAAAAAGGTTTTGAAAGATAGCGCCTATGAAGGACATGAGGAATGAAGAAGAAGCAAGAGACAAAATGAGAGACTAAAATTGGGATCTCTCTGATTTCACCTCTTTCATTTCAACATGTATCATCTATTAAATTATTTGTGTTGCTTATAACCATTAAATTACACTTTGCTAGTTGTGCCATTAACCAGAAGCATAGAGCACATGAAACCAATGGAGTTGGAAGCATAAACTTAGACAATTCAATGTTATAGTCCCCAAACCTCCCTCTAGTCTTTTCCCCAAATAGGTTGAACCCTTCCCTAAATGAATGAAGGAACAGATTTCATATTTTTATTGCTGAAGTGGAGCAGGAAAGGGGAAAAAGAAGTGCTATAATGGAGGAATATTCTGCTAGTCTCTTATTTTGGCTATGTGTTAAGAAGAACATGACTCTATAATGAAATAACTTCAAGCATATCTCGAAGCTGTCTAGAAACATCTATTTTCTTATTATTAATTTCAGTCATTCTTCTGACTGAAGCATGCTACCCTCACGCCACTTGAAATGACATCATTGGGACTTCTGCAATATTTACTATTATATGTTTCTCTGGGTCCCTAGCAAAAATACAAATTCTGGGGCATTGGCCCTAATGAATGGACTTCATCGAAATTCTGCAAAATTAAAGTTGCAAGAGTAATCAATATACTATCAAGGAAGACACACAGATGATATCCATCAGGCTTTTTTTCCATTAATTTTATAGAACACTCTTTTATCTGGGGAGAGAATATACTTTGGATTCATGGAGGCCTACATTTGAGTTCCAGATTCATCCCTTACTAACTGTGTGGACTTATGCAAGTTATTTATTATATTTGAGACCCAATTTCCTCATCTGTAAAAGACAGGTAATAAAACCTGTTGTGAGAATCAAACCAAATCATAAACATAAGTTAAATGACTGGATTGAAAGTAAAGTCGGACTCCTATAAACCTCAAAGACATTCATGCAGGACAAGTTTCTCAATTTACATGGAGAATCCATAAAAGGACCATCCATTAGACGTGTGAAAAAAACAAAACAAAACAAACAAAAAAACCCCATGCTTCCTTGAAGAGATCTCCCCTATCAGGATATAACTGTTTTCTGGAGTTTCAGCTGTGTTAAAGCTCAGCTATAACTCTTATCACAGTTTCAAGAAGTGAGTACCTACAGTAAAAGTTTCCAAATTAATTACCAAGAGTTTGTGTTGAAATTATAATTTATTACTTTATCTAGATGATATGTTGCCTAAATCACAACTGTTTCCCCATATCCCAGTTAAATGAAAATTTTGGACATCAGAAATGTAGAAGTAAAAGAAAGAAGGGAAAGGAAGGGGAAGAGCCACAGAGAATGTGTCCTTATGTGGGGTGGTGGGTAAGGAAGAGTGGGTGGTAGGAATGTGTGTGGGGAAGGCGGGTGAGGGGAGCTACTTCTTAACAATCCTGGAACCGAGTTAAACCCCTCTGTTGTCCTTTAATTAATACAAAAGCTTCTAAAGACAGAAGCGATTTTCTCCTTACGTGATCAGCCATAACTTTTGCAATCTCAAAGGCAGTTTAGATAAAAGGGTCTCAAAAACCAGTGCAGTTTGGAGAAAGGCTAAAAGCTAGGACTCTAAACTGCTTTTATCTATCTAAATGACACTATAGAACTGCATTAAGGTCTCTGCCATCAATCACTACTCAAGACGAGGATGAGAGTTCTGTTCCTGCTTAAAAGCAACCTCCCGTCCCATACTGCTGCAATTAAAAATACAGAGTTTCTGAATTTCCACCAAACTTTCCTGAAGTATCTGGCTTATTCCCCCAAATGCATTATCATCCATATTTGGATTGCATATTTGTCCAAAAAAAAAAAAAAAAGAAAGAAAGAAAGAAAAAGGAAAAATTGTTAGGAAACATTTGCTCGCTGCCATGTAACATCCAAAAATATCAAGGCATTAAGAGACGCGTGAGAAAATGTGTATGGGTTTCTTATTCCAATTGCCGTTCCCGAAAGCCACAACATGGTGATTCACTACTTCTCATGGAGAAAATTACCAATTAAGAGAAAGCAAAATGAAACACTGAGGGATAGTGTGGGCAGCTCCCATTATAGTCATGCTTTACGGCGGCTTCCTGGTCGCAAGGCGGGAGCTTCAAGTGATGGTGCCTGGACTTCACATGAAGCACGTGGCACGGCACTTCACAAGCTTGGACACAGAGATCAGGGTCCGTGGCCAGGCCAAAGCAGTGATGAAAAGCAGGTGGGCTGAGTTTAGCAGTTTTGAGAAGGAGGAAGAGACATGCCATGCATACGTACAGGATCCTATTTCAGGAGGTTTCCAGTGGAAGAAAAAGAAAGCAAGCTAGGATAACAGTATTCCTTACCTAGGAGTTGAACTTTTTCTGGCTGGTAAGTCAAGAAATAGAATGTAATACAGTCCTTTCAAACAGAGAAGTTTATTATTATATAAGCAATAGAGACCTTAAAATTTTACTACAAAGGGCTGACACTGGAAATTAATAAAGTTCTTTTTAAAGATTTTATGTATTTATTTAGTTGGCAGAGAGAGAAAGCACGAGCAAAGGGAGTGGCAGGCAGAGGGAGAGGAAAAAGCAGACTCCCCTGCTGAACCGGGAGCCTGATGCAGGACTCGATCCCAGGGCTCAGGGATCATGACCTGAGCCGAAGACAGACACTTAACTGACTGAGCTACCCAGACATCCCCAAATTTTGAAATTATAAAATCAAAAATAAAGATGTAGCCCTATTTCCAGTGTGAAATGAACTCATAAGGCCCAGGTCCTGGGGGCCCGTGCCCCGGGGCCATTCATCCACCAGGACCCTTCTTCAAACCACTCCTTCTTTTCCTAGCCTCAGAGGTAGGAGAACTGGGGCCCTGGGTGGAAAGGCCTAAGCTACTGGCTATGGCTCTGACATGAGGAGGAGCCTGGCCTTTGCACAGCCCCCAAAGCCAAGCTTCCCGCAAGCAGTAGCTCTGAAAACCGTGGCCAAGAATGTTCTAACATAAAATCCCACACCCTTGAGGCAAATCCAATAAATCATCCATAGCACCCTCTAACTCGAGGCCTGAGCTTTGAGACCGGGGTCACACAGGCTGAAGTCAGTAGGAATGAAGGGGAGCTCATCTCTCTGCTAGAAACAAGGTACTTAGAAACCATCATCCACTCCTTATACTACTGATAAAGAACTCTCTGAGGGGATCTATCAGCCTCACTTAGAGGATAGAGGCCTCACTCCTGACTCCATGAGGATGAAGCTTCCCCTTCTGACATGGTAAGGAATGGAAGGAGGGGCTCCCAACTTTGTGAGTGGAAAGCAGAATTTTCTAGTATTCTCTATCTCAACAGGGGAAGAAGACCACACAGCCAGGTTGCTTCCCATTGTTAAGCACACCATGAGTTATGAAGATACTTTACATGTTCTCAGTCTCGATTCTTCTAATACATATACAAATGATTAATAATGACAATTCGATTGCATCCAGACCATTCAGTTTTTCCACTTATTTTTTTGTTTCCTTGGCAAACGTCTCTAAGCCGGGAAGAAACCGAACACAGACATCAATAGCTTTAGAAATCTGGTTTTGGTTCACCTTCTGCATCTGAGACTGGTTTCACTTAGAACCAGCATGTCCAGAGCAGTCTAAATAAAGCCCTCACCCCTCCCAGAACAGTGGAGGCCCTGAGCGAGTCCCAACAGTCAGGAAGCTAGTCTTCTTCGTCCTGAAAAATCCTAATAATCCGAACAATATGTGAAATATTAAGCTAGAATACTTTTATGAAATTCCATATCCCAATTCAAAAGCTGGATGGGGTTTGTCTCCTGGTTTGTGTTCACAGATACCCCATTCGTCAAGACAGCTAATAGTTGGGCTTTGCAGACTTAAAGAGTAAGCAATTTCAGCTATTGTCAGAACACAGTGTAAGCTGTTGGTAGCCAGGCCAACTAGCTTTCGAATCCTGGCTGTGCCACTGACTTAGCCTCTTCTCTCCAATTTCCCCATCTGCAAGCAGAGGTAAAGTTACCTCTTTCATAGGGTTGTTAAGAAAGTAATACAAAAAGAAATTAATTAATATATGTAAAATGTCCAGAAAAATTCCTGAAACATTGGGAGAGCTTGATAAATGTTAGATTCCATTATTATGGCTGGTGAACCTGCTCTCCATCCCACAGCGGAAGAAAGGAAATGACTATGAAGTCAACTAGGGCAGCCCTCTAAGTTTCTATCATTAAGAAGAGAGTGGAGAACAGAGAAGAAGGTGGGAAGCTAGGGTACACACGCAGACAGGTGGAAAGCACCCTGCAAGGTCATTGCAAAAAGTGTGGCTGAATGGCTTTGCTATTTGGAGTAAGTTCTGGAAGAATGTCATTATGATGATTGGCAGGAACCATCTGGAAAGTCAGTCATTTTCTCTTTTTTACTTTGAAGAATTAAATTACGGTTGATGAGACAATTTTATCTCAGAAGAATAAAATAACTGGCAGACTATACTTGAGGAGGGTTTTCTGGTCCCTTGCAAAAAGAACTATCCAGGGGCGTCTGGGTGGCTCAGTGGGCTAAGCCGCTGCCTTTGGCTCAGGTCATGATCTCGGGGTCCCGGGATCGAGTCCCGCATCGGGCTCTCTGCTCAGCGGGGAGCCTGCTTCCTCCTCTCTCTCTCTCTCTCTCTGCCTGCCTCTCTGCCTACTTGTGATCTCTGTCTGTCAAATCAATAAATAAAATCTTAAAAAGAAAAAAAAAGAACTATCCATGGACACCAAGTAATTCCTCTCCTGTCTTAAACAGAATGGGACCACAATGGCTAGTAAGAGTTTTGGAGGTTAACAGTAATCAAATATTGACTCGAAGATATAAGAGCACATAAAAATACATGTCTTACTTCTTTTTATCTATAGCCATTAAAGATACATAAGTTCTAGGAAAGATGAGCCAATTGCTACATTGCAAAGCATGTGCTTTTTTCCCTACGTGTTGATTCCAGGATGACACCAACATCAAGTGATATAGACTGTTCATCTCTATATTCTGACTTAATAATAATGATCTTTCACTTCCTGATGATCTCAAAATATTTTATAGACATTATCTCATTAAGAAAGTATTAATGGGAGATGCTTGCCCAAGCATCATGAAAAAGTGATGGGAGGTATGGGATGGAGGATCTGAAGTTCAATGAATGTAATGATAATAATCTGAATATATAATATTATGTAATCATACACAATGGAATAATACCTTATTATCATATCATCTTTAAAGGTTTAGAAACTGCCTTTTCATCAGGATATCAGTTAAGTTTTAACATATAACCTTCAGACTGGCAAGAGAGCATAATAATCTGTGATGAAGTAGACTTAATCAACTCAGTTGAGAATTTAAAAAAGTAAATGCCAAATAAAAATAATTTTGTTTACAAATTTAAATGTGTAATGGTATATACATTCCACACCATTTTTGCAACTCAAAAATTTGCATCACATTCCTGAAATATATACCAATAAATAAAAGTCTTTCTTTCTGGCAGCCAAAAAATGCAGGCATCTATCTTAATTTTTAGTGAAAGAAAGCCAATGAAGGCATAAAATACCATATTCGATCCAAACTTCTAGTTCAGATGTACAGTTTCTGACCCAGAAAGAATACTTTCCTTGATGTTATGTAAACTTTTATGTACAGCATATTTATTTTATAATCTGTCATTCTGGGATGTCCAAAAATTAGAAAGTTATTAAGATATATTCTTCTCTTCAAATAACTGGTTTTTACATATTATTTTAGAGAAATCATTTTATTATAGTTTATCCTGAATCCATAAAAAACATGGCTCTTACACAAGCCCTTGAATAGTGTGGAGAGCAAAGGCTCATCCGGATTAACCCTCAACTCACACATTTCAGCCCGTCACAAACTCAGCTGGGAATAATGCCCAGTTTCATCAGAACTATGTATTTTTCCAGCTTCTCTAAGAGGGTAATGGGGAGCCTGTAAGCTAACACTTAATATCTCTGTCTTCCTATCAAGTCTTTGCAGGAAGCCAAGTAACTTTTCTAAAAGTAACATGTGTGATGTGAATTTATGGAAACCCACTTTATCCTGATATCACCCTCCAGATCCTGCAAGCAAGACACACATGTCAAATCCGATGACACTCAGGAGTCAGAACATGAAGGTTAACACCTTTTAGTTCATCTTTCATCCATACTAGTAGTCTCCAAAGGGAGGCAAGAAGCACATATTCCAATCTCTGTTTCTATTCATTTTATTTTATTTTATTTTTCTTAAAGATTTTATTTATTTATTCAACACAGGCAGAGATCACAAGTAGGCAGAGAGGCAGGCAGAGAGAGAGAAAGAGGGAAGCAGGCTCCCCGTTGAGCAGAGAGCCCGATGCGGGGCTCGATCCCAGGACCCTGAGATCATGACTTGAGCCAAAGGCAGAGGCTTAACCCACTGAGCCACCCAGGTGCCCCTCTATTCATTTTAATCTCAGCTTTTAAAAATGTCTACATTTTATGGTTTATATCATGTGAATAATACCTGAGTGTGGTAGTGATAGAGTTAATCCAAATGGGCCTAGTCCAAAAAAAAGGGAAAGACATTCCTTTGTATATAAGAGGAGTTTTGTACGAAGCAGGTCTTATTTATTCTCAAATATGTGTCATTTGCTCTTCCTAAACTTGTGGCTTGATTCTTTTTAAAAAAGGAACATAAGGATGCCTGGGTGGCTCAGTCTGTTGAGCTTCTGCCTTTGGCTCAACTCAGGTCATGATCTCAGGGTCCTGGGATGGAGCCCAGCTTTGAGCTCCCTGCTCAGTGGGGAGTCTGCTCCTCCCACTGCCCCTCCCCACTGCTCATGCGCTCTCTCTCTCTCTCTCAAATAAATAAATTAGTAAAATCTTTTTAAAAAAGGAATATAAACTTATTTTTTAAGTTTAGTGGAGATACAGTAAACCAGAATGCTTGACATTTTTTTTTTAAAGATTTTATTTATTTATTTGACAGAGAGAGATCACAAGTAGGCAGAGAGGCAGGCAGAGAGAGAGAGGAGGAAGCAGGCTCCCCGCTGAGCAGAGAGCCCGATGCAGGACTCGATCCCAGGACCCTGAGATCATGACCCGAGCCAAAGGCAGCGGCTTAACCCACTGAGCCACCCAGGCGCCCCTTGACATCTTTTTAATCTAGAAAACCTTCTCCATACCAGTTATGTGACCATTCAGGCCTAATTTATCAGGAATTCACAGAGACCCAGATCATTATTACAAGCTGTAAACGTGGGAACAGAGTGTGTTTGAACTGATGAATTTAAGAGCATCCAATGACAGCAAATCATAATGACAGACGGTGTGTCATAAAAGCAGTCTGAGAAGAATTGCGGAAAATGCGTATCACTGAGTCTGTGTTGGGGTGACTGTATGATTTTCCTGTAATTCTTACTTCTTAAAGGGCCAACCCTTAGAAATTCTTTTGGAATATGAACTGAGGTGCTTAGAAAGTCTCTCTTAGATGCCATGACTTGAAAGACCACAAGAAGGAGTGGGGGTAGACTTAAGGAAGGACATTCTGTTTTCCATGTAATTTTGTTTCCCCTTCACCTTATATAACATGCTGATGGAAAGTGACAGCAAAGAAGCTCTGGTAATTTGTCAAACACAGATTAAACACTACACAGATAACCCATATTAATGCCTCCCAAAATGTTTAGATCTTATGTTGATTGCCACAACCGCCAGAATACACATAAATTGAACTTAAATTCTGTGATGTTTCAACAGCTAGAATATAGAACACATTATAGTTTCTTTGTTTCTGAGATACGGGTCTATATTCCTAAAACTGTCCTTTAATAACCCAAATCTCAAACACATTCCCTAAAAAGGAACAGAATGGGCTGGAATGAGATTCTAGAAACTTCCTTATCTCTCCAAAAAAACAAAAAAAACGTGGCTCTTTCTTCTCTTTCAGAGGAAGGGGGGAAAAGTCTAAAGTTATTATTAGGATATTCTTATTTGTCTGATCATTTTTCCTTCTATATAATCTAGTCCTGGAGGATTCAGCTGGAGCCTGACCTTGCCAAAGCAGTTCATACCGGCTAGAGAAAATAAGTTATAAAGTACTGCTTCCAGATTCGTTGCTAAAATTCAAGAAGTTGAGTTAGATTAAGAGATCTTGAATCTCAATGACCTGATCCTGGGCTTAAAGGACACAGACATACTAAAATAATTTCTGTTGATCACTGCTTTCAACAGAAATTAAGATTTACTGAACAGCTTACCTGAACTTTCAAACACATATGTAACTTTATATTTACAACTCAAAGGGGAGATGTTAATGGTTCCCATTTAACAGGATACAACTGAGTCTCAAAATTGAAGCAAGTAGTCTAAAGCCATGTAGCTACACAGTGCAGAGCACATAATCCCAGGGTTTTTTCTTTTACTCTATACTACGCCATCTTTACCAAATTGATTCTAGTACATTAACAACTTCAGTAAAATGCCTGCTTAGAATATGGTGGTGAACACATCCAGTGGGGTCATAGCAATGAGTCACAATTTTCTGTAAACCCCTCCCCTCATACCTCTTCTTGAGTGTGGAAACCGTGACTCATTTCTAACTGATAGAAGAAGGTGAAGGTGATGGGAGGTCACTCCCATGATTCTGTTCTGTTACCCAGACTGGAATGAGAGAGATTGACTTGCTAGTTTTGAAGAAGTAAGTGGTCATGTTGTGAGGAGGTCATGTGACAAGCAAGGAACTGTGGTCACTTGCAGAACTGAGGGAGGTCGCTGTCTGACCCTCAACAAGAAAATGAATTCTGTCAAATGTCAAATGAGTTTGGAAGCAGATTTTTCCTTGGCCAAGCCTTCAGATGAGGATGTACCTGGCTGATACCATAACTGAGACGTTAGCAGAGAACCCACCTATAATCAGTCTGGCCTCCGGGCCCATGAAAACTGTGGGATAATAGATGAGAGCTGGGATAAGTCATTAAATTTGTAGTAATTTGTTATGCAGCAATAGAAAACTAATAAAGATGCATCTATCTTTACAATATATGCGTTTTTTAAAAAACATTTAACTTTAGAGAGATAGAGAGAGCTCAAGAGGGAGAGGCAGAAGAGAAAGGAGAGAGAATCCCAAACAGCTTTTATGCCCAGCATGGAGCCCGATGCGGGGCTCGATCCCACGACCCTGAAATCATGACCTGAGCTGAAACCCAACAGTGGGACTCTAGACGGACTGTGCCACACAGGCGCCCCTACAATACATGGGTTTTAAGCACACAAGGTACAAGCTACTACATTAAACATTTGTGCAGATTAAAGAGCAAAACTGCCTTTCCTATGGTAATGTGCTTCTGAACACAGCAAAGGCAATCTGCTTAATGATATTCATCTGTGCCAATCTATAAGGAACAGCCTTTCCACCCCCTCAAGGAATGCTGATGAAAGATGAGCTTTTAACAGTTTCTCTCCATGGCATGCAAGTGTTCCAAAAGCAACCGGCAACATATTGGTATTACACGTTTCAACACGAAACCGGAGGCTCTAAAGTTTGGTGGGAAGTCAGTATTTCTTGACTTCCAAGATGGTAAGGCAAGTCAGAGTTTAAAACAGTCCTCCTCCTCTTCCTCTCCTCTTGCCCTTCCCCTTCAAATGTATAATAAACACATTTTTGGGGGACTTTTAGGGGTGAAAGAAATCTTGATCTTCACAAATTCTTCCCTTTACCATAGGATGCTGTGCGATTCTACACTTACACCAACAATGACGTTCAGAGCAATAGCTTGGGGGAACGTCTAGCTGCCGTTACATGCTGAACAGCCACTGTGTATGTGGAGAATTTCCTTTTCACTTTGGGAAGGGTGAGAGGACACCAGAATGGTCAGCTGGCAGAAACAGAGGTGCTATTACTCTATTTTTCTCCATTTGTCACAATAGCTTTAGAGTTGTCTTACCGCTCTAAGGATGTAATATATTAGTTTGACAGTAAAGATGAACATACAACAACAACAAAAAAATAGTAATAACAATGACTCATTTCCTGAAGCTACGAATTAGTCGCTTCTGTCTGTTTTGGAGACTTGAAGGGCTGATGAATTTAGTATTTGGAAAACACTGAAATTCACTTTCTTTCTCAGCTATGATGAGGGAGTTGGCTCATGAGTGACAACTCAGTTATAACAACCAGAAAACAGATTCTGAGATGTCATTGTGAACAAAGAGCTGACCTAAGTTTTATGTGATGGCAATGGCTCTCAACTTTGGCTTTTCAGTGAAAACTCTAGGGAAACTACAAAATGCTAGTGCCTTGGGCTAGGATGTGACCTAAGGTTTCTTCCTAAGATTTTAAAAGCTCCAGGTAATTCCAATATGCACCTACAGGTGGAGAGCCATATAAGAGAAGCTCCATGTAGGAAAGCTCCCCAGGAAGCCTACCGTTCAATTCAGTTTAATGAATTTAATTTTGAACTCTCAATGTACAATCCAAATTCTTTTCCGTGAGAAGTTAATGGTATTCGAAGATCCCCTTTTCATCTTTCATGCTTCTTTGTTCTGCCTACCAGGTCACCTCCTTCTTTGCAAGACGAGTTCTTCTCTCTCTCCTCTTCTCCTTTCTGACTCCTGACAGGGCTCTGGGCAATTCCAACCTTCTGTGTGTGTGTGTGAAAAAGACATTAAAAGGATACATTTGTTTATTCATTCAAACAGTATTTATGAACACCCACTCTGTTCCATGTATTATTCTAGACACTGGGATACGAAACCAAAGATTTCATTTGTGTGCTTAAAAATGAAGGATCGAATGGGAAGAGAGATGGGGCTTCAAACCATTAACATACCTTTCCCCTTGTCAAGGTGGGTACAAAGTGCAGGAGGACAGTCTGATCAGGTAAAGTGAAGAATGCTTCACAGGTAGAAACTGAGCTAATCCTTGAAGGATAAGTATTACTTTGCTGAGCGAACACAGGGGGATAGCTTCTTGTGGTGAGAATGAAAAGCCTGTATAAAAATAGGGGTGTGTGGAAGAGAATTGTGAGTACTGCCCCAGACATGGTGAGTTTGTGGGAGTAGAGGAAGCAGAAAAACAAAAGTGAGGTGTGGAAAAGGGTCGTCATGCTACACAACACCTGAATGGTGGATTTGGTTCTTGGCAAGAGTTGCGCATTGTCTACGCGTCTTATAAGTATTTTCTTATTTAAACTTCATGGCACACATATGCATGAGACACAATTATTCTCATGTGTAAACAAGACAGTTGAGGCCTAGAGAGGCCAAGAGTGTTGTTTCAGGTTTTAGTAGCAGTGGTCAGTTCTTACTTAGACTCCAGAAGCTAAGCATCATCTGCTCCTGGACCATTATCCCTTAAAAAAAAAAAAAAAAGATTTTCTTTATTTGAGAGAAAAAGAGCACGAGTGGGGGAGGGGCAGAGAGAGAAGGAGGAGCAGACTCCCTGTTGAGCAGGGCTCTATCCCCGGACCCAGAGATCATGACCTAAGAGGATTAACCCACTGAGCCACCCAGGTGTCCCTCTACTGTCCCTTTTGAGGAAAAAGTGAGACAGCTAAGCAGATGCCAAATACATAACTGTAATAACGGCCTCAAATGGGGACTTTTTGCTATATTTCACCATCTATTTCTTCTTTAGATTATTAAATTAATTATCTCCCCCCATAATAATTCCCTCTCACGTTGGGCTTGGATGTGACCTATACACCAAGATTTTTAAAAGTTCCCCCACATAATTTTTTTAAATTTATTTTTATTTGTTTTTGGCGTGGTGGGGCAGACGGAGAGGGAGAGGGAGTCTTAAGCAGAGTCTGTGCTGAGCACAGAGCCTGACGCAAGGCTTGATCCCATGACCCAGCAATCACAACCTGAGTCAAAACTAAGAGTCATATGTTCAACTGACTGCACTACCCAGGTGCCCCTGCCCACATAATTCTAATATGCATTGAAGGCTGAGAATGAATGGACAAGAGATGCAAAGCATGGGTAAGGAAGCTCCTTAGGGAGCCTGCAATTCAGTTCTGTGACCACCTGCTCTTAGAACCCCTAATTCTGCTCAAGATCTTCTTAGATGACACTACTTTCTGCTAGGGTAAGACATCTCGTTTAGGGCCAAGAACCTCGCAATCTATGTGAAAGCAATGGCATCCGTTTTCAGTATTAATAGGGAGGGCATCAAGGGAAAATTCTGAGGTTGGAATCTCTGGAGAAATCTCATGATTTTTCAACACCTTCCTGTATTGTCAGGTATGGTCCTTATGATCACACTTAAGAAATTACTACCATGATGGCAATGCCAAACAGTTAAATTCTTTATTTTATTTCCCTATTCAGGTTTTATAGCAATCCATATCATCTGGGTATTTGCTGGACCGCATGCTCAAGCCAAGGATTTAACCTTTGTGGGAAAAAAACATTTAAAAGCACTGCGTGTTGGGGCACCTGGGGGCTTAGTCTGTTAAGCATCTGACTTTGGCTCAGGTCATGATCCCAGAGTCCCAAGATCAAGCCCCACATCGGGGTCTCCACTCCGTAGGCATTCTGTTCCTCCTTCCCCTTCTGTTGCTCCCCCTGCTTGTGCTCTGTCAAATGAATAAATAAATTCTTTTAAAAAAATGAAAAGCAATGCATATTGAATTCTAAAATTTAATATCTTCTTCTGAGTTAGAAGACATCAGAAGGAAATTTTAAAAAAATAGTTGATATCCATCTGATATATGGGAGAATCTGGCTTTGAGTCAGAGAGATGAAAGAGGAGAGAGGAGGAAAAAAGAAGAGAAGGAGAAAGAGGAGGGAGCTGCCTGATTCAGAAAAAAGGAGGAAAGGAACATGTGGGTGGCTCCACTCAGGTCATGATCTCAGGGTCATGAGATAGAGCCCACCCATTCCCGATCCCCCCCATAGGGCTCTGTACTGAGCGTGGAGCCGACTTGAGATTCTCTCTCTCCCTCTCCCTCTGCCCTTCCTCTCCCACCCTCACACACTCACTCTTTCTCTAAAATAAAATTAAAAAAAAAAAAAAAGAGAGAGAGAGAAGAAATTAAAAAAAAAAAAACTACTTTGAGACTACTTCTTCACAGACATATGAGACAAGTGACAAAGAACAGGCCCTCCTATTAATGAAAATAAGCTGCCAAAGTCCAGGACCATGCAGAAAATAACAAAACATTTAATTATACAGTGACAGTTGCAGCACTGGGGATTTCCCGGAGATTAATGGAGCAGCTGGGAAGAGTCGAGGGCCCTGGGGACAGCCGAAATGATCCCAGTGAATGAATAATACCCAGGAAAAGCCTCTTGTTAACTCCGCTATTAAGCAGAAAATGGAGGAGGACCTGGGTGCTCAGTTTGTTTTCTCCTTTTTCTTCCTATTAAAGAAAAATTAACACAGGGGATAGTTTGGTTTCAATTAAGATTCCTACAGAGATAATTAGACTATCTAGTTTCTCTCTCACTATTCAAGTCTCTTAACTGTGGATAAAAATTTCTCCATTACCCCAGGCTAAACTACGAGTTAGGATCAAGATAATTTTTGAAAAGGGGAGAAGAGCAGAAGAATAGATGTTACAAACATTTAGCTTTTAAGAGGTGGTAGAACAGGCGTTCAGGTCAAGTAGTATTAAGGCCATGATGAACCCTAAGTAAAATACAGAATTCTTTCTGGAGAACAAGGTTTACAGTGTACGGAGAGTAAAAACAATATTCAGAGCAACCAAATGCTAAATATTAATATAGTAATACAAAATTTAAACTTGATTTGACTGGCAGCCAGAAAGTTCCTTAGGTCTAGGGTTCCACTGCTAGTTGGCTCATACGTCAGTGACAACTATTATCACCTTTAGCTCTTAAGTGTGACAATGTCAGGTACAAATGTAAATTAAAGCCAAATAAATTTACTGCTTCTTCTTGGTCATTTGGCTATTTTAAATAGCAAAACTAAATACTCTGAGACCTTCTGTTTTTAATTGTCTTAGGACTCCAATGAAGTAAGCCTTTATTATTCTTTTATAGGATTACATCATGCTTTGTTTTGCATTATCAGGAAATAAACAGATCCGGAAGACACCAGGACCTAGAAAATTTCTTCCCACCAGTGTAAATTAGAGGATGGCAAGCTGGGTCATAGAGTTCCAGAGCTAGAATGGGTTCTTAGGCAAGCAGTAGTCTTATTTTAAGGATGCACACTAGATATCCAGAAAGATGGATTACTTGCTTGTCCAAGGTCACAAGGCTAATCAGTGGCAAAGTCAAGACCATAACTTGTGCCTCCCACCCCCACCCAATCCAAAATTCATGTACTTCCACCAACCAGTATTTTCTTTTTCTCACATGGTCAGCTTTAATGTCTTCTCGGTGAGGAGATGTTTATCTTTCTTTCTCTAATAGAATAGGTTTTCGTCAAAGGACAAGAAAGCACACTCTGCTCAAAGATCCAAGCTTGGGTAAGCACTGTCAGTTAGAAAAGGTCACAGTGTTTCTACAGATATAATAAGGAAGTTACACAAACACATGTACAAAGATTACCAATCTATTATTGTTGTTCTTTGATCATCATGCATGAAGAAATGCCCAGAAATGAGGCAGTGTATCGATGAAAAGGGAATGTTCTTTGGGACCCGTTCTTACCACAACATTAATTCCTACACTAATTTATCTTCTCTAAACTTTGGCTTTACCAAGTACTGGAGATATATTTTACATGCGTAGTGTGAAGATAAAAATTAGATAATTGTAGGGCCCCGTAGGTGGCTCAGTTGGTTAAGCAGCTGCCTTAGGCTCAGGTCATGATCCCAGGATCCTGGGATCGAGTAGGGCTTACTGCTCAGCAGGGAGTCTGCTTTCTCCCTCTCCTCTGCCTGCTGCTCCCTCTGCTTGTGTTCTCTCTCTCTCTCTCTCTGTCAAATAAATAAATGAAATCTTTTAAAAAATGAGATAATTGTATATAACACATAAACGATACACATAATGTGTGTTTGTACCAGTATCGTATTAAAATTGTATTTAGCATGTAATGTATAATCAATAGCAAGATTTTACTTGTTCTTCCTTAACAGAGCTTTTCCAGCCAAAATGATAATCATTAGAGAGGAATAAAAGTTATAGTATTACCCCTTCCACAGTTTTCTACTTACCACTGGCAGGAGTTAAGAGAACACCCCAGACCACCATGTCTTCTCAGGGTGAAGAGAGAGAAAGAGAGCCTTTGGTTCCTTGACATTAGTTTCTCACATGGTCCCTCTTCCTGGTAAGTCGAATAGAACTTTTTGTGATGATGGAAATGTTCTCTGTCTGCACTGTCCGACCCGAATTATTGAAACAGCCACCTAACTCTTTCCCTGTCTTACCCTTGTTTCAAATCTCTCTGCCCTAAATGCACACACACCCTATTGTATTCTTCACATAGAAATTGGAGTAGTACTGTTAAAATATAAACCACATCATATCACTGCTCTTCTTAAAATATTCTAATGGCTTTCCATCTCATTGCAGTAAGAGTCAAAGTCGTTACATCGGCCTATAAGAACCTATATGGTTTCACTACCTTCAAGAATCTCTCTGACCTTTCCTTTCCTCTACTCCACTCCTCTCCTCTCCAACTAAAGTGACCTCCCTCCTCAGTGTCCTTGCATCATAGTCCTTTGCACTTTTTGTTCCTATTGCCTGGAATGCTCTTTATCCAGATAATCAACCACAAGACTCACTCCCTTACTTTCTACAGATCTTTGCTTAAATGACATCTCATGGACAACTTCTCTGATCACTCTTTAAGATTCTAATGCTCAAAACTCTATTTCTAGTCCCATCTTTATTTTTTTTCACTACAGCCATCATCATTTGACATATTTCCATTGTAAATATTTGTTTTCTTATTAATTTCTTCCTCTTTAGCATGCAAATTCCATTGTTGTTAACTATATTACTCATTGCTCTATTTCCAGAGTTTGGACTGTGGCTGGCATCCAGTAGGTGGTAAATAAACATGGTTAAATAAATGGTTCTAAAGCTAAAATTTCAGGAAGAAGGAGCTTCTGGTGGAATTTGCAAGACCTGCACCAAAAATGAGAGTGAAGAAGTGGAGAGCTTGGTGAATTCCTTTGTCAGAAGTTCATGGGAAAGGCAGAAAGCTACACTTTCTAGTTATCACGAATTTCAGTAAGGATACGACATCAAGAAATTTTTATAATTTCTTAGGCAGTGTGCATCCTCAAATATGTTATTTTCATAAGAATTGATCCATTTCTTAGTATTAACTTAAAATGTTAATTTTCTTAGCAACAGTAAGACAGAGAGGAGTTGAAGATACACTACATAGAGTCCAGATTAGGGATGAGATTAGGGGGTTCAAGGAACTATAAGAGTTAAAGCTAATGATAATATCTTTAATAAAACTCAAACACCCCTTTGGTCCATAGTGCCTTTAGTAAGGGACATAGGAGAACAGGGAACCAGCAGGGGTCTATGGTGGGTCCTCAGGATTTAAACAGAGAGAAGACCTTTGGGATGTTCAAATACATGAAAACCAATGCCACTGATAATGGGGTATGTACACATCATCATTCTAGAGAGATCCAAAGGTGGTAAGGTATTGCTTAGCTTGTAAATTAACCCACTTACAATACTAGAAACAAAGAAAGTTTTTGATATTTGGAGCATTTGGCTTAAATACCTGAAAGCCTAAGGACAGAATAAAAACAAGAAGAGTGACCCTTGATTTAAGATGCTAATAATGGACAGATTTAAAGACAGAAAATACAAAAGAGGACAAAGGCATTGGAGCAAATAGATTCCATTTCTGTGACTGCATAACAAATTGCTACAAATTTAGAGGCTCTTAACACCCTTAATTATCTCATAGTTTCTTGGGTCACAAGTCTCACAAAGACTAAGCATCTGTTGGGATTGTGGTCTCATCAGAGGCTTGACTTGGACAAGGTCGACTTCCATGCCTCTTCAGGTTGCTGGCAGAATTCAGTTCATGGTACTTGTAGGATGGATGCTCTTTTTTTTTGTTGTTGTTGGCTATCATCCAGGGGCCACCATCAGCTCCTAGAGTTTACCCACCATTCTTTGCCATGCAGCCCTCTCACAACATGGTGTCTTACTCCTTCAGAGCCAACCCAGGGGTCTCTCACTTCAGTAGGCTGAGACGGAGTCGCACGTAATGTAACTTCATCACAGAAGTGATATCCCACTTTTGCCATTTTCTATTGGTTAGCAACAAGTTATGGTTTCTGCCTAAACTCCCAGAAAAGGGACATGACTCATTGGAGGTGCTCTCCAGGTGTGTCTGTCACACCCACACAAGCATCATCATAAATCTCCTGACGATTATGTTTGAATCACAGGTTGCCACTACCATACATGATAGTGTGGATCTATGTGTAGACTAAGACATGACTGACAGATTCTAGATGGGGAACTGAACACTAAACTGTAAGCACTCCCCTTTCCCTCACCACCATCACACAAAGAAACATTCACTTCTGTTCATCAGATCTCCCTGAAATCTCTCAAATCTGTCCACTTTTCCATAAAGCTCACCATGTGTCAAGGTCATTGCCATGCCTTGCTGGGACTGATAGAATGGCTTCCCAGTTGGTCTTCCTGCACCTTTGCCTCTGCCCCATCCCACTATAATCTATTTTTCACACGAAGCCAGAGTGATTTTTTCTAAAATATAAATATGATAACATCACTCCCCAACTCAAGCCCTTTATTGGCTGGCCCTCACATTTTTGTTAAAAACTTCTTAACAGGGGCACCTGAGTGGTTCAGTGGGTTAAAACCTCTGCCTTTGGCTCAGGTCATGATCCCAGGGTCCTGGGATAGAGTCCCAAGGCAGGCTCTCTGCTCATCAGGGAGCCTGCTTCCTCCTCTCTGGTCTCTGCCTGCCTCTCTGCCTAGTTGTCTGTCAGATAAGTAAATAAAATCTTTTAAAAAACAAAACAAAACAAAACTTCTTAACATACTCTGGTTTCTCCTTAATCTTTTTAGGCCTCCTGGAACTCCACTGAAGTTATCTAAGTTTGTTGCTTTTTCAAAAGTGTCCTCTTTTTTCTTGCCTCCATTCTTGCTCTGCTATTTCCTCTGCCTGAAACATATCCGATGCCCCTCCTGCCTCCTCTCTCCCCAGACCATCCAGACTTGCTAATTGGTATTCATCTTTAGTTCTATGATCTCGGATCGCCCAAGCCTATGTTAAGTACTACTTCTGTTTCCCCAGAGAACCATGTACTTCACTTTCCCTTTCACAGCACTTGTTGCTATTTCAGAATGCACCTGGTTTCTTACCTGCTAAATCCCTAAGACGAACAGTGATTCAACCTAGTTCCTGCTGAGTAGTTGTTGAATGAACAAATGACGCATTTTATGATGAGTAGTTATCTTGCCAGTGTCTCAAATGCCTTACATTTATTTTCTAGCATTGAAAAGAGAGATAACTAGACATCATGTACGTAAGGACTTTTTAACGTTGAGATAATTTTAGACTTAGAAGAGTTGTAAGAATAGTACAGAGAGTTCCCTATTCCCTTCACCCACATTCATGTAATGTTAATATCTTATGTAACCGTAGCACAATGATGAAAACTAAGAAATAAACATTGATACAATACCATTAACTAAACTACAGGTTTTATTTGGGTTGTACTAGTTTTTTTCAATAATGTCCCCTTATTGTCCCCTTCCAGGATATAATTCAAGATCCCCTGCTACAGATGGGATTGTCATGTCTCCTTAGTCTCTTTGAATCTGTGACAGTTCCTCAGTCTTTCTTTGTCTTCCTTGACCTTGACACTTTTAAAGATTACTGGCCAGCTCTTTTGTAGAATGTCCTTCAATGTGGGCTTGTCTGATGTGGATCCATGATCAGATATGAGGTTACTAGAGCTACTAGAAAGAATGTCCCTGAGATGAAGTGCCCTTCTGAGGGCATCAGATCACGATGGCATTATGCCTTTTTCCCAGTGATGCTAATCTTCAGGACCTGGTGAAGGTGGTATCTGCAAGGTTTCTTCACTATATAGTTACTATTGTTTCCTTTACAAACTTTTAAAATATTTATTTATTTGAGAGAGAGAGAGAGTATGTGGTGCAAATATGAGCAGGGGGAAGAGCAGAGGGAGAGAAACTCAATTGATTCCATGCTGAGTGCAGGTCCCGCTGTGGGGCTCAATCCCACGACCCCATACCATGACCTGAGCCAAAACCAAGAGCCAGATGTTCAACCATCTCAGTCACCCAGGCACCACTGCTCTCTTTATAATTAATAAATGTTTATTTTAGGGGTGAAACACTCAGATTATGTAAATATCTTGTTTGTGCTTGAACTTTTACCCACTACACCTATCCATGGTTGACTGTAACAATTCCTACCATGGTCTTCAAGGCTTCTATTTCCTTTGTTCATTCTTCACTAATTGGGATTGCTTTATTAGGAAGGCTTGTCATTTCTTCCTCTTTTATTTCTTTAGGCACTTGTTTGTTTCTGTCTGTATAAACTCAAGGATATCCATGTTTCCCCCTTGGGTTATAATCAATACTATTATTGGATTTATGTTCATATTTATTTTGCTCAAATGGTTTCATCTCTCATCATTGGGAGCCCTTTCAGGTTGGTAGACATGCCTCCAAGTTCTTCTATTTGTCAGTACTTCCTTACTTTCTGATACCACAAGATATCCCAGGCCCATCTTCCCTTTGCCTGTCCAAGACCTGGAACTGACGACTTCTTTAAGGAATCCTGGTTCCTTTGATTAGAGAATTATACCTGCCTGTCTGAACGCTACACCCATTCCCATACTCCCTGCACTGGAGTGCTCTCTTCTGTTTCCCCTTACTGTGATCCTTTTAGAAACCTGTAAGGGCCCATGACATAATAATGGACATAGGGCAATACAATAGAGTAGAAAGTGTGCCGAATTTAGAGCTGGAAGACATTTCTGATAATCTGGCCTGTTAACTCTGAGTCTGGTTTGGACAGAAAAGATATTGTAAGCAAGAGAAATTATAAATATCACTGCAAACGAGAGAAAGCTGCCTTAGAACACTTGGCTATTATTTTCCCCACATGCATTCTCATGTTCCTAAATTTCAATGAGAGGCAAAGGATTCAGGTTATTATTATACTACAAAAAGGAGTGAATCTGTGAAAAGCGCCCGGCTTCTTTTTAGTCTCTACTTTCCCACCCCTCCCCCCAGAAGGATTTGAATTTGAGATTTCACTTGGCCAGCAGGAAAAAAAAAAAGAAAAGTAATTACCTTTACAAGAATAATCAAAACAATGACTCACAAACTCTGTGCAAGGATTTAAGATTATTTCCCTGTTTTGAGAACTTTGCGGGGGGGATTATGCTAAATAATATGCTTTAGGGTGAAAAAGAGAGTGCAGCTGTGGAACATCTCTGCTCGCATGACACACATTCACAGGACCCAGGCCGGACTCTGAACAACAAACAGTGACTTCCTTCAACAGCACATTCCAGGCCTGCTATTAAGGGAGCTAAGGCAAGAGCCATCTAAAAGTACGATCGTAAAGGATCATTTAGAAGTCACTGGAAACTTATCTTTGGAAGCACTCTTTCTCTACTCTCTTGTGTATGGGCTGCTCCTCAGGTCTCAGAATACATACATTCTCCCCTCAGAACCTACGCTTTTGAAAATAGCTTTTATTAGGCTGAACGTTTTTAATTAAGGAAAAAAAAAAAAAGAAGAAGCCTGAGTTCTTGAAAAAGGTTGGTATTCAGTAAAATCTGTACTAGGAATGCTTCGCTCTTTTACTAGCATTCCATTATCTCAGATTCATGCACTATATATACAGTCTTGGTGTTGTTTAAAAGCCTGGAGCTCATCTCTTCCAGGAAAGCTTAACATGATGTCCAGTTTACAGCTGCCAAGAAAGGAGCTCTATTTTGCTTTATTGGTTAAAAGCAATCTGGTTGACCACAGCAGGACCTCTCACTGTGTCCATGCTTCACCCTCTGGTTGCTGCACATTACTGGGTTGATGGTCTGACCACTGAGAACTTGATGAAGTTCATAAATAAAATCTTACTGGTAGTGTCAGGTTCTCCAGGTACAATTTCCACATCCATCTCAATATCTCCCATCTCGGCAAGACCAACGTCCGGGTTGTCAGATGGCATGGGGTAACTTACGTCAAAGGTGCAGCCCTTCGACATGCGTCAGAAATTGAGAGTGATTTTGTTTTCTTTCTTAAGTATTTTCATTTTTGCCTTGTAATAATCAAAGGTTGAATGTACTCCCCAGAAAGTCAGAGAATATTAAATTAATGTTTGCAAAGTGACTTGGGTAAAGCCCTCCTGAACATCATTATAGTCGTGGCTAATGAACCAGTAACTGCTGATGAATCGATTCTAACTGACCACCCAGAGATGGTGGCAGGATGGCATGGATTCCCACACTGCCTTCAAGAGGACTGGCTCTAGGTAAGGGCCAGTATGGCTGAGGATTAGCCTAACGCAGTAGAGATGGATCGAGGTACAAACGCTATGAGAACACCTCACCTCTCCTTTCCACCTTACACACAAGGGGCACTGCCCCAAATGCCAGGGGTGCCTAATTAAGAAATGAAGAGTTGGATCACCAGACACAGGTCATTATTAATCTCTCAGTCTTTTCTGCCCACTCATTTTCTTCCTGCTTAGTAGGTGGCCTTTGCTCGGCTCTGGGGATGATTGTGTCTCCTGGTTCTGAAACCACTCATGGAAAATCTCTACTTACTTTCTTAACGCACAACAAGTTTGGCTGGTTTTTTGTTTTGTTTTGTTTTGTTTTTTTAACCTGTTGGTTCAGCTAGTTACCCAAATCTATCAGCATTTATTTGTCTCAAATTGAACGGGGGTCAAAAGAAAATCAGTTCAGGAAGCTGGGAGGAAATCAGCGTTGGCTGCCATATGGCACCAAACGGAGGCAAGCAGATACCTAGAAGTTGCATCACAGATGATAAATACGCTATTAACATGCCATTCTCCTCCCCAGAAGGTTTGCAGCTTCGCTTACCATCCTGGGTTCCTGTAGCCAACTCATACTTCAATTGGACGTATGAACGACTTACAGTGGAGAGCCACTCAGTCAGATGGTTTGGTGTTTTATGTATCTTGGGATACTTCGAATAAGCTGGAGGGACAAGCATGTGGAAGGGACGCAGCTGTCTACCCAGCATGCTCCGTGGGTTGCCTACATACTTCAGCCAAAGCAACACCCTCCAAGCTGTGTGACCTTTGACTACCTGAGGGATATGAGCCAAAGACTTCTCTCCTCCCTTCAAGGCATTTAAAATCTGGGAAGCTGCCTATTCCTCCACAGTTTACATCAGTGAGCCCTCTGCAGTCAACAGTTGTGAGACAGGATCCATCTTAGTCAAGTTAGAGAGCAGCATAGGCATCGAGATGGATGGGCACAACATCCATCCCAGGACAGGGTGTGGATGCCAAGTTTTTCTTTATTAATGGAAAAAAGAAAAATGTTTTTGTTCTACTCAGGCACAGCTCTTCTGCCTCAAGAGGGGACCCTGGTTTCTTGGATGAAGAAAATTGACATGGTCAGCTTGCTACAAAGGCTGGTAGAGACGTGCTAGAAAATGACACCTTGTCTTAATCGTTCTTTTTCCCTGAGGAAGTATTTCTCAAGCAGACGCAAACTGAAGCTGGGGCTTCATAGCAGGGAACTGCACTTGGGTTTTAAACCCTGGTGTAAAGGTCAATCAGATCTCCTCTCCTTACGAGACTACGGACCCTGCACCCAAAACATGCTGACTCAACTCGAAACACATGAGTGAAGAAGCTGTTTTTGGTGATTGGTGACTATTTTGTTTACACTGAAAACAACCCGTGCCGCCCCTCCAGGCTGAGACATCATTTTCAAAGCCCTGCAGAAGAGATGATTCCCCAGCTGCTGTCAGTACTTCATTCAAAGAATGGGACTTTCCACATCATTGAACTGGAGAGGAAAGTGTCATCTTCGGCTTTCATTGTATGCTTTATATTTTATAAATACTGCATCATCTTTCTTAATCACTGCCACTCAAACAGACTAGTCCAAAGTGAGAAGAAGAGAAGCGAAAGCAAGGCCAGGAGCAAGGGGAAAAGCTCTAATCTTAAAACAAGATCCAAGGCTTCAATCTGACACAGAACAAGAACTGCTAACATTGCCGAGCATTACCAAGTCTCCAGGCACCGTTCTAAGCGTGCTCATCAATTAGTCTTCGCAATACTTACAGTGACAAGGCATTTTTTGTTCTGCAAATATGTATGGAGCACTACAGTGTGGCAAAGACTAGTCTGGCCGCTGGGGCCACTGCCCCGCTTGTAACACACAAAAGTGCCTGCTTTCCACAGTCAGGAAGTGGTGCAGCCAGGATTTGGGTCCAAGAAGTCTGGCTACAAGCTGTAGAATTATTATAGTTATTAGCAAGGTATCATAAAACGTAGTCTCTTTTGGAGGCCAATGAGAATCTCATAAATCACCAAGAGTTAAATGTAAAACCATTGGGAGATAGTTGCGTTCTCTGACTGGTACGGCTGGATTGCTAACAGTGACCTATTCTAGAACAGTCCAAGCAGGGCCTAGACCTGAAGAGGGGTAGCACTTGCAGTCAGCGCTCCCAGGAACCCAGTCCCGGCTCTGTCATTCCCTCCATCTCTGCTTTGGGGCAGGTTGTTAAACCTCTCAGAGTGTCCATTTACTCATCAGTAAGGTAAAGATGATAACAAGACTGAAATCGCTGTGTAATGGTGAGCCGTTAAATGAGATGCTGTAAGTATTCTGTCAAACGCCTGGTGTTCTAGAAGTAAGCTATTTTCATCACTTACTGTTTATGGGACCTCGGAGCTAGACAACAGAATGTTCTCCTGAAGCTCGTTTAAGTCATCTTAGAAATGTGAGCCCCGCCCCGTGTAAATGCTGACCATTCGGACCCAGGACCCAGGCACACTGTTCTCAGCAGGTGTGAGCAGCAGGGAGGGCAGTGCAGAGAGAAAGGAGAGGCTGCTTCACACTCGGCCCCATTTAGCCTGACCCAGAGGCTGAGCAACCGTTAGCAGGGCAACCGATTTCTATCCTCTGCCACCAACTTTGCATCAATGCCTGCCCTCAGAAAGCCCAGGTTATCTAGGGCCCATAGATAACCGAGATGCCTGAAAATTGTAAACTGCTTTGTCTATGAGGATTTTATTTGACCTGGGGCCCCTTGGCGATGCTTTCATTCTCTTCAGCCCACAACCTCTGACTCTATTTTCTCTGCTCTCCCTTTTCTTCCTTAACTGTCTTCTCCCTTGGTGATGATGCGTCCCTTGAGATACGCACGTGATTTGAACTACTGTAGGTAGAGCCTCCTCTCCTACATGTACTGTTCTCAAAGGCAGCCCCTTCTTTACCAAGAGGGATGGAAGACTCCAGTCCACCCAGGCAATGCCTCATTCAAATGATTGCTCTCTGTGATGCCCTGAACTTGGAAATGGACTAGTTGTGATTCTTCAGGATTTTCCTCATCTCCACCAAGTCTTACTTGGACTCCATTCCTGAGGTTTCACGAACTATTTTGAATTTCAGGGTAAGGGGGCAAATCTAGACAAAGACTCAGAGAACTTATGCTGGGTAGAACATACTGATTCTCAGCAGTCTCTCACTGTATGCAGCCAAAGCTTCTAGGAACCTCAATTTTCATGCGTAAGAACCCCAATTATTACGCATTTACTGGTCAACAACATAAATTTACCACCTTGTACTTTTGTAGGTGAGAGGTCTAACAGTCATCAGGGCCTCTCTGGAGGCTGTGGGAGAGAATCCATTTCCCTGACTCTTCTAGCTCCCAGAGTTCACCCGCATTTTATTTAGCCCATGGTCCCCTTTCTCTGTCCTTAAAGCCAACACAATCACATGTCTGTGACCATTCCTTCTTAGTCACATCTCCCTCCAGCCTGAGCCTTTGACCTCAGCCTGGGAAGGTTCCTCAATTTTTAGGACTTATGGGATTAAGTTAGGTTCACCTGGACAATCGAGAATAACCTCCTGATGTCAGGGTTCATAACGTCAATCTTACTTGCAGAATCCTGTTTGCCGTGTAAGATCATATACTGACAGGTTCTTGAGATTAGGTTATATGGACCATTATATTTATTCATGGTCCCAGAGCTCACATTAATCTCACCAGCACCAAAGTCTCAAATCTCATTAACTACCTCATATAAACCAGCTTTGGGGGAGGCTCTAGGAGGCAATACATGGTTGTCTTTTCCCACTGCAAATGTTTTAAAATAACACCACTGATAGTCTTTCTAGAGTTAACACATTTTGTCAAATGTTTCCATTTGGTGATGGCATTCAAAAAGACCATGAGTGGGTTTTTCATTTTGTTTTGTTTCTGTGTATGTTTATCCTCATAAATCTACAGCATACCACTTCAGCCTCTCCATTCTGTCTGCAGCCCTCTATCCCAGAGTAGAGGCAGTCACATTTTTTTCTTATATTCCCATATTCTAGACTAGAGGAAAAAACTATACATGAGACTAAACAGAGACTAGATATTAAGCCCATTCATATCTCAGAATTTTCCCGATGGTTCAAACCTAGGAAATACTACTCTTCATAGTGGGTTTTGGTTTGGAGTTTTTGGAGTAAAACCCTTAGTCAACACACACACACACACACACACATACATAGCACATGCATCAAATAAGAGTGGAAATTCGAAAATGATCTAATTTAACTGAATGGCTAGCAGCCCCGTATCCTTAGAATTCAGTTTTGTTTCCACCTTTATTGATACATCTCTATAGAAAAATAATCCAAGATTAAAATAAACTTAATATTTCCTGAAAACTGCTTTCTTTATTTTTGCATTTGCTCTTCAATAAAACAAATCCCTTTCACGATCATAAAATTACAGTAAATCTGGGGTCATTCAAACCACGATGTGTCAGAAATGAACCCATCAACAGTGTGTACTATAAACCTGATGGAGCAGCCAGACAAAGGAGTTTGGGAGACTCTAGTGAATATTCTAAAGGGAGTCAAATAAGATAGAAGTGTTTACTTATTAACTAGGACAATGCAACATTGCATAAATAAGAGATAGTTTTGAAAAGTCTTATTTCATGATACCTTAAATAAAATACATTTACCAAAGCTGTTTTCTCATGGTGGTTGTTTTGGGGATTTCTTGGTTTGTACCGAACAAAACCTCCTTTTTACTGAATCTGAAACAATGACCTGAAAAAAACTATATGTAAAGTTTCCACTTTGACATCACAGCTGTTCATGCCAATTATTCATCCAAAATAGCACCACCACAATGTAATTCTGAATAATCAATTACGGGATCAAAAATAATTGGCAACAATAAATGATAGTGGTCCTCTGCATTTACAAGAAGCATCATAGACTTCAACAATATTTATTGACCTGGAAGTCTCTAGCAATAATTAATCATGAATTATTCATAGCAGATAAAGGATCTTGAGTTATCTGATGGGATCCAATCCTACCCAATCTGCCCTCACAAAATGTTTGAAGCCTTTTGGCATTTTGCCCTGTGTAGGAGCCTGATTCTTTCAGCTATTTGGTTCGTAAGAACATCTTGTATTTCAATGAAGAAAAACAACCCTCTCCTATTGTGATAAATAATGGAAGAAATCTCTGCAATCCAATATTTTTAACACTTAACATCATTTAAAAATTTTGACTTGACTATATATTTTCCTTAATGTTGACATGCTAGGACTTTCACGTCTTTAAAAAGCTTCTGAGTTTTGCTTTTGGGGCTCCTCCAGGTCAATTTATTAATGTATCCTCCCTTTCCACTGAGGATATTTAACACACTTCACATTTTTCACATATTCAATGTTAGGCTCTTCTGTCTTTCTTTATAATTTCCCTCTTCCTCCCCAAGCACCTCCTTCACATACTACTGGGCTTCAAAAGCCAAATAAGGGGCTTCAGCATGAAATCATAGGCAGAATTTGGAATAGAAATATTATTTTTAAAAATGGAGCAGAATAAAAATGTACTATAAGGCCATAAGATCTCTTAGTAACAGAATCACCGTCTTCGCTGTTCCAGTTGCTCCTTTTCCTCTAGTAATGGATCAAGTGAAGTAAAGCACTTTTCACAGATACTGATTGATCCAAATGAGTGTTTCCAAGTCACGAGGAAAAGACAAAGGGCTAGAGGGGAAGAAAACACTCACTGGGTATTTCTAGTATTGTGCTTGGCATTTTGTTAAAAACTTCCATTTGGTGGATAAAAGGACAGACAGTGAAGGTAAACTGCCTAGGTTTGAATTAAGCTCTGCCAGAATCCAGTCACTACCTGTATGGCCCTGAGCGAATTACTTACTCTTTGGGACCTCAAGCTCCCTGTCTGCAAAAGACGGATAGTAATAGGGTTAAATTTATGAGTAACTGGGATGATGATTTGGGTTCATGTGTGTTGTGTCCTGTAACAGTAGTTGGCTTATCATCTATGCTATAAGCATGAGGTAGTTATTATGATTGCTGATTATTATTAGAGCTCCTTTGGTTTGGATGTACAACAGCCCCCCTATAAGATGATGATTATCAAATGTTGCATTTTACTGAAGAGGAAACTGGGGCTTCCCAAAAGTAAGAAAGATGACCCCACACACACACAATGAGTAAATGATCTCTTGATCTCTGGGACTCCAAGCCTGTGCTCTTACACTGAGGGAATGATGACTGCTGAGCTAGCTCTGGGCACCTTTAAAAAGACTGTTCCTGGGACTGGATCAGCAAAATTCCAAAAGCCCTTCTCCCTTCCTGTTATTTAGTTCCTCTTTCCTTTTTTACTTTTTTGTCCTTTCCCCCCTTCTAATTCCCAACATCAATGACATATGTGGATTGGTATGAGGAAAACATAATTTTGAAAGATAAGAACTGAGAGGGAAGTTATTTTGTTCCTCACCATAAAAATCCCATCAAACTTACAGGATTCTAGTGTTGTTGCCTCTTTCAAGGTCTCCCCGAAGTATTTTTCACTGATTTCTCTTCCTCTCCTCAATTCCTCTAGCATGTATGGCCTGAACTAAACTGTTAGAACATTTTATGCATGATTTAAATTACTAAATTGCATACATCTTAATGTATAAATTTTTTTATAATAAGTATTTTATCAGATTCACCTGTTGAGAACACATGAAGAGCTCCATCCTTTCTCAGAGGATCTCCTTCTGCATCCCTCCCCAATTGTCTTTCCAAAAAAAAAAAAATAATAATGATAATAATAATTCTAAGATCTGTGGCTTAGATGTATCCATGCCCTGCAATTGGCATTGTGTCCATGTTAATTTCCTGGTTTTGATAAGTCATTGTGGTTTTGTGAAATGTTATCACTGGGAAGAGCTAGGTGATGGGTACACAAGAACTCTCTGTACCATTTTGTAACTCTGACAATATTTTTAAAAAATATTTCAAGATTAAAAAAAAAAAAGTAAAAGTCAATCGTCCTGCTGGAACACAGACTATTTCTTACCGATTTCTAATTGTAAGTCATACATATCCAACAAAACACCAAGGTCCCTGAATATGAAGGCAATGATGTGGTTCTCTGGACCTCCTCCACAAATATTGACATTATTGATGGGAGGATGGCGAGAGTGGAAGAGTTGGGAACATAGGGGTAATTTCATAAACATTTGTAAATTGATGAGTGGGAAACATAAGAAAGCACACGTTAATTTTTGAGACTCAAGGATTCAAACGCATGGTTGCTATGCTCCCGTTTTCACCTCTTTTGGAACATGGTAGAGAAATTAATTCAAGATAAAAAAATATCTGAATGGAAAAATGTCCCAGACATTGGAACAGATAACCATTACTCATACTATCGTGCGTGGTTGAGTCTTCCTTTAAAACCTCTAATTCAACATATGTTGCCAAATGACTAGGGAGCTGGCTCAGTTGTTAGATTCAGTTGTAATTTATGGGGTTCATAATACACAAAAAAAATCAAACTGTTTTAAATAAATAAATATTCACAATTTTTTAATCTTTTTTTTTTTTTTGGCTTCACCTCTTAAATTTACTGCCCAATGGCATAAAATAAAAAAGAACTTTTAGAAATACTTTTAAAAACCAGGAAATGCATCACTGAGAAAAAGATGTTATCTGTTATCTTTCTACCCCAAACAGTGGAAACTTATGAACTTTTGTCAATACTACAGTTCTACACACCATTGCATAAGTTTTATAAATGGCACTGTCAAAGAGCAATTTGAAATCATTTTTCCAAATCATTGTTCCAAAAGAAAAACTACCTTACTTTAATATGGTTCTGTATTTGCCTTAACTTGACAGGGAGTAGAGCTTGGTGTCAATGAAAAGTTCACAGTTATGGGTTCAAACTCCTACGTGGTCTGTTTACTTTCTCTCAGTAGAAAGCCCAGAACCATGGTTTTAGGCTGTATGTTTAATTCCCAGACACTTAATACTACAGTGTAACTAAACCAACCCCTACTATTGTCCAACATCTCATCTCAAAACCAAAGCTCAGCATATCACAGATGAGGCATATGCTTTTTTTTTTTTTTTTTTTAAACAAAACTTACCATGCTATGGGAGTGAAAAATTCTAATTGTAAGGAACCTCAGAAAAACCTCACATTTGCTTTTCCCCATAGAGTATTTCTGGCTCAATTAATCCATTCCCACTTGGATGTTAGCCTCATGAGGGCAGAAAGACCATCTGCTTTATTTACCACTGTATCACCAGTACTCAGGGCACTGGTTGGCACTCACAGTTTCTGCCAGGTAACTGGAGAGTTCTGTATGGACACAAAGCTGAAAACACCTATTTCAAATGGAAATTGAGTACTTAGCAAACTTAACACAGTGGTTCCCCAAATGTGGTCCCCACATTAGCAGCATCAGCATTATCTGGGACCTTGTGAAAAATACAAATTCTCTGACTCTACTACAGACTTCCTGAACCAGAGCCTCTGGGGATGGTGTCCTGAAATCTGTATTTGAACAAACCCTCCAGGTGATTCTGAGGTAGGCTAAAGTGTGCTAGCTACTGGTATAACCCAAGGAAGAAAAATCTCTTACCAAACTCAGCTGGGATTTGAAGCAACAGTTTCAAATTACATAAATTCAGCCATTTTAGTACAGAATTGTACATATAAATCCTGGAAGAGTGTCTGAAAAGCAGCCTTCTTTTTTTTAAAGATTTATTTTTATTTATTTATTTGAAAGAGGGAAAGTATGTGCTCACCCTCGAGTTTGGCAAAGGGAAAGGGTGATGGAGAGAATCTCAAGCAGACTCCCCACTAAGCATGGAGCCCTTGTGGGGTCTGATCTCAAGACCCCTGAGTTCATGATCTGAGCTGAAATCAAGAGTTGGATGCTTAAAAAAAAAAAAAAAAAAAAAAATCAAATAAATAAATAAATAAATAACAGAGTTGGATGCTTAAATGACTGAGTCACCCAGGCACCCCTGGAAAACAACTTTTTCAGAATAGATACTTGGACCAATAAAAGCTGATCACGATTCTGTACTTTATATAGCAATGTACCTTGAATCCTAAAGTAAGAGTGTGAGACAGAAACAAGAAATGTTAAATAAAATATTAAACAAGGGATTATAACTGTAAAATGTCCTCCCAGCTCACTCTTTCTAAGGCAAATCTAAATAGAGTTGATTTAATGAACATAGAAGTAATGTGATACGCTATTAATGTCTCCACACTTGGAGCCAAAGACCTTTGTTTTTCTTTACTGGCTATAAATTACCCAAAAAACTCACTGGGATTCTTAATCATTCCAATGAGCTTTATAATACCAAAGTGGAAAATTCTATGATTGAGTAAGAGTGTCAAGGGCCCATAATGTTCCAAAACCAACAGACTTCTAGATGACAGAAAATAGAGAAGGATGATACATATAGTAGATCCAAACATCTCAGGACAGACCAGAAGAATAGATGAATCTAACAGAACAGTATTTAAAAGGATGAAAATAAACTTCTACACCTGGATTAAGCATTTACAAACTATAGGTTTGGGGAGATTTGACATAGCAACAGCATATATTAAAAAACAAAACAAAACAATGAAAAAAACCTTTACTCGCAGTCTCTCCATGAATCCACATTGCATCCATTGTCCCCTGGAAAGCAACAATGATCTCAGAATGTCTTAGCAAAAGCAAGGCATGTTCACAGATTTACAGCTGTGTTCTGATCTGCTCTGAAATGTCTGCTTTCACTTCCACGGCCCCCAATGCATAGAACACACAGATCAAATAAGACAGCCAAGATGGTGCCATGACAAGAAATCACACTCTCTGTAGGGAAAATGAAGTAACTATGAGTAACTAGATGGTGGAAGAGAAAATTCAGCATGGATCCAGGCATGCTCCCTATCTTAAATGTGTTAAGGGCTACCATAGGAAGAGGCACTTAAAATGTCCTGTATAACTCTGAGAGTAAGCTTAAAAGCAACGAGCAGAAGCTAATGAACCACCTCTGGTTCCAAAGGTAGAGTAACACACAGGAAGAGCTGTTGTGATAGTTTTATGTGCCAATTTGGCTGGCTAATGCAGTGCCCAGTTATTTAATCAAACATTACCGTAGGAGTAACTGTGAAGGTAATCTGTAGATGTGGACAACATGCGCAGTCAGTTGACCTTACTTAAGTAAAGGAGATTAGCTTTAATAATGTGGGTGGGCCTCATCCAATTACTGGAAGGCCTTTGGTGCAAAAGCTGAGGTTTCCAGAGTGAAAGAAATTCTCCCATAAGATTATAACATTAAAATTCTGCCTGAGTTTCAGGCCTACCAGCTTGCTCTACAGATTTTAGTCTTGTTAGCATAAATAAACAAACAGGTAAATAAAGAAACTGTGTGTGTGTGTGTGTGTGTGTGTGTGTATGTGTCCTCATCCTTTTGGTTCTGCTTCTCTGGAACAATGACTGACAGCCCAAAGACAGAATGGTCTACGTCCAGTCGTGCTGAATTCCTATCACTAGAGATATACAAGGGTAAGCAAGGAAACTACATTGGTTATAATGAGGTGACACTGGAATATATGCCTTTTAATAAAATTAAAAAGCATGTGTAGAACACACTGAGTTTAACTCAATGTAATAGTTTTATTGAGGATCCTGGCTGTGTGAAATACTGTGTGAGGGTCTGGGGACATAATGATGAGTAGAAATATCTGCTATTCTCCCTTATTGGAATGTACTTGAGTCCTGTAACATAGGCACCTACTCTAGAACACAAACATGATGGTCAACAGATACTTGTTGAATGAAAACATATTTTAAGATCATAGGGAAATACATAGACACATATATTAAATAATGTTTGAGAAACCTTTCTATCAAAAATATTTTCATGTCTTACACTTGAATTTTTTAATAAGGATAAGACTTGATCATCAAAAAAAAAAAATTCTCCATGTTATGCTTCCTTCTCCAATAACACATAAGAGTGAATTATTTTCCTAAACTCTTCTCCTGTCCAGACAGCTTACACACTAATCTTAAAAAAGCCCAACTCGATATTTATTCGTTTCATCTATTAGAAAGGGCCAACTCCTAAGGCTAAGAAACCTGCCATCTCTGAATAGTCTGTAATGTTATGTTCTCAGTGGAGGAAGACTAACAGCCAACTGGTGGATTGAGCCTGTTCATCTGGCCTTCCACAATGGATAGCTAGCAAATTCACCATATTGCTTGTCCAAACAGAAATGTTAAGGAACATAGAGGAAGAACTACATGGACTTTGATAACAAGAGAATCATAGTAGAAAGACTAAATTCATACCACACTTGTAATTGTTCAAAGTACCTTCAAAGCCCATCTACCTGTATTGCTAAATAAATAAATAAATAAATAATAAGCAAGCTAGCCAGCCAGCAAGTGTGTGTCATTTGACAGATGAATAAAAACAGAAATGAATGGGATGAAACTAAAGTTTTAACCCCAATCCTTCCAGTTAGTAGAGTTGAATGCTTTAAAAAAAATTATAATGATTAGATCATATTGATAGGATAGAGGGTAAAATGTTCTTTTGGTAGCAAGGAGAAATTTGGGATGCCTGGATGGTGCAGTGGGTTAAGCATCTAACTCTTGGTTTCAGATTAGGTTATGATTTTAGGGTTGTGAGATCGTGATCTCAGGGTGGTGAGATCAAGCCCCAAGTCTGGCTCTGTGCTCAGGGAAGAGTCTGTGGAGATTCTCTCCCTCTCCCCCTCCCACTCCTGTGCTCTCTCCCTCTCCCTCTCTCTCCTTCTCTCAAATAAATAAATAAATATTTAAAAAACAAACAAAACAATGAGAAATTTATTCTACAGAGGAGATGATTCATCAGTTTTCTTACACTTGATCCAATGCTGTTAAGAAATGAAATATGACAGGGGTGTCTGGGTGGCTCAGTGGGTTAAAGCCTCTGCCTTCGGCTCAGGTCATGATCTCAGGGTCCTGGGATTGAGCCCCACATTGGGCTTCCTGCTCGGTGGGGAGCCTGCTTCCCCCTCTCTCTCTGCCTGCCTCTCTGCCTACTTGTGATCTCTGTCTGTCAAATAAATAAATAAAATCTTAAAAAAAAAAAAAGAGCTGAAATACGACATTACAGGGGAACTTACATATACAGGTTGCTGAGAATTTCATATGTAGCCATATTGACTGACAACACACCCAGGAGTCCCAGGGGGCTTGATTATGTATTCACTGTTTATTGATTACTGGAAATTTCTCATAAAAACAAAACTCATCATGTTTTACAGGGTTCATATCTTAAAATCCTAATGAGCACCTCATTTCCTAAGAAAAGGTGATCAAAATAATGTGGAAAAGAATGGGGTGATAGAAAATGAAAAATATGTAGTAGCAAACTTGCATGAGTCATAAACTAGGATCCTAGACTTGGCTGTGCGCTGAGATGCTTGGTGATCTCTGTAATGACCTCTCTCTCACATAGGTACGTAGAGGAACTTTATGTATTTGCTTACTCCATGCTGAAATTACCTTTTCAGACTGCTTTGCCTTTGTAACATAACTGCTTTCATTTTTAATGGGATGGAAGAAATTATTGCTGTTTTTCTGAAACCACATCAATTTTCAAAGGCAGCTGTAGCAACAGAGATGCGTTTGCACTGGAATTTTGGCTTCAAGGACAGTACCACTTTGAAAATTTGGCTGATTTCCCCAAACCCATAAGTTGGAGAAATACCAGGAATAAAAAGGGGAATTACATGGATGATTTACAATTTTCTTCACTCCCTTTCCTTAAAGTTAGGCCTTGTCAGTTGCCAAGAAAACAAGTTGAGATCAAAATGGAACCAAGTGATGACTGACAATTAACTACAGGAAACTATTTCAATGAATAAATTGGCCATAAATTAAAAATAAGAGACACTCCAATTTTAATAATATATTTCAGTAGAAAGAAGCAGGGACAGAGATTTGTTTTGGCTTTGAAAAACAACTTTTGGTTTTGTTTTGTTGTGTTTTCTAGTATTGTTTCCTCCCTAACTATATTTTCCTTAAGAAAAGTCTAAGAATTGGTCATTGCCAACCTACAGAATGTTTAACTACCCACCAATGAACTGACTTTGATTTTAATTTTTCCTTTCCTTTTCCTTTTATTCTTTTTCTTTCCTTTTTCTGAGCCCTCACCATTCCTCATCTTTGCTTTTCTTCCTGGGCATACAATAAAAGTCAGCGTGACTTATAGCTTGCACTGAGGTACGGCTTTTCCACATATCCATAAGCATACACCTCCAATTTGAAAATACCCTTTTGTTCCTCATGGAAGAAATAAATGAAAATTGACTCAGTTAGGCTGTTTGTCTCTTTTGGCTTTTCTATCTTTGCAGGTAAAAGAAAGTATATATGCTTGAAAGCCACAGGTAACCATATCATTACATTTTATGACAGGAAAAGAGCTAGTTTTCCAGCCGCATCCAAACTTGTCTCAATGCCAACTTCCTCCCATTTGCCTTAAAAAAAAAAATCAGTTATTCCTCTAACCACCAAGCATACAGAGAACCAATGGGCCTCATTTCTGGTAATCCTTCAAATTCAACAACCACCTAGGAAATGTGTGCACACGCACATACACACACACACACACACACACACACACACACACACACACTTACACTCGGGAGGTGTGAAAGTTCTGAACCACCTGAAACACCATCTGTTCCTCTTCTTATGCAAACAAATTGTGAAAGAAAATTTACCATTCAGGTTACATAATTTTAAAACAAGAATGACCAAGAACTTGAAGAGCTGATTGAGAATGTAAGTAGGTAAAAAGTGTGGTACAGGACTGTTGTCAGTGTGTACTCACATTCATGTGACATGCCCAGCTGAGGCCATTTCCTATACTTGTGGTTTTCAAACTGGACCTGGAGCCTACAGGTTACTGAAGTCACAGATCAATTTGCTACATCTTCCCAATGAGTCCATTTTAGTCACTAGCTGGCTGGGGGTATCATTTTTATAATAAGACATAGATATAAGACAGAGCAATATCAAATTTTGTATATATTTTATGAAATTGATAAGCATGCAAAATAATTACATGATCATAATGAGATGCTTAATACTCCATATCACCTAGATCTCTGTCATCTTCTTTTAGAAGTCCTTTGAGGGGCACCTGGGTGGCTCAGTGGGTTAAATCCTCTGCTTTTGGCTCAGGTCACGATCCCAGGGTTCTGGGATTCAGCCCCACATCGGGCTCTCTGGTCAGTGAGGAGCCTGCTTCCCCACCCCCTACCCCCGCCCGCCTCTGCCCACTTGAGATCTCTGTCAAATAAATAAATAAAATCTTAAAAAAAAAAAAAAAGAAGTCCTTTGAAAACGATCTTCAAGAAAGCATCATACTACACCATTAAGTCTCTATGAAGGGAATGAACTGGCATATAGCTACATATAGAGAAAAAGTTCTAAGATACGAAGGCTGAGGGGTGCCTGCGTGGCTCAGTTGGTTTAATGACCACCTCTTGGTCTCAGCTCGGGTCATGGTCTCAAGATCATGGGATCAAGCTCCACATTGGGCTCCACAGTCAATGGGGATGCTGCTTGAGAATCTCTCCCTCTCTTTTTTTTCCCTCCCTCATGTGTGGGTGCTCTCTCTTTCTCTCTCAAATAAATAAATCTTTAAAATACAATAAAATACAAAGTTTGGTTCTGTAGCATAAGGAAACTGACCTACCCAAGGAACTGTTGATATTGCTGTTTTCATTCCACATATGCGAAATCTCATGAACACACCCCAGCCATAAAGCATGCATATATGTTAAAGCAGTATTAGGTACTTACTGGAAAAGTCATATCTAAAATCAGAATTGTCCCTGTCCCACTAAAATATAAAATGAAAAAAGCTTTTCATACTTTTTTATAATTGAGAGAGAGAGAAAGAGAAAAGCAAACAAGAACAAGGAAACAAGGAAAAGAAGGGGAAATTGAATCACTTCTCTTTGTGTCTAGGAAAAATATATCACAAGTTTGTTTGTGTTTAGCCCCCAGTTTGTAGCCCAGCAATCTGAATCTATGAGCTTAAGACTTCATGGATGAGTGCATGAACCAGCTTCTGATTTAGAGGATAGCATTAACTCAATTAACTTTGAGACTAGCCCTTTCAAGAAATATATTTAGCTATGGCACACAATATTTCAATTCCAAAATGAGAATGTCAACTGAGAAACTAAATTTAAAATTTCAGTGGTTTCTCTCTCAGCTCCTCCCACACTTACTACAGATTTGAATAATATGAAGCCAGGAAGCATTTAAATAAATCGGGTGTGCATTCTAGGTTTTATTGCAGGTGGTGGTGCTTTAATCACTTGAAGTCTGTCAAATCATAGGCTGACACACACAAGGAAGGAAATCTATGTCCCATATGCCATGTTATTAGTGCTCTACCCTCAGCCAGGAAGGGAAATGTTTACCCTGTTGGGCAAGAGAAGATGGGATATGATGGGATACAGGCTCTGCGGTCTGCAGCATCCCCCAAAGTGCTCACCATGCTGAGCCAGCAACCAAGGTCCCTTGAAGACAGAACTTCAAGATAACATTAGGCAGAAAGGGAAAGAATCTTCCCAACACAAAAGACCATGTAAATACTGATACATATATACATGCGTGCGCACACACACACACACACACACACACACACATCACATGTTCTTTCGGGGTTCCTTTATAAATAACACATTATTCAATTCTGCCTGGGCTGACACTTCTATGGTCAACCTGTCAACCAAAGAGTTCTGGTTAATGTTAAATTCTGTTTTAAACATAGAGGGCTTGTCTATTACCTGGGCTTAAGAAGCTGTCCACCACATACCAGAAGCACTTTGAAATTTAAGGGTGATAATTTATTGATCACACCACATATTTCTGGCTGTTTTTCCAAGATATGAGCCACAAGAAGTATTGTTGTGGTCACCAGTAGTCAAACTGTAATTGACATTACCCAGACTTTAGTTTCAAAAGAAAGAGAGGGGGAGGGGAGTGTGTGTATATGTGTGTGTGTGTGTGCGTGCATGCACACGTACATGTATACATTTAGGATATGCAGAGTTGCAATATAGAATTTTTATCTTATAAACTTTCTGGTTGTAATGAAAACCCAAATGTCCACTTGAATGTAAATGTATCTTTTATTGTATGTTTTCATTAGAAAATTTACTAGTTAAAATGAGCATACCTCAGAAATCTATACTATTATAAGCTAATACTGGAGCACTTACTTTGTGCCAGGTGCGGTTCTAAAGGATTTCCATCTGATAGCTCGTTTGATCCTAATAACATCTCTTAGAGATAGACACTATTATAGCCTTTTAAAAAAAAAAAAAAAGGACTTTATTTATTTATTTATTTATTTATTTGAGAGAGAGAGCGAGCGAGCATGCAAGTAGGGGGTGAAGCAGAGGGAGAGGGAAAAGCAGATTCTGGGCTGACCATGGAGCCCACTGGGGGCTCAATCCCACAATCCTGAGATCATGACCTCAGCTGAAATTGAGAGTTGGAGGCTTAACTGACTGAGCCACACAGGTGCCCCTATATGCTCTTTTATAGTTGAGGGACTTGAGAAGTTTGGTAACTTGCCAAAATTGCCATGTTCCTGCAGCTAGTCAACTGTAGAATTGGACGTCAAACTTAACAGTGACACTCCGAGATCTCCTGCTCTCAACTCCAGACTACGCTGCTCTCTGTTAGCAAGGGGACAACAGGGTCTTGCTTATCCCCAGTTCCACTTTCATAGTGACTGTGGGGAAAAGTAGATCATGCAGGTAAGCCTAGAGGCCTCTGAAACAGGGCAATCAGAGACCCTCTGCTTCTACCTTTCCCAGATCTCAAGCTGCCTCCCCCAGGAATGACCTTCTGTGGAGAGGCATTTGAGAAAATGAGGAGCTGCTGTGACATCCTAGCAGGTATAACTTTCTACAGACTTAAAAACAAACAAACAAAAAATTACTTAAAAGATTAATACAGACTACAGGACAGAAAAGTAAGCATGTGGTTTAATAACTAGGCAGAGATATCATATTTCCATATTAATAAGGAATTAGAATAAACATGAGTTCAACATTGCTATATGAAAACATAGCCGGGTTTCAAAGTTGATGGATATGATCCAGGACTCTGTAGTTGTTTTCACAGAACTATGAGAAAAGGTCTCAGAATTGTCTCCCATGCAACAGTCAAACAGGTACAACCTTTAACATGAGGTGTGGTTACCAGTTCTCAGGGAGACAGTCTAATGTTGAAATAGGAAAACACTGTATCGATGACAGACAAACAAGCAATTGTTTAAGACATGCTGTCTATCTTTGTCATTTTCACCTACATGAAAATAAATGCAAATGGTAGAATGTGTATGAAGTGGATAAAGAAACCAGCGCAAAGAACATGCATTAAGAATCACAGGACGTGGGGCGCCTGGGTAGCTCAGTGGATTAAAGCCTCTGCCTTCAGCTCAGGTCATGATCCCAGGGTCCTGGGATCGAGCCCCACATCGGGCCCTCTGCTCAGTGAGGAGCCTGCTTCCTCCTTTCTCCTCTCTCTCCGCCTGACTCTCTGCCTACTTGTGATCTCTGTCTGTCAAATAAATAAATAAAATCTTAAAAAAAAAAAAAAAGTGATGCATCCTAGCATAGCCAAAACAATTAAAAAAAAAAAAAAAGAATCACAGGACGTTACAGTTAGAAAGGACCTTAGTGAACAAGCCCAACTTCTGCATTTTACATAAAATAAAACCAGGGTTAGTGGAATTTGGATTGTATGTGTAAGTATATCTTCAGTTCTGGGCATGAGGAATCGCCCCTAGAGAGAATATACGGAGTGAGAAGACATGAGATGGGTTTGTAGGACCCTGAGAGCCCTGGGTTTTGAGAGGTGGGTCGATGAAGAGCCCCCATGAAGGCAGCTGGTGAGGGGCAATGGAGAGGTAGAAAGAAAGCCAAGAAGCTCATGAGGTCATGAGAGCGTGGGAGGGAAGGAATTTTAGGAAAGACTGAGTGGTTGTGTTCAATGGTAAAAGGAGTCCTAAGAAGATCAGAACTAGGAAATATGCATTAGATTTGTTCCTTATTGATCAGTGGTGACCTGAGCAAAAGCAGTTTCAGGCTCATGATTATAGTGGAAGAGAATGAGAGGTAAAATAGTAAGATAGAACTTAAGATAGTAAGATAATAAGTCAGCCCACACTCCACAAGCCCGGAAAAAAGAAAAAGATGGTACAGGGGTCAAAGAAATCCTTATGGGAAAACAGTTGGTAGAGCATGAGAGGAATAATTGAAGCAGTCATCAAAACAACATAAGGGAAGATGAAAGAAATGGGTAGAGGTCAGACTGAGAGATGAACCTTGAAAAGAGGGTGTACAGAGCTTGCTCTGAGACAGCAGAGATGGGAAACGGATGGCTATAACACAACTAGGTAGTTTTTCAACCAAATTTTAATTTCTATGATTAACTTTTCCAACCGTGTGGAGTTTATTTTGGTGAATGATCAAAGTTCTAAAAATTCTCTTCTTTGACTGCCTATGTTAAGGTTTGAATGAATGAATAATCAACAGAGAGCCCCAGGCCTAGACCCTCCACTCACAAAGGACTCAGACAAGCTATTGTTAGCAGCACAGTCTCCCACACATGCCCTTCCCTTCATCCTCCACTCACTGGAACAAGTTTCCTCATTCTCCAGATCCTTCCACCAGCTATGGAAATTAGGTTCTCACGCCATTGGGAAACACTGAGGAGATTGATGGGGAGGAGTTCAACTATCTTCAATCTTGTGAAGCCTGGCAAGTTTAAAGCCTTGCCAACTATCTATTTTCTTTGCTTGGTTTTTGCCACAGGCAAGAATGAGCAATAAGAAGGAAGAGTGATGGCAGAAAAGAGCACTCTTAGAAAATGAAAAGAAAAAGAGAGAGAGAGAGAGAGAGAAAGGCTTAGAATAGGGAAGATTTACTGCTGAACTTAAACTAGAGAGCTAGTTAGGAAAGAGTGGTTGGTCACAGAATTAAAAGCTACTCATGTGTGTTTATTTAAGATTATGTGGATTACCTATGACATTGGATGACCCAAACGGGTTTCCCTCCACAAAGGTGCTCCTACTAGATATCTGTGTGAGTCCTTTCCTGAGAACCATGAACCCTGTGTGCAAAAATCAATTATGGTTCTTTCCTCCAGGAAGAGAGTGAGACAATATGGTCTGAAAAGCCGTGTTGCCCTTAAATTTTAGCAACATCGGCTTCAGCACTATTTATTCTTTAGTTATAAAGTCTGAGATACATTTTTCAAAACTGGATCAGATACATTTTCATATCCATCCTTTCCCCCTTAATCTTAAAGGTATGTAAGACTTTTCTTAGGTGAGGAATGAAAAAGATAGTCTTTGAATTAGTATATACCATAATATGATCATTTAAATTCACTCCAGAGGTGCTGGCAAGAGCTGTCTTGCTTGAGCTCATGCAGTCTACCTTTTCCCCAACCCCCCCCCCCAATTTTAGAAGTGTTGGGTAGTAATGCAATTCTGTTTCTTGAAAGGATATATTCATTCAACAGGCATTTTTTTTTAAGTACCCAGCACATGCATGACATTGGTCTGGGTGCTGCAAATATCAAGATGAATGAGATATAAAATTGGCCTCTTGGCATCTAGTAAAGAGGAACAAGAGAAAATGTAAATACTTCTTTCGTTTCCACAATCTGATTTATTTGGAGGTTTGTTTTATACCCTTCCTCAGAATACCAAAACCTATGATATATCCATTGCCTTGTGTATTATCAGCAGACCTGTCATCATCAATAAGCAGAAATGTAAATAAAACTGGTTATGCAAAAGGAAAGTTCTAGATAAAGAGAGAGACTTCATCTAAAAGAGCAACACATGACACTATGAGAAATGCCAACCACCCTTCTGTCTAATTCTCAGAGGCAGTGTCAAAGACACACACACACACACACACACACACTCTACAACAACTACAACAAAAACACTTACCTGATTTGCCCACACCTGCTCTCCCAAATATTGCCAGCTTGACCTCTGCACTTTTAGCCATGCTGGGTGTTGGTGGATAATTCACTGTTGTGCACACTGAAGAGCTGAGAAAATCTTTTTGGCTCCAGCCTTTGGATTCACCATATCATTGTAAATCTGCAGTCCTGCAACCAAAGAGATTTGGGAAGTCCTAAGTGACTGGAGAAAGGAATTCGTATTTATGAAGCACCTTCTCCCTGATGGCCACCCCTCACTTTATCATCATCTTCCTCCACGGCAATCCCGTGCAAGGGTTATAGTCATTTACTGCAAACTAGTCAACTAATAAGTGATAGATCCATGACGTGAACTTAGATCTCTTTGGTTCTAAAACATATGCATTTTCATACCCAACAACATTGCCTAAGGTATTTTTTAATGAAGGTATTGTCTTTGGATCACTAATGGATAACAAGTAGTTGAAGTGTGTGAATACGTGTATTTACCATGTGTCTATACATACCCAATACACAACACACGGGCTGGGGAGAGTCACATTTAGAAGTCTTTCTTTTCCTGAGGGCTGAATAATATACATTCGTCTTTATCCATCCTACTGTAATGATTGGATTTGCACTTCAAGGTTAAATTTTAGCTCAGTTCACACTAGATCCCATGATTGAGACATCTGACAGACATTCGTGTTCCAGGAATTGATATACAATATCTACTTTATATCCTTATATTTTTCTGGGCACAACACCCCTGGTACACAAAAGATAAATACCATGACTCAACTTCAGATTCCTTTTCTATGACAACCTGAACGCTTAACACTGCTCTAACACTTAGAAAATGACATTGCATACAATGTAAGCACATGTGATATAGAAGCAGTGCTTCAGGAATGACACCTAGGTTCTTAGTACCATGAATATGTAAAGCTGGGAACATCCTTGGGGTTAACCAAAGGAATCCTCCAGCCATGGCAAGAATCCTTCCTTGAGATCAGACAACACCTTGCGTCTAATTGGCCACTTTCAGATACCTGAGGTCAGTGCTGGTGAGCTGACATTACTTCAACTTTTTGTTTACTTTCAGTAAGAAGCCTTCAAGTAGCCTATCAGTTATTAGGACCCTTGGCCCCATCCTAGGCTACTATTTCCTAGGAAAATGAGACCAGGCATCTTCCCTTGTTCTTCATGAGCTGTACGGTTTTGTTTTGCCTTGGTTTGTTCTTGACTCTCGCCTTCTCTCTTCACCACATGGAGTCCTCTTTGCTGGCACTTGCCTCTTGATCACTAAAAAACATGGCGTCCACTGCATTCACTCCTTGAGATAGGGCCTGACAAACTGACCTACCAAGGTTCACCGAGATTCTCCCTATTCTTTGTTTAGCTGGCCTTGTGGCTGTACAAGTACTCACAGCAAGATTCACAACTCTCACAGGAACTGCAGACTCCCTCGTTCTGAACTTCTGCAGTCAGTGTTTGAAACCTATATATAAGACTTGACTCTCATCCTTGTTAAACTTAATCACGTCAGTGATTCATTCATTTCATCCTTTTTTTTTTTCAGTCTGCAAAGATATTTTTACAACACGAATCTGTTATCTAAACGTGTAAACGGCTCCTGCCAATGTTTTGTCATCTACAACTTTTCAAAGGAGCTTCTCAACAGAAAGAAAAAAGTAAAAATCCTGCTGAAAAAGGATTTCTACAAAGACGTGAACATGTAATTGTTCTCTTCATTAGGCATCTTAGCCATCAACTTGTACCCAACGAATTTTGTACTTGCTGATTTCCAAAGGCTCAGAACTTCCTCCAAAGGATAAAAAGCTCAACATTGACATTAGCTATTGTTTACCTCACCCCCAACAACAACAACAACAACAACAACAAAATTTCTCTGTAATCATTAATAGTTGGAAAACCAGAAGCTTTAACATCTGCAATTTGTCCAGACCCATACTTTTGGCTCAAGATAAAAGAATTTCCTTATTTGTCATCTTATATGTATTCATTATGGAAAGGCCCTATGTTTAAAGTTCCGTGCTTCATTTCAGAACATCACAAAAGCATAATATATGGAGATACATAACTACATAAATTCTAAATAAGAATGACAAGCATTTCTTTGAAACATAGACCATGCAAGGGTCTGGAGCTTGTATAAACAACAATTTGTTATTTCATGCAAAATTGTTCATTCCCATGCACATAAAGCCTAAGTAATTATCTATCTTATTTATAGTTCCTGAAAGTAGTCATCAGATGTGATTTTTAAAAAACATTTGTTAAGTCAAATATTTCATTAACTCCCAAATGGCCTCAGAGGTATAGGAATTTCACATAAGAAAGAGAAATTGTGTAGGGCAATTTTTTCCCTTATGAAGGTACAGCTGCTTATTGTCAACCTTATGCTTAGAAAAATCACTTAAAGGAAGACACAAACTGACATATGTCTTTCAACAGTTTGTTATTCACATAAAAATGTGATGTTACATTTGACAAAGATATAAAACAAAGATAAATGTGTAAATTGTAATAAGTGACCTTTTGCCAATTTCTGATGTTCAAAATAATTTATAATCCAAGACCTTCCATAAAATGGATCTAAAAACATTTGTTTTAATATTATTGTACAGAAATATTCTGGCTGGGTCTAGAAGTTGCCATTTACTTATTATGTGGACACTGCTTTACTAAGACAAAAACTTCTGAGCTTCTATCATCCCTAAAGCTAAAATCACACATAGATATTTAAGAGATTTAAGGCACAGTGATTTTCTCCCCCCAAACATAAAGGAACTAAAAGAAAGCTTAGAAAGAAGAAAAAAAAGAGCTGGCCTCCATACTATGTTATTACTAATATATTCATTGATCATTCCACAATTGTGCTAAGCACAGACAAAAGTGGCTACCTTCCAGGAGCTTATGATCTGTTAGACCTGTGACATTTAAGTCACCAATAACCTGATGTTTTTTACATTTATTGAAAAAAATATTTCATTCATAATTCCCAGTACTATACTTATCAAAATTCCTGCTTTCCACTTCCTCTTTGGGGGGTAAAAAAAGCAAGCATCTTTATAAGGTAACAGTTTTTCTAACTTCTGTATTTATCATCAAAATAAAGCGCAGCTGTTTAGGCAAGCAAAGCATCTAGTCTGGCCGTGGGAATGAGAGCCTCTTGTCTAGCTCCAAAATCAAGTTCTCCTCTTCTGGCTACGGAGAATGCTCCCTCATCTTGCAACGCAGCACCCACAGCGACAAGGTTAATCGTGCAAGACGCCTGGTGATAGCTTAGCTCCAAAAGCAACAGGTATCCTAGAATGATCAACAGGCCCATCGTGGACTGCAGGTCACTTGCTCTCAACCTGGAGAGAAACGCAGCCTAAGTCAAAAAGGGCATTCTCAGTCTCAGCTCCGAGGGCGCTGTCAAGCCCTGCGCGCCGCGCTCACATCCCCTCCCAGCGAACCCCGAAGCCGCCCTGAGAAGACGCGGGGACCAGGAGAACCGACCCAGAGGCCAAGCGTTCAGGGGGTCTCAAGGGTCTGCAGGAAGTCGTCCCGAAAGAGCCACCTGGGCACGTGCGTGACACTCACCTGTTCACACTCTCCAGGCCCCGGAGAGCCGCGGTCCCCTGCAAGTTCGGGATCGCTCCCCCGAGACCGCGGAGCCCTCCCACGCCGCGCCGCCCAGTCTGCGGCTTGCGTTTCCGAGACGCGGGCCCGCGATCGCGCGTGGGAGCCGCCGCGGCAGCTGCGAAGACCGACCGACGGGTGCGGGGGGTCTCCGCGCTCGCGCTCGCCAGGACGCGCGGCGGAGGGACTGCGGCAGGACGCGAGCTCAGCCCGGCCGGGGCCGCCGCTCCGCCGCCAGGATACTGCAGTGCGGCGCGTCGGCGCCCCCTACTGGGGCCAGAGGCCGGTTCCTCCCGCGACGCCGCCTCCCCGCCCGGGGAGAGGAGACGCATCTGTTCCGCGCGCTCCTGCGGCCCGGGGCTGCCTTCCCTTTCCCCCGCTCGGTCCTTGGCCCCTAGGCTCTCGCTGAGGGACTCTCTCCGTTAAAACTTTGCGTGTGGAAGCATCGCTCCGTGGGGTTTCCCATTCCTTCCTTCCGATGATGCTCACAACCTCCCCTTGAGGTACCTTTGATTCTCCCCATGTTACCCAACAGGAAATTGAAAGAGAAGATAAATAACTTGTCCAAGGCTAGTAAATGGTTGGAATGAAATCCAGGCCGGATTGGAAGCTGAGAGATGCTAGGAGCGATATAAATACTGAATTCGACTGAAATGTATAGCTCTCTCTTTGACAAAGTTCCAAAGCCTTCGTCTTCTCCTTATATGCTCAGTCTTTGTAGTGTTCGAATGGAAGTCACACTCCATCGTCCTCCAGACCTGATGAACATGATTGATATCAATGCCGTGCTCGACCTGCTTTCATCTCTCCTCGCATTTGGTATTTACACCTCCCTTGGGGTAAGCACTAGTATAATTATTAGCCTTTCACAGATGAGAAAGTACCCGCTGCAGGGGTACTTGGTGGGAGAGATGGAACCATGGAGGCAGTTTCCAAGGCCAGTGCTGACCCCACAACCCACACCTGGATAAGATGAGCCAATTTGGGGTCTTATAGCCTGTTACCTGTCATCATGTTTGCATTGTACTCATTTTTCTTTCATCTTCTCCTTTAAACCTGAACTTCCTGAATGTTGAGATCTATTGTATGTCTTCCTGGATTTCCAGCCTCTACCATCATGCCTGGAGCCTTGTGAACATTCAAGAGACAAGGTGTTGAGTGAATGAAAAGAAAGAACAAGTTGTGACCAGATATGTTTGATTTCTCTTACATGATTTGCAATAGAATAGTGATAAAAATTGAACGTATAACGGGCCTGATGTTTCGTAAAGAAGGCTGAGAAAGAGATTTCATCATCTTGGCATACAGTAAGTTTTTGACGTCTGGGATGTGGAAAGAATTATCTCTGTAGCTTATATAGAATTTTATAGAAACCCAATTACATGGAATTTCGTGGCATTTCTGTTCAGGGCTAACATGTTACATTCTTCCCCTATCAAGTTCTATATTCCTGAACATGTATGTATATATATGTGTGTGTGTGTGTGTGTGTGTGTGTGTGTGTGTGTGTATTTCTGCAGACTTAAGTTGAAATGTCTACTTTGCCACCCTTCTTGAATGGAGTGATTGAAAAGTCCCCGAACTAGGCCTTTTTTGAAGCATTTCTTTGGGATCTTGTCTATGCAAAGTGTTTCCCACCATTTTCCCACTTAGTCAATATAGGTCAGCGCTCCTCTGTCAACTAGGGAAGCTCTTGCCTCCGTGTTTCCAGTTCTTGATGTACTACACCAAGAGAGATGACTAACTAACTGGACCCTGAACCCATTGTGTTGTATCTTCAGTGTGATGCCTATATTCAATGGGAGTGTTTCCTTTGTCTCAAAAGCAGCAAAATGGAGCCACTCCCCATTATGATTCTTGCTCCATGGATCAGTAAGAAAGACAGAGGACAGTTTGCACTTACAAATCCTCCATATTCCTTGCTAGGGAGAGTTCTTCTCATACTTAAGTCCGTTAGCCTGGCTCCAGGCTTGAGCTAAAACATTTAGCATCTAACTAGTAAATGAATTGTCAGTATAAACTCCAAACACAATAAAAATTGGAATTATGTATGTGTGTGCATATGGCAATAATGCTTATTGTAGATTAAATAAGTAGTAGAAAAAATACAAAGAAATAGGAAATCACCCCCAAATTCACACTATCCAGAAATAACCGCCTTTTCTATGAGAGGAAATAGTTACCATAAGAGAACAGAGATTGTTACCACAAGAGAACAGAGATGGATCAAATAGCATTACAGCTATGCTAAGTGTTACTGTTCTTTTTTAACAAATAAATAAGTGCTATTTTTAATTTAAAAATACACTCAATAAAGCAGAAGATAAAGAAATTAAAGCCACCCTTCAGATGCTTTCTTATCTCACAAGTTATTTTATGTTCGAGATTCCACTGAGGTTAAAACTACACAGAATGAGGGGTGCCTGGGTGGCTCAGTGGGTTAAGCCTCTGCCTTTGGCTCAGGTCAGGATCTCAGGATCCTGGAATCGAGCCCCACATCGTGTTCTCTGCTCAGCAGGGAGCCCACTTCCCCCTCTTCCTCTGCCTGCCTCTCTGCCTACTTGTGATCTCTGTCTGTCAAATAAATAAATAAAAGTCTCTTAAAAAAAAAAACTACACAGAATGAGATCTGAATTCATTATCCTTAACCATATATTCATTTTTATTTTTTTCATATTTATATATTTATATAGTTTATATTTAACCATTTATTTGTTTTAGTCAAAATCATTATCATTTCAGAAGGAAATTAAAAATAAATAAATAAATATAAAAAGGAGAAAATTAGCTGTCTGTCCTCTTATCTCCCTCACTTCCACTTCCTTCTTTCTATATTTTTATTTCTGTATTTTTTTATTGTCAGGATATATAATATTTGCCTTTGTTCTGTATTTCTAATTTAAATGGGGTACACTTATTTAATTGTTTTACCACAGTTTTTCTATTACTTACTTTTTGTTTTGATTAATCTTTTCATTTCTTCATTAAACAAGGTTTTCAAGAAGGTCTTATAGATGCTATATCATGTAACTGAAAATACGCATCCCTTCCTTTCCTCGTTTTCAATTTATTTTGTAATTACCCGACTCTGGTTTACATGATCTTTTCCTCTTTTTCTTCCTGTGTAACATATTTTGTAGTTATTATATTGTTTATTTTTAAAATCAAACATCGGGGGCACCTGGGTGGCTCAGTGGGTTAAAGCCTCTGCCTTCGGCTCAGGTTATGATCCCAGGGTGCTGGAATCGAACCTCGAACCGGGCTTTCTGCTCGGCGGGGAGCCTGCTTCCTCCTCTCTCTAGCTGACTCTCTGCCTGCTTATATGATCTCTGCCTGCCAAATAAATGAATAAAATCTTTAAAAAAAAACAAACATCATATTGGCTGTGATATATAATAAATGAATTCTAATTCTGTACCTACCTTATCGGAGACCTGTTTGCTTTCTCTACGGAGCAATGGTTTGAGGGCTGAGCATTCTACTTCATCTGCCATCCTGAGATGGGAACATAAAGCCAAGAGGAGAGGTCATCTGAGTTTCTGTGTGGTTTCTGTTAAAGTTTACACACTCTGCTTTACTTCTGAGGTTTTACTGAAGACCCCATACCAAGATTCAGTGCAGGCTGTCAGAATCAGATATTATTCCACAGAAAAGATTTCCTCAGGCTTCAAAGAGCTCACCCCCTTTCATTCTTAGGGCCCCCTCCTCTCTCTCTCTTAAGCCTTCAGTGACAACTGCTCACTCTCTCCCCTCCTCTTGTCAGGAAAGGAAAGGATAGTTGCTTAGTTCATTTCACTCCAAATTTAGGTGTTCATTCTTAGTGGAAAAGGATACCCAGGATTTAATGACTACCAATACTGCTTCTGGAGAGAGGGCAGTTATCTTTTATTATTCTTTTATTTCCTTTATCTTTTATTTCCTGAGAGGATTTATTTTGAAGTTTTATGGAAAGAAATCATAACCTTCTCCTTGCTTTTTTTTTTTTTTTGCTGCTAATTTTGTTTTGTTTTGTTTTGTTTTGTTTTTTACTTAAAGGGATATTTTATTATTGTTATTGTTTATTTAGCTAGATGTTAGGCAAGGGCAAGTCTGACTGTGGCCACAACTAGACTTCCCCTCTGACTGAGAATGCTGAAGGCTAACCAAAATGTACGAAATAGCTATTTAGAAGCATTGGAAAACAACCAAGGCTGAGTGCCAATCCCTGACAGGAGGGAATGCACTTGGGTTTAGCCCCACAGTCATCCAAGTTTTCTCCTTGGGGGTATTTGAAGGGCCGTGGTCCATGAAATTGGAGTCCAGACAACAATCAGAGCAGGGTTCAGGGCTACTAATGCTACTGGATTCAGAGGGTTAAAGTGCCACAGAGGATAGCCACAGAAGCAGAACTCCCAGTATTTGCACAGAAATGCCCCTGGAACCTTGGCCATTTCCTGGGCTCTGCATTGTCTGGTGAGTCTCTCAGAGACCTAGTAAAAGAACAGCTGCCTAGAGTCTGAAAGCTAGGTGGCGATTTTAGAGACCTCCGAGTCCTCAGAAGACATGAAAGTTGAAGCTAGCCAGAGTTTAGAGTACTTTCTGACATTCAACTGAGGACTCAGAAAGATTATAAGACCATGCTTTAGAAATGAGGGCAATAATCTAAGAGTAATGGCAAATCTGACCCTCCCCTGAACAGGGATTAAAATGAAGCCTGGACAGGGACAAGTTAACCCACCAGTAAATGCACTGCCTGCCAAAGCAAAAAGCAAAAAGCAACACTGTTAAGAAAGATAACATAATCCAGAGCCTCTAGAACTATCATCTATAATGTCAAGTCCTCTGTATTAGTCTGCTGGGGCTACCATAACAAAATAACACAGGCTGGGTAGCTTAAACAACAGAAATTTATTTATTACAGTTCTGGAAGCAGGGAAATCCAAGATCAAAGTCCTGGCAAAATAAATTTCATTCTGAGGTCTTTCCTCTTGGCTTGTAGGCAACAGTCATTTTACTGTATTCACATGACTTCTTTGCACCTACAGAAAGGTAATAAGAACACTCTGGTATCTCTTCTTATAAAGACACTAATCCTATCAGATTAGGGCCCCATCCTTATGACCTCATTTAACTTAAACTACTTCTGTAAAGGCCCTATCTCCAAATACAGTCACATTGAGTGTTAGGGTTTCAACCTATCAATTTTGGAGGGACAGAAACATTCTGTCCATAATATCTCTAGTAATAATTACAAGATAGGCAAGAAAAAAATTACCAATAATAAAGAGATAAAAGTCAATAGCAAAACAACACTAGATGACCTAAAGTGAGTAGACAAGAACTTTAAAATTTCTAAGATTACTGTATAAAGCCTATAGAGGGAATTATGGACAAAAGTAGATGAAAACATAAAGTATTTTCATCCATTTGTGTGTTTCAACAAAAAACAAAAACTATAAAAATGATTAAAAAAACTTTCAGAACTCTGCAAGTTAATACTTGGAATTAAGAACTCGTTCAATGTGTTCAACAGTAGATGGAAAGATCAGAAGACAGGACTAATTCAAAGATACATCATTAGAAAATATTCAAAATGAGCCACAGAGAGAAAAATAAATGGAAAGACCATGACAGAACTTGAGAAATGTAGAACATGGTAAAAAGGTTCTAACACAAATGTAATTAGAGCTCTACAAAGAGAGGGAAAAATGAGATGCAAACAATCGCTAAAGAAAATAATGCCTGAAAATTTTGCAATCTGATAAAAACAGTAATCCTCCAATTCAAGAGCTCCATGAACCCTAATCAAAATAAAAACAAAACTAGACGTAACCACACCATGGCAACTTATTGAAAACCAGGTTACAGAGAAAAAATTAAGAATAGCCAGGAAGACAAAAAAGACATAATTTTAAAGGAAAGAACGGGTGCACTTGGGTGGCCCAGTCAGTTAAGCTTCTGCCTTTGGCTCAGGTAATGATCTCAGGGTCCTGGGATCCAGCCCTGCTCAGGCGGGGTCTCTGCTTTACCCTCTGTCCCTCCCCACTGTTTGTGCACATTATTTCTCTCTCTTTCCTCTCTTTCTCTCTCTCTCTCAAATAGATAAAGTATTTTTAAAAAAATAAAGGAAAAAGCAAGAATGAGCAGTAACCTCGACATAAAGTAACAAAGACTTGAAAAGATAGAATGACATCTTTAAGGTGCCAGACTAGAATCCTGTATTTACTGAAATAAACCATTTTCAGACAAACAAAATTTGAAAGCGTTATTGCTAGCAAAACAATGGGAAAATAAAGTTTCTAGATGGAAGTATCAAAATCAAGTAGTAATCACCAACTTCAGATAGGGTATATATATAAATGAAAATAAATTAATATTGACCATTAAAAACTACAAGCATTAAGATGTCTTATGGGGATAAAATAATATCTAGAAGAAAAGTATATGACAATAGCAAACAGATGGGAGAGTAAAAATGAAGTTAGGCTGCTATAAAGTTCTTCCATAGTTTGAGATATGGCAAAATTACTAATTTAAGATAGACTACTAATTTAAGAATGCATTTTGCAATTCCTAGGAAAACACTAAAAGATTCCAAAAGTATTGTAATAGGATAAAATGCAATTAAAATACTATAGTAAAGAAGGCAGGAAAAAAGGAATAAAGGAACACATAGATGGTACAAATTGACAGCAAATAATTAGTTGTAGAGTTAAATCCAGCTATCTCGTGATTATATTAAATGTAAATATATTATATACTCTAATTAAATGTTAAAATTGTCAGACTGAGTTAAAATGATGTGATTGTAAGTTTTTTACAAAAAAATACATCTTAAACATATAGGTGTACTGAGAGTTAAAAAAAAAAAAAAGAAAAGAAAAAGAAAAGGAGTGCCATGAGAATACTAATCAGAGGGAAAGGGCAACTTTGCAACTGAGCTTCATTTTATACCATTACTTACATGAATGTCAACCAAAGCCCCTGTTCTTAAGCATTATGCTTTACCACTTTTTAATACTGCTGGGCTCATCTCTGTGTGTAAGATTTCCCTGCCTTGGCCAAGATGGATTCCCTCCATTCTACTTTCCCACTCTAGGTTCTCCAGTGGTGCTAAGCTGAGCATGATGACAGTATTTGAAATGAACGTGTTTAGAGAAATATAAGCTATGGCTACTATCCTGTATCTCTTTTGCATGGGAGTCTCACCATAAATCCCCCTTCCCTGTCCTGGTGGACCAGGGTGTTGTAACTACATCCCCTTTTATTAGGAAAGAGAGCAGACCATGAATGCCCATATGAGGCTACAAAAGCAAGTTTCTAATTCTGCAGAGTTTTGAACCATAACCCCTGAACTAAATTTAGCTTTCAGGAGTCCATCTCTGTTAACTATTTTTCCAGATCACTGGAGATTAAATTGTCTAGCAGAATTGGAATTCTTATTGAATTCTTATTGCTTTTGCTTTTACTGATATCTGACTGGATAGTAATGTGAGAGAAAGAGAGAGAAAGAAATGTGTGTGTGGGAGGAATAGGTAAGGGGGAGACTATTCATTCACAGCAAATGCAATTTAATCGCCACTACAGGTATATAAGCTGGACTCAAAGAATTTGATATATTCAGATGGAATAGTAAAAGATTTTACTGGAAGTTAATGTTGCTCAGATGATATCAGATGATCTTTACTTCATAAACTGGCAGAAAATTAGAAACATATTCATGGAGTTCTGACAATTTGTGGGACCTGAACTGACATATTAATAATAAAAATCGGCCAACCACAGAGTTAATAGAGATGTTAAACTTATTTACCTAGGTAAGTCCACGTGATTTTTCACTAACTTTGTTTGATAATACATGTAAACAATTCTGAGCTGGAATATTTTTTTAAACCTCACCAACTAGGATGGAATAATCAGACATATGATCTGTGATTAAAAATAATGTTAAAAAACCCATATGCACCGGAGGCATTTCCCTAGCTGCTCTGTCTCCTATACAAGACAAGATACTATACTTAAATGAAATGGTAATTTTATGAATCCAGTTGATGAGATGGTTGTGAGCTAAAATGAGAAAATAGCGAAATAAGAAAGTGCATGAATAGGGGTTGAAGACCTAAGAATATTTCATCAGCTACTAAAAATTCTGAAGTTTGAGAACAGTCACCAACTGATTCAGATAAGCAGAAAACTCAGAGAAAACTGTAGAAGGTGAAAAAAATAGTACAATTTTTTCCCACCATTTCTCCATGGCTATTTGCACAGTTCCTGGCACAGATAAAATTCAACTCATTTTTGTTATTGTTGAAAAAAATAGTTGGAATAAAAGAAAGTGGGTATATAGTCTGCAAATAATTAACCTTAAAATAAATGTATAGTAATTTCTGGTTTAATATTTCATCTGGGTACTTGTCCTTGGCTAAATAGCTCTGAAAATCTAACTAAAATATGCAACATAAGAATTAAGAAGGATGAAAACTCACACCAACACCAAAACCTAAAGCAACAGTTAAATAAACCCAACCACTTTAACAGTTTAACACATACTCTTCCGCCTTATCAGACAGAAACACAGACACCCCAAAACATATATTATAAATTTACATTTTGGACTGTAATTTATAAATTATTCTTTTCTCACTATATTTTAGAGATCTTTTCTTGTCACCGCCCATGTACATGCCTCATTGATTTTAACCTTGTCATAGTACTAAGGTACGATTGTACAGAATATAATTTATGTATTTAACCACCGAAAGGATACATTTTAAAATAAGAAATATTATCTCTCATCTTTTAAAAGTGCAATACATCTGTATATATTGATACAGAGATATTTCCAACAAAAAAACAAGGTGTAATATATAAAGTGTGATATCATTTACATAGAAAAGCCAACTGATATAATTTCTATGTGGACACACACATATACACATGACTTTGTAGTAAATGTATGAAGGATGTAAAGCAAACAGATGAAAATGGGTAAGGGACAGGTGGGCCAACAGAGGGAGAGATAAGTAGGCGACTGTAAGATCAGGCTCATTAAAAATCCCATAAATGTGGAGATGTAAAGAAACCAAAGATAAGGGAACCCAGACCATCCTGCCCTAGGTGTCAGTGGTGGGTCCCTGTTATAACAGGTACCTGTGGCCAAGAAATAATTATTGGACCATAAAAAGGAAGCAAGCCATTGAAGGAATTATCACTAGTCTCTACTCAATGTTGCTATTACTGGAAATGTTAATAGGATTTTAAGTTCCTTGGGTAACCTCCAATAAAAGACCAACCCTAAAGGCCTTCAATAGCCACTCTGTTGGACCCCTCTCACTCTTGAGAGCTTTTTCTGGATCCTCACTGAATAAAACTCAATCACTTTACTCACCCTCTTTTGTCCTCAAAATTCATTCTTCAACGACTGCCTGAGACAAGAACCTAGCTCTCCCGCTTCAAAAGCGGGTAACCTCTGAGAGGCATCTAGGGTTGCTGTAGGTAAAGGTGGTAGGCTTGCCTATAAGGTTTTAATTTGTTTTATTTAGTTTATTTTTTTTTAATTTTAAATTCAATTAGCCAACATTTTGTACCTTAGTTCTTGATGCAGTTTTCAACAATTCATTCTTTAGTTTACTTTATAATGAAGATATAATGTTGTATCAGTTAGAAAATTAAAAACTTTATTGTTGCTTAAAAAAATAAAGAAAATATTAACTAACATTTCATACCTGAATTCTGGACATGGTTGGAAAAGCCTGTCAAGGAAAATTGGTTCACCTACAGTGAAATCCTCAATGCAAACATGAATAAACAGGTTTATTCTGTAGAGCTCTATCTCTCACATGAGTGATGCCAAGATTCCTCAGACACTTTCCTCCAGGGATTGTGAATAATATTTTAGCCATCATGAATGGTGATAATGGGAAAGCATTAAAGTCAACTGGAAGATGCCGCCATTCATGTCAAATGCTAGACTGGCAGGCAGGCTATGCTGCTGTTGGTCCAGCCAGGTGGGGTGGGAGTGTCAAGGCCACCTTGTGACGTTGTGCCCCCAGGGCTCACTTTTATCAAAGTCTGCTTCTAGCGAAGTCACCTTTAGGTTGCCTCACTAATGGCATCCTCTTGTAAATGTCACACATAGTTAGCCTTTACTCTTTTCCCCGCTTTGTTAGATGGTAACATTGGGAGACAATAATGCTGGAGCTTATTGAAGAGCAAACACCAAAATACACAACTGACACTTTGATAGACACAGAGCTCAGAATATAAAACACACAACTCAAAATCTATTTCTAGGTGTTTGCAAAACGTTAGAAGAAAGCAATTTCCTTTACATTTTAGTAACTTAAAGATCGGTAATTAAACTGGGCTTTTAACTAATACAAGAACTGAGAATTCTTTCATTCTGATACAAAGAAGCAATTGTCCCAGCTTTGAATGGGACAAGAATAACCTAAGATTGGCAGGAGAGCATCAATAGAGTCTGGGTTATGTAATGAAACAAATCTGGATCCACCAAGCAGGGAGCTGGTCCTCCCAGCTGCCACCAAGGCTTTTCCTGGTTCTCTGACAGGGACAAATTATAATGCCAAAAGAGTATTGTGTAGTATGTTCAAATGTATGTAGTTATTCCTGTGTTCACAACACAAAGCAATCATTCTCAGATTATATATTCTTGTCCTTGTCATAAAGTCTTAAGTTAAAGTTAACCTCCTCAGAAGTTCTAGATTGGGTAGACCCCACCGAGCCATTTCATCAAGACTCTGCAAATCGAGGGGGTCTGGGGGGCTCAGTCAGTTAAGCATCTGTCTTCAGCTCAGGTCATGATCCCAGGGCTAGAACAAGCCCCACATGGGGCTCCCTGCTCAGCGGAGGAGTCTGCTTCTCCCTCTGTCTGCTACTCCCCCTGCTTGTGTTCTCTTTCTCTCTTCTCTCTCTTTTTAACACTTAAAAAAAAAGATTCTGCAAATCGAGTAAGCAGACCTTTTATCAAAACTATGTTATTTATTTTATTTAAAAAATCGTTGTATTTTGTGTCATATAGTCTGAGGACTGCCCAGCAAGAGAGGACAAATTGGGTATTTCGAGGCTTTCAAGTGTGCTGATCCTGGCTGGTACAAGAGGAGAGAACGACTACCTGAAAGAAGTTCTTCCATTAGAGCGTGAATCCATTTTTATAGCATTCTGCAAAAAGCACCAGAAACATTCACCTAACATCAACTGATATGCCACCGCAACCAGAGGACCTTGGCAAGGGTTGGGGTTCCAAAGAGCTGGTGGCACTAGCCTGGGTGGAAATATGCGAATGTTAAAGCCTCAGGAGTTGTCAGATGAAAGTGACACAGAGAGGTCAGTTTCATTCAAGTCAAAACACAGAAGCAAGAATCTGGGGTCGGGAGAGAACCAGAACCAAAAACTGGTAGGAAGTAAATAAATAATAAATACATCCGTTTTGACAATTGGTTAGTTAGGCATTCCATCCTGTTTCCCACCATCTCCCAGAGGCCTGAGCCCCCCATGTCCCCCATGCTCTCTGCAGCCATGATGCCCTGAGCCTGCTGCGCAATCCAAGTGGAAAATAGGCATCGCTCAGCTCCATCTGCCCTCCTTCCCTCACTGTATATACCTCCACCAAGTGTACTGGGCCCCTGTTCCTTTCTCTTAGGTTCTGCCAGGGTGACAGAAGCAGTTTGGGAAATTAATTCCCGCTAGGTGTTCACTGGCGGCAATAGCACATGGAAAAGATCAGGAGCAGCAGAGGCTGGAATGTTCGCTTTGCCACTTGCTAATCAATCACTGTGTGCCTGGGCTGTAGGTGGTTATGCCTGGAACACCAGGAAAAGAATGCTTGCTTTAGAAGGTTCTTGCGAGGACTGCATCAGATCCGTGATGACACGGGATTCTAGATGGTGACAGTGTTCAGTCACTTTTTGGAGGAGTAGAAACCAGAGCTCACACTTAAGGTTGTTAACAGTTTTCTGTTTCTGGAGGCGGAGAATCCAGTGGAGGCAGTTCCTTCTGTTCTAGGATGAACTGACATTAGATCGTTTTGGATTATGTAGACGGAAGGCAAAGCATTGTTGCGGGGGAAAAGAATATAAGGGAAGGAGTTCGTTTATTTGCTGTGAGTTTGTTTTTGCTAATCAAGGGCCTGGAGTTTAGCTACTGTCCTCAGGGAACATAAAGAATCATCCCCTACAGGTCTCTTTGCCTCCATGAATTTAAAATAGAGGCAAATGGGGCCTTTAGAGAAGAATGACACAAGGAACTAGACCTCATTCTCTTTGAAGTTGAAAGTTATTGAGCCTGACTGATGGATTGGAGTGACTTCACAGAGGTTATCAGCTCCCAAAGCAAATATCAGGCTTTTTTAAATTTTTTTTTTTTTTTTTTTTAGAGAGACAGACAGACAGACAGATAATGACAGAGATAGCCAGAGAGAGCACAAGCAGGGAGGGGAGGGAGAAGCAGGCTCTGGCTGAACAGGGAGCCTGACATGGGACTTGATCTCAGGACCCCAGGATCATGACGTGAGCCAAAAGTATATGCTTAATCAGCCTGAGCTACCCAAGTGTCCCAAATATCAGGCTTTTGAGGAAAAACATCATATAGAATGAGAAAGTCTAGACCAACTCCCTGAATTCAAAACCAGCTTCTCACTTAAGAGATGGGGTAGCTGCCTCAAGATACAGCATATGCTGAATGCTAATAGACTGGAAACTGTGTGAGAAGTAAAATCTCAAATGAAGAGATCAGGGTTCCCAACCTGGGAAAGCTGTTAATAGGAGGGCGAGATGGTGGAATTTGGCAGGGATTATTAGAGGTGGCTTTACATTATCCAATATTCCACGCAGATTTTGAATATAAAGTGGAAGCCATTTCTTGGTCATTTACTTCTTAATGGGTCCTAAAGAAATTGGGAATATTTTCCAAACCAGGTTTCTCTAGGAAAGAATCGAGCAGGGGTCACAATTCAGTTTGGTGATTTATATCTGACTTTGAATATTTGTGTCAGCTAGTCGGTGCCGGTAATAGAAACTAATCAACACTCGTGGTGTTTATAAAGGTAAAAGCGGGGCAGTGAAGTTGAGGTGTTATCAAAAGAACTCTAGTTACTGGCTTAGGAAGAGGCTTTTTGATTTATAAAGACCATCGTTCAGCTTTCGGATACTGATTCTCAGAACTGACTGAGCCCATCCGACTTGAGTTCCTCAAACTTAGTAAGAGAATAAAGTGTATACATCAGTTGTCTAATTAAACTTTAACAACATACATCAATTTCTTGTGACTGGAAAGACTGTGTTCCCTCTTTCTTGGTCACCCTCTTTCTTGAATGTCAAGAAAGCATAATAATATTCACTAGGGCTCAAAATAATACAAAATGGGCACAGAAGAACATGTCATCTGGCGTAGACTGTGGCAAATTGTATTCATTCTTTCTAATTTATAGTTATTTTTAATATATTTTATTATTAAGTTGCAAAATAGGTACCAGTGATGTATATGCAAATGAGAGGAATTTCTCTGCATATCGGAAATCCACTATATACCAAGAAAAAAAGGACCTGTCCTCTTTTTTTTTTTTTTTTCTCCTTGCCTCTTTTATTCTCTTTTCCTGGAGAGGATGAAATTAATTTGATTAGGTAGTCTGGTACTAAATTATAATCCAATTCCACACCCAGTTTGAAGTTGAAATACTTTTAAAAATCTCTCCATCATCCAGTTATAGAAAATCTTTTGGTTTCTTCTATTAGTCATTAATTTACAAATACAGATTTCACTAGTTTAACTCCCAGAGGGCAAAACTATTTCCCTTATTCCTAAATGTTCCAGGACACCCTGATGGTGCTTGCATACATAGGAGGCTTTTTGTGATCACTCCATGACGTAAAGGCTGGATACCAACTTTAGAATTGCCCCTTTTCTATGGCATATTTCACTAAGCATCCCTTTATTATGGGGAGGCACTATTAACTTAAGATTTATGACTTATTTAAAAAAAAACCCTGCACATATTGAATAATCACTGAATCTATAGATGGTATATAGTTTTTTATCCTGCAAATAAGCTCAAAATTAGAATGGCCATCCTTCTCCTCTGTGTTAAAGTCAGGGATTCTGGTACCCCTGCTCTCCATCCAGAGCCCAGCTTGCTGCTTCCAGCTATCACATAACTATGTTTCTGGATCTTCAGCATTCAAGAAACACTTTGAGAATTTGCTTTTCATCATTCTCCATTACCTAGAAGCATTCCCTATGGAATGACTTCTAGTCTTAGGTGACTAGGGTGTTCCTTTTCTACAAAGTTTTCATCTGTTATGGGGAGGGAGGCTGTCCCTTCTGTTGTCCCTTCCACAGCTATGGTGAAGAGAGGCTTTCACTGATGTGAAATTCCCTGGCAACCTTGGCGAGATAAGAAGAGTCAAATTTGGGTGCCTCCCAGAAGATATGGTCCATTACTTATCCAAGCCTTAACTTGATAGTGAAATGACCTTCACTTTGGAGTTACTTATTAAGTTATAGAAGAATCCTCAAACCCATCCTGTATAGAAAACAAACAAACAAAAAAAAATCCTTTGGGGCTTTGCAAGATTTTGCTTTTAATGTTTTATGACAATGTATTTATGTTACTTTTGGTTCAGAGAATAGTTTGTGAGTTAATTGCAAGGATTTGTTAACAGCAAGAATGGAATATGGAACTATTTAAATTTGAATTTTCATCCCTGCATTAAATAAACATCACAAAATCTTTAACAGTTTTTTGCTTCTACATTTTGATGTTTAACAGCAGTTTTAAAATCTGAAATACTGTTAACAATTGGATTAGAATAACAGTTTCTTAAAACCATGGATACTTGCTTACTCCATGAGCAAGAAATATCTTAGGATAGATGAACTGATACACAGTAAATTAGAAACCTTTAAATTAATACATGCAACCCAATGAAGAGGCAGATATACATTGTTATCATTTATTTATTTATTTATTTATTTAAATTATTTTTTATAAAAATATAATATAATAAAAATATAATATATTTTTATCCCCAGGGGTACAGGTCTATGAATCGCCAGGTTTACACACTTCACAGCACTCACCATAGCACATACCCTCCCCAATGTCCATAACCCCACCCCCTTCTCCCAGTCCCTCTCCCCCCAGCAACCCTCAGTTCGTTTTGTGAGCTTAAGAGTCACTTATGGTTTGTCTCTCATTTTTAAGATAAAGGAAAAAAATAAGTGATTTGTCTCTCATGCCCAAAAATTCAGGGCAGCAAGCCAAGAGATGAGCTCCTATAAATTCACTGAGACACATTACTTTTATTATAATGCAATAGGTTTCCAGGTGGTTAATATTCTCAGA